>NC_135784.1:176256927-176586927 GCF_051106095.1 Pogona vitticeps | reverse complement strand
AGGAGGAGTAAAACTCTATCTAATACAGATTGGACCCTCCTTGACTGACCAGGTGTGCATCTGTGTTGCCTGGATTAAGCTTCAGTGCATTCATCCAGTCCATTACTGACAGCAGCCACTGGTTTAGATCTGCAATAACTTTCCCAGAATTGGATGGAAAACACAAGAGTTGGTTGTCATCCGCATATTTCTTGCACTGAATCCCCAGACTCCAAACAGCCTCTCCCAGTGGCTTCACACATGTGACAAACAGAACCCTAATAGACCCCACAGGCTAATACTGTAGCAAGGGTGTCAAGTAACAGCTCCCCAGCATCATTGACTGAGCTCATCCTTCCAAGAAGGACTGGAGTTTCTGTAGAGCAGTGCCTCCAAGACATGTCCCAGGGAGAAAGACTGAGAAGATACTGAAAGCCATCGAGAGAACCAGGAGAAACAACAGGGACACATTCTTCTTGTCCAGTTCCTGTTGCAGATCGTACAGCAAGGTGACCAAAACTGTCCCAGTCTGAATCAGGCCAGGTTTGAAGCCAGAATGAAATGGGTCTAATAGGTAGTCACTGGCTACAGCTGTTTCACCTTGATTCTACTCAGTTCCTCAGTCTTTTCTCCATGGACGCACAGGAACCACTGGAACACAGGTCGCTGCCTCACAGCCCATCAGACCTTCTGTCTCAGGACTGGGAAAGTGCCTTGCCTGGAAGTCTGAAGAACTCCTGCTAGTTTTTGCCTTAGTCCTGTGGCATATCAGATATTGTTGCACTGCAGCTCCCATCACCCTTAACCAGCTTAGCTATTGTTGAGAAATGATGGGAGTTGTAGTCCAACATCTGATTGGGTGTGCATTTCCTGACTTCAGTTTACACACAAATGACCGCAGCATTCATCTTCGTGGGGGCCAACTATTAACTCTTCATAAGGATTTGATCTTATTGTTCCTAGCCATGAGCAGATTATACTCAATATTGGAAAAATCTGAATAAACAACATTTTGAATTGGCTTGATACAATATTGGAGAGCTCTTTTTAATGCTTTTTACAAACAGTCAAATTTGTAGCCATGTTGGATGCTGTAATGTATGGTACGGCTTTGTATTTTTAGAAATGAATGAATGTCTTTTTGATTGGCATTTTAAACATTATTAAAACGATAGCAGTTCTCCAGAGTTTCAGGGAAGCTGCTTTCCTGCTGCCGCCAACCTAAGATGCCAGGGGACAAACCTGTAACTACTCGTATACACCACACATTGCTCAGATATTTCCTCCCCTTTTCCTCCCCTTCTTTCACAGACAAACATGGTTGCTAGTGCTAGATAGAGCAGATAAGTCATCATGGGGCAACTTGAGACTGGCCGGAATAGGCATTTCACTGCCTATGTCCTTCATTCTTTGTTCCATTCAGAAGTCCTGACTGACAGTGGTCAGAATCATTCTTATCTTTATTATGACTTTAATTGTTCCAGTTTGAGTCCTGGCACAGAGAACAAATTCTGAGGTACAATCCTAGCAAAGCTCTGGTTCACACGAGTCCAGAGTGGTATAATATACCAGATGGGCGGGATATAAATCAAATAAATAAATAAATAAATAAAAATGTTAATGTAATTAAACCTTCTCTGCCCTCAGGAAGAGTTGTCCATCACTGTACATGATGAAGAGCATAGGCCATGGTCCTATATGATCAGCCCTAGTTCTTGCCTCTTGTACTCTGGAAAACAATTAGAGAGTTTTTCTCTTAGCTTGTATGTATTTGTGCTAAATGAGAACTATTCTTTCATCCTTTGCCCCTCGAGTCCCGCTTGCTAAATCCTTTAACATCTCCATGGCTTTCCTCTGATCTTTGGTTCATTTACATCCTTCTTTAAATTATGTTCAACCTAACTAGGTAAAGATGCTCACCTGACATCCAGCATGGCCTAGATGGATACAGATGTACTCCTCCCATAGAGCGAAGGTCAGGGACCACTGGCCCTCCAGGTGTTTTGAACTACAATTCCCACAAAAGACAGAAGTTTACATGGAGGCTACATGGGTGAGATGGGTTTGGAGGGACAGATTTGATGGGGAAAGGGAGAGATGGCTGAGCATGGTAAAAAAAAAAGTATGATTTACAGGCTTCAGACAACAGTGGTGTATCATGCAACAATACTGGGAGTCCTGTATCCCACTTTCACAGTGATTAGCAGGAAAAAATATGTGTACATAATTCTCCCACTACACATCCAAATTGGAGAAATATACATCTAGGTGCCATGATTCTCCTCTAATAAAATGTATATGTTCTCCATAATCTTGGGTTGGGGGAGGGGGGGACTTGTGCTTTCTTTAACCAATAAGTGTAATTTTTAACCAAAAATGACCATCTAGTCATTTTTAACCAAAAATGACCATCTAGTTCCATTTTTGTTTGGAGGAGCTGATGCACCTTTCAGATAGTAACAGGGGTAAAAGAATGGGCCTTGGACCTCAGAGCTCATTCACTGCAATATACAGAAAGGGCCCAGCCTAGAAGTTATTAATAATTAAGAACTAGCTCTCTAAGAATGACTTCTTAAGATTATGTTGGAAACCTGGACTGTAGCAATTTGGGAATTAAATAGGAGGCTCATATCCCAAAATGGACCTCCATTCAACAATAACAACAATGAAACCAATACTTAGAAAAATGAGACATCATGGATAAACATGATCAGCACTTTTCTCTCTGGCATCTAGTTTCCTAGCATAAGCATTAAGTCTGTTGGACTGAGGGCTGAAAAGCCTGATCCTAGTCCCAACTGAGCCCTGAAACTCACTAGCTGGCCTTGGACCTGTCATTCTCCCTCAGTCTGACCTACCTTACAGAGTGGTATAAATAAAATGGGAAGGAGGAGAGCCATGTGTGCTGTCTTAGCTCATGGAAAGAAAGCCAGAATATAAACATAGTATAAAATAAAGTGCAATCATAGACAAATCTATAAGGGTCCAATATATTCCACAGAAATCAGTCAGATGAATTAGTAGCTGTTATTCCCATTGCTTTTAATGGGTTGCACATTACTAAAATCAGTTTGACTGGGGTTCTGTGTCTTTTATGTCTCCTTCCTTCAAGAGGCCCAGGGCAAGAAATATGGTTCTTCCTTCCTCTGCATTTTATCTCCAAAACAACCTCGTGAAATAGGTTAAGTGGAGAGAATGAATGACTGGCTCAAAGTCATTCAATGGGCGAGCAGGGATTTGAACCCAGATCACCTATATTTTAGCCTGACACTCTAAGGACTGCACTGCATGGACTCCTACAGATTCACAGCCAGGGCTTTGGAGTCCAAGAGTACAGCAACCAGATGGCCTTGAGCTTCAGCACTTCCTGTGTTTGCAAAAAACAAAACACGTGGTCGATTTCCTTTTCGACAGACAGGGTTTCTCCTCCTCCTCCTCGCAACCTGCCCTCAGCATGTCTTTGGCTTGGCTTTCCACACAGCACTTTATTTTAATCTTGCCCTGAATTTCATCTTCTTGATGACAAGGCTGACTCGTCAATCCACCCAAACTCATTCTGGATTCTAATCCTGACCTCCAAAATGTAATGCAATCAATGCCAGCTTTGCAATGGCTCTGCATTTGATAAGGCTGTTCCCTGATCCTTCATCCAAGTCTTTCACAGAAAACATTGAACAACAACAGATCGTGATGAACCCCCACCTCCCACCCTGTAGGATCATTTTGGGTGTCTTCTTCTTTTGCTTATGAAGACTCGATTTGAAAATGTGATTTCCCCACATTTTCTGGAGTCACAGCACTGAACTACTGGTGACTAGTTAATTTCTAGGGATACTTTGCCGTTTACTGGTCCCTGGGCTTCCTGCATTCCTGGTTTGATCAAGCAAGCCACTTCCTTATGCCACAGAAGGAAATAGCATGCTCCATGGCCTGCTGGCTGAAAATGATGAGATATGTAGTTCAAATCAGTCAGAGGGTTGCTGAGACGTGTCGTTCAAATCAGTCACCAGGTGGGGAGAAGCTGGTATAGATTACACCAGGGGAAATGGTTCTTTGTCCAGTAGACCCTCTGTAGAACTCTACTCCTCACCACATATCCCCATCCCATTGAGAAAAAATGCTGCAGCTGGAAGAATCTCATGGTAGGGATTCCAGGTGGAATCTCCCCAGCCCAGCCCAACACATTCATGTGCCCTATTGGGCATGAAGAGAATTGCCCCAGTTGTTTCCAGTCTCAGACCAGAGATAGCAGGGCATTTTCTGTGCAGAAAGTGGTAAGGAGTTCTAGTTATCCCTCTATAATGAGGGGAGAAATGACATCCAGGCACAGGAAGGGCTGGATGATGGAAGGTATGAGTGGGACTGTTTTGTGCCACCCTCCCTAGGACAGTTTGTGTCTTAAAGGGCAGCCCAGTCCTTGAACAAATCCACTTCCCGCCATGGATTATACCTTAACTAGTACTGAGATCTTGAGTAGGTTCTGGTATGAAAGGGACAAAATAGCACACAGACATCAAAGCATCCAAGTAAAAAAATGCAAAAACATTTCTATCTGAAGCAAATCTATTTCCTCAGTTTTTGGCTATTTTCACCATAATAAAACAAAGGCATTTCTCTCTCTCTCTCTCTCTCTCTCTTGCAAATTACTTTACTGTGAGATTACAGTCCTTAATATTTTCTGTTCTACTGATGAAAAAATTAAGTGGAAAGCAGTTTCATGGAAATTACTTCCACATCACACAATGCACATATGAATTAGCCATTGGACACCAAGAGATGACCATAGTAACAGCTTGGAATGCCTCACTTTTCTTGGTTCATTTTGTTCTTGCTTTGGCTGTAAATTCAGAAAACCTACACTTAATGAGCGAACCGAATCGTGCAAGTCATTACAGCAGGAGCAAAAGCCATTATTGAGCCAAAGCGTTTTATATTTCTGAAAGACACATTATGGATTCAAATAACTGCAGTAAGACTTTGTGTTCAAAATACTTGTCAATTAAATCATTTCTATTTTATTTTTGAATTAGTGAAAGCCTGCAGTGAACCTCTAAATGCATTTCATTGATCCACAGCCCACACAGTTGCTCCCCAATAGATTCCATTTAATGTTGTGCAAGCTCTTTCCTGGATGCTCTGGCATATAGGGTTAGATCAGACTAAATGTCTATCTAGACCGGCATCCTGCTTCCCACAGGGGCCAGACCCCTCAATGGAAAGCACGTGGACTTGCACACACTGAATGTGAGCACATGAGTCCCTTTTCCATTTCCTCTGATCCTGGAGACATCCCATCACAAGGGTGGGGGAACCCATGGCTATCCAGATGCTAGACTAAAACTCTCTGAGCCATCCTGGCAGTCATATTTGATTATCACACCCATCCCTTAAAATCTATTAACACTCAAAGCATATGGAAGTCGAGCTCCATCTCTTTTGAACACTGGTGCTGATATTATTTTAGGTAAAAAAAAGATTAGACAGGGATAACCACAGACAGACCAATGCCAGGAACTGTCAGAGGAGGATCTAACCTGGGTGGCTGGGTGGTGCAGAGGGCAGCCGTAGACAACACGTGTGTTTTCTCATAGTTATGAGAGTGAGAAAATCTTACACTCCAAAGGTGAGTTTGAATTCCTGATAAAGAAGAGGAGAAATCACTCCTTCACCAGGCAGATTTTGGAAAAATTGCTTTTTCAGGCCAGAGTTCCCAGAATCCTCTTTTATGGGAATTGTAGTCCTAAAAAGGTAACCTTCCAAAGTTGTTTCAGGAAAATGGAAGGGGACACATGAGGACATACAAGCATCTACACATGTAAACACACACACACACACACAGAGAGAGAGAGAGAGAGAGAGAGAGAGAGAGAGAGAGAGAGATAACCTCACAGAGATTATCCTCAGGGAATCCCTGGACAATTTCTGGATTGCATACTGTATATGAGAGTTTGTGGTAACACCAAAGGCTTCTGCAGAACCGAGGAAAGCTCCCTGTTCTCTCCCTTAGGCAGCGCACAACCAAGACAATTCAGATCTGCACCTTGAGGTGAGTCATCCATCCAGCACAAGGTAGGGATCAGTGAGATTTCTTTTTTTCTCTCTCCTTTTCTTTTGGCTCCATGTCATTTTAAAACAAGAATCTGCCAAAATTCACAAATGTCTTCAAATGGGACAGAAAGAAATTTGGGATTTTAAAAAATCCTAATGTAGAAGAAACTGACAGATTTACATTTTTGGGCCCAGAGGTTTGTGACTTCAGCTCTTAACAGACCTACAGCTGAAATCACTAAGTCGTCACAATCCCTCCATATTCAAGTCTGCTAGTGATCAGTTTGAAACGTGACTTTCTCTCTTTTTTAAATCCCACTGGAAGATGACTCTTCTATAAGAGCTCCCTGGCAGCAGAGGCACAATGTAGTTCTCTCAATGCAGGGAGCTACTGCTTCCTCTTATTACCCAGTTTGATGGCTCTGTTCTGCAGGGCCAGGCCAGCCATGAGTCAGGGGTAGGACAGAGCTGTGGGGGCAACAGAAGACCCGCCACCACTTCCCTAAAATGGCTGCTCCATGACATGGCTGTCTCTTAGCTGGCTATTGGAATAGTATCTGACTCTGAGGGGGTCTTCCAATCCAGGGCATTGGACTGGAAGAGTAGCCAAAGATATGGATGCCACAGCATTTGAATAATGCCACAGCCAGGCATTATTCAAATAGCCAACCAAGAAGCAGTCATGTTGTGAAGCTAGCAGAAAAGTGACCATGCCATAGAGGCTATTTGGCAAACTGAGGGTCTGACTCTCCCTTCCTTTTCTTCCTCCTCCCTCCTTCTCCCCACATGTGTTGCTGGGGGCAGAAAGGCAGGGCAACTCTTTCTGCCTTGATGGTGAGAGACCTTCCACCAAGCCTGCCACTCATGTCCCAAGGGTTGCCTTCTCTCTGGTCCAGCTATGGATCCCTGAAGTGAAGTACTGTTTATTCTGACTGTGGAACTTGATCAGGGTAAACAAGAGGCACTGGTTCTTTAGTAACATATTCTCTGTCTGTGGAACCCATTCCCACAGAATGCTGTGATGGTCTGTAGCACAAAGGGCTTATTGCGAAGATTTAGAAAACGAGGAAGAGAGGTGTACGGGTGGTTGCTAAATATAAAAGCCAGATATGCCACTTTCTTTTTGAGGCCTAATCTGTCTTGCCACCATCATTTCTTCCTCCTGAATGTCTAGACATTCTCTGTTTGCGTTCACTGTCCTAAGACAGGATACTTGACTAGAAGGAGCAATGGTCTGAAACAAAGTTGACCATCACTATGTACATGAGCCAATTCTTGTGATGTGACTGCATGAAAGTGCAATGAAAGCTAGAGAGCAAGTGGAGAAGTTAGAGTATAGGGCCAGGACTGGCTATAAAACAGTGACCTCAGGCTAGTCATTTTCTCTCTCTCTCTCTCTCTCTCTCTCTCTCTCTCTCTGTCAAAACCCAACCTACTTCACTGGTTTGTTGTGAAGGTGACATGGATGAAAAGGGAGTCCTATATGTTGCTTTGAGCTTTCTGGAGGAAAGGTAGGGCAGGTATATGTGTATATAAATACCAGGTACTGTATATCAATAATGACTATAATATGGTGCTAAACCTAAAGTAAGCCTATTGCAATCAATGGAATTTGAGTTGGGACTATTTATTCACTTCAGTGGCAACAGAAAGTTTCTGTTGAACTACAACTCTCAGGATTCTTACCATTGGTGGTGCTGGCTAGGGATGATAGAATCTGCAGCCCAATGTCATCCTGAAGGGCTATCCTTTGCCCATCCTTGACACAGTCCATAATATCTGTGTTCTTGGTTATTTCCACTGAATTCTATAAAGTCCTAAAGAAGCTTGAGTTGAAGCTATCTGAAAGACTGCCTCTCCGTTTATGAGCCGGCATTAAGATCATCAGGGGAGGCCTTTCTCTCGGTCCGTCACCCTCACAGGTGCGCTTGGTGGGGACGTGGGAGAGGACCTTCTCTGTTGTTGCTCCCAGACTCTGGAATTCCCTCCCGTGGGAAGCCAGGCTGGCCCCATCTTTGCTGTCCTTCCGTAAACAGGTGAAGACCTTTCTCTTTGGGCAGGCTTTACCTTAGTGACTGGTGAGAAGGGTTGTTGTTTTTTTTAATGGATTGCTGTGTTCTTCTTTTAAATGTGTTTTTAGTATTAATTTCATTTACCATTTTTAATATACTGTACTTGTTCCATTCTTTTTTAACATGTGTATACTTAAGGTTTTTAGCTTTTAAATGTTGTCTTTAATTATGTAAGCCATAATTGGGCCCTTTAAGGGAAAGACAGGGTATAAATAAATAAATAAATAAATAAATAAATAAATAAATAAATAAATAAATAAATAAATAAATAAATAAATAAATAAATAAATGTCTGCTTTTGCTAAGGGTTTTTTGTTTGTCTGTTTATTTGTTTTTGAGGTGGAGGAAGGCTTGTCCTCCACCCAAGAGGAAGTATTCATCACCCTTGCCTGCTAACAGCTCATCACCCCAGCACCCACTTGGCTTGACCCTCATGCGAAGGCCTAACCCTGCACTGTCATATCTAGCTCTGACCTCAGGAACCTGAATGAGGACTGATCCAGACTAAGCTGTCAAGTCCTTTTTTGTTCTTTGGTGAGCATGGCATTGTCTCCTGGGACAGCGACTGGTGCTGGAAGATTGCAGGAAGCTAAATAGCTTATAGAGCAACATCATTAATCTAACTAAAGTGATCTGCTATTATGTAATAAAATACGTTCAGAAATGACATTACTAATTTAATGGGAGCAGGGATAAATCAAATGCTCATGAGAGAAAGAGAACTGGCAAAGCCATTCAACCAAAGGGTAAAGAGGCCTCTCAAGAAATGAGCCCAGTTTTGATTAAAGATACTCAAGGCCTGCTTGGGAAGCAGGAAGAGCCCCTCTGGAGTAACCATGCCACACAGCGGCACTTCTTTGCTGTGAAAGTAAGTGTTGCCAACTTTTTCCATACAGCCTCTGTTTACCTCTGTGGCCCAAATGAAGACTGCACCTGCTGCTGATTCCTGTGCATCCAGCCACCATTCAAAGCACGAGAACAGACCAGGGTGTCTTTTCTTTTGATCAGTTGGCAGCAGCGATCTAATGGAGTCAGGGCTTGGAGAGCCAAAGTGCTGGAGCTTTTTAAATTAGCAGAGGCAATGGCATCCTTTCCCATCTGTCACATCCTCCTGAGACTTCCCTTTTCCCTCCGAATGTAGCTATAAATCCTCACAGAAGCTGAGGGGAAATGGATTTTCTCAGCAACTATATATTCCTGTGAGTGGCCATCCCTGTCATTATAGCAAATATTTTGAAGCAGCTTGGTGCTGAACAGATAGTTAAGACCCTTCACTTTTACAAAATGCTTTTCCTTGCTGGTAGTGACTGAAACTGCTAGAATGGATTTGGTAATATGGATTAAAACCGCTATCTGTGTTTTTGGACTCTGCTCGGGGGGTGTGACTAGCAGGTCTGGCAAGCTAAGCCCCTCACTTCAAAATTTAGCACTAAAGCCTTAGCTGGCAAAACTAAATTCATTCACTTTTGGATGAGTTGGTTAGAAAATTGCAGCTCTGAAGTGTAATATTTATTCTCCAGTGAGCTCATGGCAGTACAGATGCCTTTTTTTTCTCCCTGTGTTTATCTTCACAACCTCCCTGTGTGGTAAATTAAGCCAAAGGTCACCCAGTGGCTCAGTAGAGACCAGAAACTAGATACTCCTTGTTCCAGTCCAACAGTTTAACCACTACAACGGCAGTGCTAATACTTAGCCTTCATATAGTGCATTGGGGTGCAAATCTATGGACTGTGGACCATCACATCATCCCATTGGGTGGCAATGAAGTTTTCCTTGGTTCTGGCTACCTCTCTAATGGTGAAATCTTGTATAAATAACCCTTAGCCTCCTTCCTTACAGATGAGAGGAGATGAAGAGTCAAGAATTTAGCACAAGGACGGGGACTCTGTGGTTCCCCCGATGTTGAACTAAACCTCTTACCATCTCCAACTATTACTCATGTTGATTGGAGCTGGCTTTCCAACAACATCTGGAAAGCCACGTTGCCCACTCCGGTTTACTACCAGGCCATAGTCTTCGTGCCTATCAGCTAACCAACTGTAGGTCTTTTCAAGAATTCAGCTTATCTGCTTACTTCAATATATATTCATACTTGTACAGTCCACAGGTTATCCCAGTCACACATTACAATGAATAACTGGCCTTGCCCCTTTGATCCACCATACTATATTGCCTGAGCCCCTGTTTTGCACCTCTCTCCAATGGGTGAAGCCTGCAATTGTTGTTGTTCTGAAGAAGGAGTAAAATAACATCGTTGTCATTTGAGAACCACAGAATTTTAAAGAACAGTTATCAAACCAACACCTTTCATCAATATGTTCCTACCACCACACACAACAAGCTTGGAGAAGTTCTTTTATTAGACTACAATTTCCAGAATTTACTAGCTAGCATGGACACAAAAATACTTTCAAGCCCACAGCTCCAGACAACTTGAACAGGCAAGCTAAGCCACAAGTAGACAAGGTGGATGAACATGAGGGAAACACCAGGATCATTAATCTACTGTTCTATAGGAAATGCTCGCCTACATCCAAATACTGCAATCCTGAAATCTTGTGTGTGTTCTATTTTGTCACATTGGAACTGATACATAGAGATCCTAACAGAACTTTCAACATAAGTGAGATATTTAAAGAGTGGTTTTACCAATTCCACTCCCCCAGTGAGCTTCCATGGCTGAGCGGGGATTCAAACCCTGTTCTCCAGAGTTCTAGTCCATCACTCTGTCCACTACACCACACTGGAATCTTGAGCATGGTCAAAATATGTTCCTACAAAGTCAGTCAAGAAGAAGAAGAGCACCAGCAGCACCAGTAACAATATATTGGGAACCACCTCATGTTGACAATCATCTCTGAAATTTTGGAGAGGTCTTGTGGTACCTTCAAGAAAACAAACTAAATTCAACTGTACCATCAACTCTTGAGACACTGGTGACTACAGCAGGTGGGAAGTGTCCACCAAATCTTATGCCATCATAAAACTAATTTGTTTTCTTGAGGTGCCACAGGACTTTTTGCTGTTGTGTTCAACTGGCTTGCAGTTGTGTTTCTTCCCCTCAGAATCATATCCAGGAAGAAACAAACACTAGAAACCACAAGAAGCCCTTCCTAAAAGGGACCTTCTCTCTCTTGAACCCATGCAGTTCTAGAAGAGGTTGTGAGTTTGATTTCCCACTATGCCTCCTTGACAGGGGCTGGACATGATGAGCCATTGCGTCCCTACCAGCTCTGCAGTTCTAAAATTTCTAAGATTTATTTTGTTTTGTCAGAACAATTGTGAGGAAAGACTACAGCGTTTGGGGCTCTTTAGTCTATAGAAAAGGCACCTGAGGGGAGACCTGATTGAGACGTATAAAATTATGCACGGGATGGATGAAGTGGATAGAGGGAAGCTTTTCCCTTTCACACAATACCAGAACCAGAGGACATCCACTCAAATTGATTGTTGGGTGAGTGAGAACAGATCAAAGAAAATATTTCCTTACCCAGCATGTTGTTAGTCTGTGGAACCCCTTGCCACAGGATGTGGTGATGGCATCTAGCCTAGATGCCTTTAAAACGGGATTGAACAGATTCCTGGAGGAAAAGTGCATTGCAGGTTACAAGCTGTGATGGGGATGTATAATCTCCAGGCTTAAAAGGAAGGTACCTCCAAATGCCTGATGCAGAGGAGGGGTATCAGGAGAACAGTGTCTCATTGTCTCGTGTGCTCCCAGAGGCATCTGGTGGGGCCACTGTAAAATACAGGGAGCTGGATTAGATGGGCCCTTGGCCTGATCCAGCAGGGCTCTTCTTATTTTCTTAATAATTCTAGGCAGATCCGTTTCTCTAGCAGAAGGAGAGAGTGAGAGTGCCATACCCTTCTACTGCTTTCCAAGCGAATTTTGCCAGTGCACAATGTGTTATTACTGCTCTTACTTCCCTCTCTAATTTGTTTATGCAATTAAGAGAAGCACTTCACAGAAATTGTGTGTGAAGAGTCTCTAGAAAATGAGAAGCCCTTGAATTGCTTGGGTTTCAGACCACAAGCAGCATGGCCCTCAGACAATGTGGTGACTGGGGCAGAGGCCAGGTTCCATCTCTTCATAGCTGGAATCTCTCCCTCTCCCTCTCAGCAACCTCTCTTTCTTCCTCCCACCTCCCACTCTTAACCTCCTGCTATTTACAAATGTTTCAGCCACAGTCTTCAGAGTAGTTTTTAGCCAAATTTGGAAAACAGCTCAGTACAGGCAGGCGGCAGGGGCCAGTGCTGCTAGTCAGCTATAATGAGGATATAACCACGAGTCCGGGGGTGGGGAAACTGTACCTGTAATGCTGCGTTCATCTGGTGCTCATCGTCCCTGACCATCAGCCAGTCTGTCTCCCCGAGTTTGATAGGAATTGGAGACATCTGGACTATTCTAAGTCTCCTAAGGCCCTCAGCAAGAGCTTCCTAGTGCGACATAATCATTAGAGAAGCTTTCCTCAGCCTGATGCTTCCCAAGGGTGGAAGTTCAGTATCATCTAGATGGCCTAGACAATGATGGAAGCTGTGATCTAACACATGTAGAGGGCACCAGGTTGGGGAAGGCTAGATAAGAGTGTAAAAGGGACGCTCTGAGTTCAACTAAAAGTCACTGAGTGCCCCTGATCTGGTCACAGTCTCTCAACCTAATCATTCTTACAAGGTTATTGTGAGAGCAAAATCCTTGGAACAGCAAAGTATCATGTATGTCTTGCCTCCCAAATTCCTTTCAAGGAATACAGAGCAGCTGTAGCTCGGTGGTAGAACATGTGCTTCTGTATGCAGAATGCCCCTGGTTTGATTCCTAGCCTCTCCAGGTGGGGCTTCCAGGAAGGAATCCGGCCTGAAGCCTAGGAGAGTCAGAGCAACCACTCTGAATTCACAAAGAAATCACTAGATGCTCAAGCAGTTTGACTTGGCCGAAAGCAGATTCTTAAAGGTTGGGATACAAGTACAATAAATGATAAATCGATACATTAAATTCAGGGGAGGAAAGGGGCCATTACAAGATCAGCTCTTACATGCTCCTGTCCGTTTGGTAACATGGATACACAAGAAACCCCGCAACGATGGTTGTTTATGCCCATTGTGTGGCTTGAGCACAATTGCTGCATGATCTTTGCTGTGGAATATGGGATGCAGTTTAACTCTGTCATGAAGCAATGTGAGGTGGCTGCCTCAGGCAGCAAATTTTGAATACTGTGAAAATAACTAGGATTATTGTGTTTTTCCTCTCAATGTGTAGAAGATGCTTATGAGATTTTTCTGCCCAAATAACCTCACTGGTGCTGAGCAGCTTAACACTGGTGGGCACCCTTTGCTGCCCTGCCTCAGAAAGAAACATGTTTTGGAATCGCCCCAAAGAAATGAGTTACAGGCATATAATACACAAACCAGGCATTACTGTGGATGACTCTAAAATACCCTGCATATTAGACATGAAGTTTATAAATCATACCAGAGAAACAGAAATTGTATGGGTGCCCACCTGGTCAGGGCACAAGGCCAATATTCTGTCCTTCAGAAGTGGGAAGTCTTGTATACAATGAAAGAAAACATTACAAAGGCCTAATTAATACAAAGTTAGCAAATCAATATTATACCAGAATCACCATGCCATCCTAAACACACCTGACCTTATCTGAATTGGGAAGCTAAGTAGGACTTGGTCCAGTTAGAACATGGGTGTGAGACCAGTAGGAAACATCAGAGACTTTCAAATAAGGTAGAAGAACAACGGCCTAAAAGCTGGTGTAGTGATTAATATCATAGGAGGCATCAAGAGAAAGCAGCTTTTGCCCTTCAAGAGATACACCATACTAGCCAGATGGACCAAGGGTTTGACACCGCATCAACCAATTTCCTATGTTCCAATGCTAAAAAATTAAAGGCCAATCCTTGTTCATGGTCAATGGCAATTTTTAAAAAAACAGTTAAAACCACTAGACGGGAAGTTGGAAAAGTCTGTGTTTTGGGGCTACACTTCACAAAATGTTCCAGCCAACACGGCCAGCGGACATGCTAGCTGTAGGGACTTGTGAACCCCAAATGCGAAAAGAGCCCCATGACGAAGTGGCTAAATTGCAGTACTGCAGTCAAGCCTCTGCTCACGACCTGAACTTGATCCTGACAACATGGAAGCCCCCTCAAAGAAAGACTCTCAGATGCAATGTATGGGCATTACTGGAAAGTTCTAGCTTTTCTGGTGTCAAGGTTTAATTCAAATTCCAAACTGTCATGGGATCAAAATTGATTTTGTTTTTACTTCATGCGTTCTATCCTTCCCCCTGGCCCGTGGTCTTTCCCTAGGTATATCTGCAGTGCAGACAGCCTCATTTAACAGTCATTGCTTCCCCCAAGGGAACCTTAGAAACTATAGTCTCTCTTTCCCCCCCCCCTTCTCAGTATGTATGTGCAGAGTACGGACCTGGAACAGAATTCTTAGCATCCAGACCAAACTACAATTTCGGAGATGAGTCAGACAAGATAGAAATCATGACACTTCCACTAGCCGAAAATCAGCATTACATCTATAGTGTAGAAATAGCTATTCTCCCTTTCTCACTACGTCATTTCTTCTACTCCTTAAAAAAAAGAAAGAAAGAAAGAAAGAACCATCAAAATTAAAATCAGATGTGACGCCAAAAGGTTTGACCCATGTTAGGTCAGGCTCGGGGCTGGTGTCAGGCTTTGGGATCACTGGGCACCTGCCAAGGGTCACTCCAGAGGAAGGGCCCACTGCCAAATCCCAGACCTTTGTTTCTGCTCCTGCTGTTCACGGTTGTTTCTGCCTATTTACCAGCCCAGCTGTAGCCAGTATTGGTGCAAATGGAGCCCAAAGGGAGAGAGGGCACACAAAGGGGCAACAACAGCCGTAGCAAAGAGGCGGTGGAGCCAGTCAGTGGGGGGAATGCAGGGAAGGCATTTGGTCCAAGCATCCCTTCCAAGTCTGAAATCTGGACCACTTGGGGTCCCAATCCATAAGCTGAAGACCAGAAAAGAGGGAGACACAAGCCCCAGGGCCATTTTTGCAAAACACAATCCTCCCTCCCTCAACCACTCCATTAAATTTTAATGGCAGACCATACAGTGTCTCAAAACAAGCAGGAATCAAAGGGCAATGCTCTGGAATAGTGTCCAACACGTATGATTCCCCAGATGTTCCAGTATACCCAGCTCTCCCATCATCCCTAAACAATTGACATATTAGGCTGAGGCTGATAGAAGCTGCAGTCCAACTACAGCTGGAGGCCAGTCATTTTCTCTCTTTACCCCTTGCTCTAGTCTAGGTGGACTGGCCTACTGGGATACCGGGGCTTATGCACCAGTTCTTGGCATTTTTCCTATGAATCACACAGAGCAGCAATGTAACCCCCAAACAACCTTGTTCTACAGCTAGCTCTGCCTCCAAATGGAGAGCTATAAGTACAGGAGCAACCTTGTTGCTGAATTCCTTCCCTTGCATTAAACCCTGATTGCACCACCAAGCCAAGCAGTAATGTCATAGGGGCACATCAAGAAAAAGCAGCTTTTGCCCTCCAAATGATGCACCCGAAAATATATTGCAGAGTCGCAGAATATCCTGAGATAGGACTTGAAGTGCATTCATTTCTTGGTTCCTAGGTGTACCTTTTACATTACTGAGCACAGGGTGGGTTTTGGCAGCAAAGATTTCTTAGGCCAGGCTTAAACAGGACCCCTTATGACTATGCAATACCTAACTCTATCATCCAGGACAACCGGCTTTTCCCTTTCGTACCATCCAGTCCTTTGTCTCTGTCGATCTGGAAGAGTGCATGGGGCACGGGAAGGGGAGTTAAATCAAAGCAAACGCAAATTGGCAATTAGAAACTCATTACCTAAGTTGATCTCTTTCGCCTCTGCAGACGTCAAGGAGAAGGCGTTCTGCAAGGGTGAGAGGAAATGGGAGTGACACCGAGGCTGTAAAACAAACACCAAAGATCCCTCCTCTCTGCATTGGAGAAGGATATGTTTTGCTGGCACAGATTATAAATACGGATGGCATGAAATATTCATATAATCCCCAGGTACCAGCTCACAGCATTTCCGCTCCAGTGGAAAGAGGATGCAGTAACCTTGTGTGGGAGACTGGCACAGTGCAGCGGATTATCAGCCAAAAGGACCCATGTAACTGATTTGGGGTGGGGTGGGAGTAGGAGGGGATCTAGAGACACACCCTTGTAGGCAGGGGGTTTTGCACGCACACAACGCTGCCAGGTCCCATGGCGAAGCTGGGGAGTGCACAAGTCCCTCATCCCTCCTGGATCTGTAGTGGCAGCACCTGCCACTAGAAGCTCAGATTTGTAGGGGCAGATGTGAGTGTGAGCGTATGGGGAGAGATGATTTGGTTTGTCAGCATGGGCCTCCCTTGTGGTGGACGCGCTGTTTCGCATGTATTCTGGAAAGAGTCCGTCTTCCTGCATCGTCACGGAAGGAGAGGAGGATGAGTCAGAAACCCGTAGGCTGCCCAGGGTGCAGTGCCGGTGTAGCAAGGCACTTATATACCACTGTGGCTTGGCAAGCAGAAAGGGCTGCAGGCTTTAATGGGCTTTATCGCAGAGCCGGTCTAGCCATTAGTCAGGATGAGAAAGGTGCCTCGGGTAATGGGAGTGCTGGGGACAGCTATGGAAATACCATCTCCACCCCCACCCCTCCTTTGCTCATGAACCAAAGACTTCCGTCAGCAGATCTCCATGGCAGGGGTGATATTTCATTTTTTGGTCACTCCACACACAACACCTTGACCTCGACATCCCCAGCGACCAGGCATTATTCAAATAGCTGCCTGAAAAGGAGCAGCACGGTGTAGGCGCCAATTGGAGGCAACACGACTCCGGTGCCATCCTGCAGCAGTGGGAAGGCAGAAGTTGCAGGTGCCGCAGGGGGTGCTTTTCCTCCCGCAGAAGGGCCAGGAGAGCTGGCAACAGAACAGGCCACTAAAACTGGAGCTAACTGACTGGCAGGGGCCAGTTTTAACAGGCAGAGTTGAGGGCTAAGGGTGCCTTGGTGGGCTTAGTCAGTCAGAGCATCTGGCTGCGGAGCCACCATTTGGGAGTTTGACTCCTCACTGTGCCTCCTCACTGGGCTGACAGGTGTGCAGGACAGGAGATGAAAAATGTGCTAGTAATGAACACAATGCAATGTCATTAAAATTCACTTGTTAAGGGGAGATTGTGCCTCAAAGTTTCATCACTACCCACTGAAATCTAGACAGACAGACAGACAGACAGACAGACAGACAGACAGACAGATGATAGATAGATAGATAGATAGATAGATAGATAGATAGATAGATAGATAGATAGATAGATAGATAGATAGATAGATAGATAGATAGATAGATAGATAGATAGATAGATAGATAGATAGATAGATAGATAGATAGATAGATAGATAGATAGATAGATAGATAGATAGATAGATAGATAGATAGGCAAATGTACACAATTTCCACAGTTTATAAAAGCTGCGGGATTCATCTGTTTATGGTAAGATACAGATTGAAAAATTTACTAAAGTTATTATAATTAAAATGTAAATCTATGAATTGTTTAAAAAGCAGGTGATTTCGCCATCATCTTTATGTTTTAAAAATGATTGATATTCCTAGTTATGCAAAAGATACTTCTGTTCATGATAACTCTTTGGAAATCGATAACAAACCAAATCACACTTTAGGACAGTCCAGAGGGAATACAGAATCCTATTATTTCCTCTGTTTACTCCTGACTCCAACTCCTTTTCCTTTCCCTGTGGCTTCTCTTCTGTCTTTAACTACATTGTACGGTTCTTGGGGCAGAAACCTGGACTCCCATTCTTTGTAAAATGCTCCGTACTTATCTGGCATCGTATAAACAAACAAACAAGCAAACAAGACACAGCAGGAAGCCTGCCAGCCAAAAGCTGCTTAGATGAAACCTTTCTGTCCCTTACTGTCCACCTTCTCCCAGAGCTTGGAAATAATGTGTTAGATTTAATGTTTTAACAATAAAATTATTGGATTTCTTTTTAATGAAAGTGAAGGAATGCTATTTTTAAAAAACTATGTTTTGGAAGTAATGTTAAAACATTTCAAACACTGTTTCTAAAATGTTATCTTGCTTTTAAAATGTTATTCTTATTCAATACTTTTGTTATATAGAAGATTCTAGACTGTGCTCAGAAAATATGTTGAATAAAACAAGTAGTCAGTATCCAAATTTGTTCTAGTCTGTAAAGCCTTTTCTTTGATGGAAATGTAATGCAGCTTCAGTGTAGACATTCTTAGTTGCTTCAAATTCAGGTATGAAATTGAATTTAAGACAGCTATGCTTGGTTCGATATATTTTCCATGCATCACCTATAATCTTCTGAAAAGTGACATCAGAGCAAAACAGTCAAGCAAGTGAGCCAAGCACAAAGATGACAGCTGGTAAATAAAACAAAAGCCTGCAATTTTAAAGGGAGGCAGTGCGCATTGACTGCATGCCTTTCCTTTGCATTCCACATACCCCCTTTAAGGTCTTCTTGCATTGATTTCCAGGTATTCCAACCCATTTACATCCCAGTAGTATCAACTGCAGGATCAGTGTGGACTAGATGGGCATGGAAGCATTTCAAGGCTTCAGATTCGCTTTATTGGTTTAACCAAAATAGTAAAAATAAAAACAAAAGAGTTATGACAACTCCCTTGTTTTTATTTTTGTTATTTACAACTGAAACATAAGAACACAACTCCTCCTTAAAAATTGCTTTCCTAAGCAAATTCATTCTGAATCCAGAACTTCTTGGTTCACTGCACAGCACACCAAGAGTCTGGGAAGTTGCCTTCTAAACAGGCTTTAATAGATGGGAAATTTTGACATCTGAGCATTCAGCCTGGAGACACGCAGTGCATCACGGCCTCTCCCAATTTGAAGAGACCCTTGTCCAGCAGGCCGAGGCAAAGAGGCAGTCCTGAAACCAGCAAAATCAGGGAGCCGGACAGGGGACAGATTGTATTTGTCTTCATTGTGGAAGAGATTGTCACTCTCGAATTGGCCTTCTCAGCCACACTAGACGCTGTTCCAAGACCTCTATTCAGAGCACATTACCATAGTTTCTCGAGACTGAAGGATACCTACAGGTTAGGAAAGGGTCCTTCATACATGGCCTGAGGCATTCCCACCCTCCCACTTCCAGTATGGGCTGTTCCCAGTACTTTGTGTTGAAGGAGACTACAGCTTTTATGAAAATAGTCCAAAACAAGCTATAGAACTGATTCAGGATCCAGCAGTTATACAACCATCTAGCCACTGGCCACTGCTCCACCCAGTATCTATGTAGAAGAAACCACAATCCAAAATTGTCCTAGCCTGGGAAGTAGAGTGATTCAACAGCTTGACTGTTACAAACTTTCCCTGTTCTGCTGACTTCCCTTCGTTTGGCAGCTTATATCTGAAGGAGCCTCTTTTAAGTCCCTGATTAAAAGTGTAATGGCTGTAATACTCTGTCTTCCTGCATTTAGTGGACTTACTTCTGAGTGAGCATAGGGCTGTTCTTCAACCAAGTCAGTCAGTGGTACTGGCCTGAATACCTATGCAGCCCAATTGTGTAAGTCAACTGAGTATATCTGTGAAGATTGTCAGTCATCCAGATGTGGTTATCTGGAAGTTGAGTCACGGCAACTGGACTTCTTTCTCGTTAGGTTGCAATGTTTCGCTACTCATCCAAGTAGCTTCTTCAGATGAGTAGCGAAATGTTTCAACCTAACAAGAAAGAAGTCCAGTTGCCATAACTCAACTTCCAGTCAACTGAGTATAGTATAGCAGTATTTTTTGAGTGCCGACAAGGTAACATGTGGTTTGAGGGGTTTGCTTCAAATTACTTTACAATGTCACAGATGATACTACAGGAGGTTGGGGAACACCCCAGAGCCTGATCTACAGTTCATACCAGGGCACACCCAGAACACTTTGCTGCCTGAGGTAGAACAGTAGATTGTGCCTCCCACCACCTTAATTCAAGGAGCACAGTGCCTCAGGCCAATCAAATTATTTTGGCACATGAAATCTCACAAGCGGCTTTCTCTGCTCCTGATAGCAAAAAAACACATAATAATAATAATAATATTAAGTAACTATTTGCTGCTTTTTCCAATGTCATCCAGAATCTGTTGCCTGTTGTAGGATACAATTATAATAATATAATTAAATATAATTAAATCAAAACATTGTATGGTTTAAAACTTAAAACAATGTAATTTAGGTCAGTCCCAAGACTGCCTGAGGCACAGCACCAAAGCTTCCGAAGTCCGGAGGTGCAGTATCTCACATGAGTCAAATTATTTTGGTAGTTGAAGAAGAAACAGAGAGGTTACTTATCTGTAACTCTGGTTCTTCAAGTGATCATCTGTGAATTCACACTAATGGGTTAAGTCTGCACTTGCGCAGAGGCCTCAAAATATTCTGGAGCTAAAAGTTTGCTAAGACCTCCCCCCCCACACATCCCACATGGTCCGCTCGTCCTAGCAACAGTTCCCCAACGCTGCTGCTACTCAAAGAGAGAGACAGACGTGAGAGACAGAGGGGAGGACAGGCGGGAAGTTGAATTCACAGATGACCACTTGAAGAATCAGAGTTACAGGTAAGTAACCTCTTTTTCTTCTTCGTGGTCTCTGTGAATGCACACTAATGAGTGACTAACAAGCTTACCTTTAAAGGTGGAGGGATGTCATGGCAAAACCGAAGAAAGATCCGCACATCCAAAACCTGCATCCGCCTTGGCACACATGTCCAAACGATAATGGGTTGCCAAGATAGATGGAGTCAATGAAGTGGCAGCCCTGCATATATCGTGGACTGGAACACCTCTGAGAAAGGCTGTACAAGTTGCCAATGCTCTGGTGGAATGCACCTTGATATGGCCCGGCAGGGGCTTTTTTGGCCAATTGGTAGGTAAGACGAATAGTCTGCACGATCCATCTGGATATGGTTTGAGGAGAAACTTGCTGTCCTCTGTGAAGTGGATGCGTGTTGGAGTCATGAAATGAGAAGGCTGATGGGCTTTGTGATTACAAGTAATTAAGATAGCAAATAGTTCCTTAGAGATAGAAATTAAAGAAGTCACCACACACGCAGGGATGTCTGCCAGCAGAGTCCTTCATACACACCTCTGATTCCAGCACTGGATACAGCTCTGTTCTGGGGCCATGCCCGAGAAGGACTCTGCTTTTATTACTCTAGCAAGTTTACAGATAGTTAACAGTATACAGATAGGACAATGGTCTAGGGCAGTGGAGGCAAACCTTTTTTGGCTTGAGTGCCCAAAATGAGGGGGTGGGGAAGAAACCAGTGGCTGTCATGCTGCTCGGAAGACCAGAACCGGAACATGAAGTGGCAGTTTCAGGGGGAATAATGGGGACAGACAGGAAGTTAAAAGGGGAATCATGGGGACAGACAGGAAGTTAAAGGACCCAGAACAGGAAGAGAAAGGGGGAATCCCAGCTGCAGCCACTCCAAAATGTTTGTTATCACAAGGGGGGGGTGGCCCGCTCACTCGCATGCCAGAAGAAAGGGCTTTGCGTGACAGATGTGGCATGCGTGCCATAGATTCGCCATCACTGGCCTAGGGAAAGGCTCTATGCAAGCTCTGTATCACCTATGAGAAAGAAGAAGAATGGTGGGCAGTCATGCCTCTCAGTAGCAGCTATGATATCATCCAGGAGAGTTTGCTCTTACACTGAAGAATCCGCCAACAGCTTAGCAACCTTGGGAATGGCACCCCCACAGATGTGGAGAGACAAACAAGTGTTTGGACTTCCTAAAGGAAGCAGTCCTTTCAACACAGAAGGCTAGAGCATGCCTCACGTGCAGAAGGTAAAGTGATCTCTCAACACCAGTGGATGGCTTAGGAAAGAAAGTGGACAGAATGATTGGATGCCGAATATGAAAATCAGTAGTTACCTTGGGAAGGAAGGAGATGTCCGGATATAGAGCGACCTTATCTGGGTGGAATTGTAGGAAGGGTCAACAAGGAGAGCTGCCAGTTCTGATGCCCCACAGGCAGAAGTGATTGCCGCTAGAAGCAGAACTTTAAACAATAACAAGCGCTCTGTGCCAGTGGCTAGTGGTTCGAAGAGTGGGAGAGACAGACACCTCAGGACCGTATGTAGTGAACATTGGTGCACAGGAGATGGTCTTGGAGGATTAAGGTGGGCTATTCCACGGAGGAATCTTTTCAACTTAGGATGCCTAAATAATAAAACCATCAGAATTTTGGGGCTGGTGCGCCACTATAGCTGACATATAGACCTTCAACATAGACAATGACAAGTGATGATCAAAAAGGTAGGATAGAAAAAGTAAGATGGCCTTCAGAATAGTCGGTGTCATTGGAAGATCATGCACCCTCATAAATTTTTGAAAAGCCAGCCATTTATAGGTGTAGAGATAATTAGTAGAAGATTGCCTCGCGTGAGAAAGAATAGTGTCTATTGAGGTACGATTCTCCAGGCTGTCAGATGTAGGGATTGAAGGCGAGGATGGAAGGTCTGCCCTTGGTGTTGAGTGAGGGGGTGAGGGAGACAAGGTAGCCGCATTCATTGGGATGTCATGGCGGTCAGCATCGTGACCCATGGTTGCCTCGGCCAGTATGGGGCAATTAGGATTGCACTGGCGCTGTCTTGTTTTATTTTGACAATGGCTGGTAAGATGAGTGGTATTGAAGGAAAGAGATAGATGAGATGAGCACTCCAAGACACCATGAGGGCATCCCCCAGTGATCCCCTGCCTATTCCTGCTCTTGAAAAGTAGCTGGTGCATTTTTCGTTAGTCTCCGTTGCGAATGTATCTATCACAGGGTGACCCCATCATTTGCAGATGTTGGGGAACATCTTTTCAGGTCGCCTGTAGGATTGGCGGGGATGCTGGCATTGTCCATGTTGTCTAGATTGATAAGAGGAAGTCTGCGGTGGCAAGTATCTTTGCTTCTCTGAAAATGACTTGTATTGCTGGAAAGAGTACTTTCGTTGCCATTGGTATCGTTGAGATTTATAGTAAGGTTGGATATTGGATTTCTTAGTCTTTGTACGGGTTGGCTTAGATTTAGGCTTAGACGAAGATGTAGAATGCGTAGTGGAACCTACCTACCTACTTGGGTTTGGAGACTTTAGATTTTGGAGATTGAACCGGAGATGCCATGGCCGAAGCAGCTGGCAGTTGAGGGGTTTGCAGAGTGTCCATTTTGGATTGTGGCCGAAGAGACTGGTCCCACAAAAAAGCATGCAGTCTTTGTTGCTTCCGCTTAATCGCTTGTTTCGTGAAGCCCTTACAGTGAGGACAGTCTGAGGGATGATGAGTGTTACATAACAGCACTGATGTTACCTGTCTGTCATGGGTTTGGAGGGAAAGTTCCATCCTATGGGGAGTGGAAGGCGGGACATCAGGAGGAGGGGCTGTACTGTATAAATATGTGATGCCTGTGTGGTGAAGAGGAGATGCTGAGACAGACTGTGAGACACTGGTTGGGACGAAGCAGCAGCTGGGGAAGAAGAAGCTGTTGTGGGAGTCTGTGTGTCTGACAGGGTACTACTGTGTGTCAGAGTACCAACCTGATAAGTTCAGGTGTCTGTGGGTTAGCCAGAACTGATGGGTTCAGGGTCTGTGCTTTAAGTTAAAGGTTCTAGGTGAACCAAACTGTATGCTTGTGTGTGTGAGAATAAGCCACGTTACTTTATTTTATTCACCTGATTGCTTATTTTACCCTGTGTGTATTTAAATAAACCTTATTCTTTTTATTGTTTAAAAATCCATCCCTGGTCTGTGTGACTTATGAAAGGGAATGGTTGGTGGCAGCTTAGTGTAACTGTGTGACCTATCCCAGTAGGTCTGGGTTTGTCACATTGATTGGTGTCCAGCGTGTGGGATACGACTGGTCCAGTTGTCCAGCGGTCCAGCAAAGCCTTGGCAAGTGTGCCCAGAGCAAGGGGGGTCTAGTCAGGGACAGTCTGAGGCGCGTAGGTAATCTTCTAGGTGTACCTCACGGGGAGGTGCGCTAGTAGAAGAACGTGCCAACTGGGGAGACTTAGATTTAGGTGCTCTGAGGCAGCCTGATTTTGGCGGGAAAACGCTGAGGCAAAACTGCGTAGCAACAGCGAGCTAGCTTGCCAGCTGAGAGGCCCAGCAGAGGGGGGTAGGCTCTGACTCGATACTGTTGCGATTTAAGTGCTGAAGAACAGCAGCAATCTCTAGGGAGAGCTGGTTCTGAGGCAAGAAGGAAAAAAAGTGGTCGTTTTATTCTGAGGCTTGACGTTTAAAGCAGCCTGTTCTGAGGGGGGGTTATGCCCTTGACTCGAAGCCAAGTAGCAGAAATGAGTGAAGTGAAAGACCCCCAGATTGACCAAGGTTCTGAGGATGAATTTGGCTCAGTGCAGGGTGACAGCACAGGAGAACAGAACCCAGAGCTCAGAAAATTGCTCATAGCCCAACAGCATGAATTGAGGATGAGGCAATTGGAAAAAGAAGAAAGATTAGAGAGAGAGAGAATGGAAATGGAGAGGGAATTGCAGAGGGAGAAAATGGCGTTTGAATTAAAAAAACTGGAACTGATGAACCAGAACAATAATAATAATAGGGATTCTGAGGGAGGCCAATTGTCTAAGGCTGACCTGAAGAAATTCCCTGTGTACCACAAGGGAGATTGTCCTGAGGTGTTCTTTTCCTTAGTGGAAAGAGCGTTTGTGGACTTCTCAGTGAGGGAAACTGAGAAGATGACCATCATGCGATCTTTAATCAGTGGTAGCCTGGCTGAGGTTTATGCCGAGATGCCTGAGGAATTGATGAAAGATTTTGCAGAGTTTAAAAAACTGGTGTTTGCAAGACATGGGATAAATGCAGAGCAGCTGAGACAAAGATTCAGGTCCCTCACCAAAAAGCCAGAACAGACTTTTACCCAAGTGGGGGCCCAATTGGTGAGGCTGCTTGAGAAATGGCTATCGCAGGAAGGAACAGAGACCTATGAACAGCTTAAAGACTTGATAGCACTGGAACAGTTCTATTCAGTCCTGCAGGGGGAATTGAAATTCCAGGTGAGGGAAAGGAAACCGAAATCTGTGGCAGCAGCCGCAGAGATTGCAGATTTTATTTCCCAAATAAGAAAGCCCTTGGGTGAGGGGAAATCTGTAGGTAAACCCAAAGAAACCTACAGCAAGTACTCTCAGGGACCAGGGAAAAGCCAGCAAGGGGGAGGGGCCCATGGTGAAGGGAAGCCCTCGGACATGAAACAAAGACCTCAGATTTTGGAGGGAAAACCAAAACAAGATGAGAGAGAATCAAAATATACCAGAAAATGCTATTTCTGTCAGGGAAAGGGTCATCTAATCTCAGAGTGTGAGAAATTAAAGCAGCTAAAAGGAATGGTGCCTCAGAATGCTAGTGGGACCAAGCCAAAAGCTGTGTTCTGTGTCCAGAAAGAGCAAGGCTCAGTGTCACAGAGGGAGCCTGTTGCCATGACTACTCAGTCTGGAACAGCTAACTCTGCTGATCAGGCTGAGGAAAATGGTCCTCTTATGGAGGTGAAGCGCTGCTTGCTGATAAAAACAGATTCTCAGTTGTTTGAGACAGCAGGGGTGGACGTAGGAATACTTGACCGTCAGTATAGGGGACTGCGGGACACTTGTTCCCAGGTAACCCTGTGCCATCCAGATATCATCCCTAGGGAGTTTATAATCCCAAATGAGAGCATGAAGGTGGCAGGGATTGAGGGGCAGATAATCTCTCTGCCAGTAGCAGAGGTACCTGTCAACTTTCAAGGCTGGAGGGGAGATTGGCGGATAGCGATTTCATCGACTCTGCCAGCAGCCGTGCTCGTGGGAAATGACCTGGCTGAACATGTGAAACGGGTGCTAGTGATTACACGCTCACAAGCCACCACAGGGACAGTTCAGGGGGGTAATGATGAGCCAGAGACGGAAGCAGGTGGGGGGAGTTCAGAAGCTGTGGTGGAAACCTTAACCACAGACAGCAGATTTGGACAGGAGCAAAAGGCAGACGCCACTCTCCAAAAGTGTTTTGAACAGGTGACTGACGCCCAGCTAACACCTGAAACCCCAGTGAGATTTCTGGAGAAAAAGGGGATTTTATATAGAGAAACCCTGAGGAATATCTCAAAAGGGGGAGATGGGATCAGAAGTCAGCTGGTGGTACCTGAAAAGTATCGCCCTATGATCTTACAAAGGGGTCACTCTGACATGTTTGCTGCGCACTTAGGAGTGAACAAGACACAGCAGAGAATCACACAGAATTTCTACTGGCCTGACATAGGGAAGCAGATCAGGGAGTTCTGTAAACAATGCGATGTGTGTCAAAGGCAGGGGAATAACCGCGACAGGACCAAAGCAAAGCTGTGCCCTTTGCCTGTGATTGACACTCCGTTCAAATGCATAGGGGTGGATATTGTGGGACCTTTGCCCAAGGCCACAAAGAGGGGGAACAGGTTCATCCTAACAATTGTGGACCATGCCACAAGGTATCCTGAAGCCATACCCTTGACTAATATTGAAACTAACACAGTGGCAGATGCTTTGGTGGGGTACATGTCCAGGATGGGATTTGCCTCAGAGATAATCACAGATTTGGGGGCATCGTTCACGTCAAAGCTCATGAAACGCTTATGGCAAATCTGTGGAATAAAGCACAAGGAAACCACTGCTTATCATCCGGAAAGTAATGGGTTAACTGAGAAGTTCAATGGGACTCTAATGCGCATGATTAGGGCTTACTTGGCAGAGAATCCAAACAATTGGGACCAGAAGCTGCAATCCCTTTTGTTTGCTTATCGATCAGTGCCACAAGCCAGTACCGGGTTCAGTCCATTCGAGCTTTTATTTGGGAGAAGGGTGAAAGGGCCCCTTGATTTGATAAAACAAAATTGGGAGCAGATCACCCAGGATGACCCACAAGACGTTGTGACTTACATAGACACCTTGATGAATGACCTAAAGCGAAATCTAGAGCTGGCAGCAGAAAACCTGCAAGCGCAGAAGGTCAAACAGAAAACATGGTATGACCGCAAAGCTAGAGAGAGGCACTTTGACCCAGGGGAGGAAGTGCTTTGGCTTAGGCCCTGCAGAGTGAATAAGCTGCAGCTCAAATGGGCAGGACCATATAGGGTCATTTCCAAGATGTCAGATCTGAACTACCTAATAGAGCAGGAGGAGAACCAAGCAAGGAGGGTGGTTCATGTGAATGCCCTAAAACCCTACTACAGAGGGGAACAGAGGGTTCTATTTGCTATAAAAGCAGCTGAGAGTGAGGAAGCTGAATTACCCTTCTGGGAGGGTAGAGGGGAAGTAAAATACAACCCAGAGGAGGTAAAGATCAGTCCTGCACTCACCCAAGACCAGCAGCAAGAACTAAAAATGCTGCTTAGCAAATATCAACAGGTGTTTTCCAACAAGCCGGGGATAGTGAAGGGAGTGATGCATCGGATCCACACAGGGGATGCACCCCCGCAGGCAGTATCCCCATACCGAGTAACGGGACCCTATAGGGACAAGGTGCGGAAGGAGCTGGACGAGATGCTGAGGGAGAACATAATCGTCCCCTCTTCTAGTCCTTGGTCCTCTCCGATAGTCCTTGTGGACAAGCCTGATGGGAGCATTAGGTTTTGTGTCGATTACAGGAAGTTAAACCGTGTAACCACTCCTGATGCCTACCCAATGCCCAGGCTAGACAACCTGATTGAAACCATAGGGGGTTGTCGGTTCATCTCATCATTGGACCTGGTAAAGGGATATTGGCAATTAAGAATTGATCCCAGGGATCAAGAAAAGACTGCCTTTTGTAGCCCTTTTGGTCTCTATGAGTTTCGAGTCCTGAGCTTTGGTCTCAGAAATGCACCAGCCACATTCCAAAGGCTGATGGACCAGACCTTAGCAGGGCTCAGTGACTTTACAGTGGCCTACATTGATGACATAGGGATCTTCAGTAATACCTGGGAAGATCACCTGATACACCTGGAGTTAGTGCTGCAGAGGTTAAGTGCAGCAGGGCTAACAGTAAAGGCCAGCAAGTGTCAGCTGGGTAGCCCAGAAATAAAATACTTAGGTCACATGGTAGGGGGAGGAATGATAAAACCCCTGGAGGCCAAAATAGAAGCTGTTCGAGATTGGCCTAGACCCACCACCAAGAGAAAAGTCAAATCATTTCTTGGGTTGGTGGGCTACTACAGAAAGTTCATCCCGAGGTTTAGCGAGATTGCGGCTCCGCTGACCGATCTGACGAGGAAGAAGGCTGATGACCGCATCCCGTGGACCAGCGACTGTGAGGCGGCGTTCCAGAGGTTGAAGGAGGCGTTAATCAACTATCCTGTCCTGCGTGCTCCAGACTTCGACCGGGAGTTCATCATCTACACCGATGCGTCTAACAGCGGGGTAGGAGCAGTTCTGTGCCAGGAGGATGAGAATGGTGACCAGCATCCAGTGTCCTACCTGAGTAGGAAACTTCAAAAAGGTGAGAGACATTTGGCAACCGTGGAGAAGGAGTGTTTGGCCATAGTCTACGCGATCCAGAAGGCCAAGCCTTACATCTGGGGAAGACATTTTGTTCTGTGTACTGACCATTCACCATTGCAATGGTTAAAGACAATGAAAACCCACAATAGCAAACTTATGAGGTGGGCTTTGAACTTACAGGACTATGACTTTGAAGTGAAGGTGGTCAGAGGGTCAGTGAACTGTGTTGCTGACGCCTTATCAAGAAGACCTGAAGACTGAAGACGGCGAAAGAACATGGACTATATGTATATAATGAAGACAAAAAGTTAAAATGTACCTGGTTTTAAATTGGTTTGTATTAATAAAGGTAAAATTGATGTAATGCATATGGTAAATGTTTGAAATGCCTATTTGCTATGTGTAACTTGGAGTGTAAGTATATGTAAGTATTATAGGGTATGTATAACTGTTGTTGTATGTTTTATACAGGTTGTTTTTTGGTGAAAAGCACTTTTAGCTTTCCCCCTACAAAACAACTTATAAAGAGGGGAGGTGTTACATAACAGCACTGATGTTACCTGTCTGTCATGGGTTTGGAGGGAAAGTTCCATCCTATGGGGAGTGGAAGGCGGGACATCAGGAGGAGGGGCTGTACTGTATAAATATGTGATGCCTGTGTGGTGAAGAGGAGATGCTGAGACAGACTGTGAGACACTGGTTGGGACGAAGCAGCAGCTGGGGAAGAAGAAGCTGTTGTGGGAGTCTGTGTGTCTGACAGGGTACTACTGTGTGTCAGAGTACCAACCTGATAAGTTCAGGTGTCTGTGGGTTAGCCAGAACTGATGGGTTCAGGGTCTGTGCTTTAAGTTAAAGGTTCTAGGTGAACCAAACTGTATGCTTGTGTGTGTGAGAATAAGCCACGTTACTTTATTTTATTCACCTGATTGCTTATTTTACCCTGTGTGTATTTAAATAAACCTTATTCTTTTTATTGTTTAAAAATCCATCCCTGGTCTGTGTGACTTATGAAAGGGAATGGTTGGTGGCAGCTTAGTGTAACTGTGTGACCTATCCCAGTAGGTCTGGGTTTGTCACAATGAGTTTCTCCAAGACAGAATCAGCAAGCTTTATGTCCGTCACGAAGAGTCGGACACGACTAAACAACAACAACAACATGTCGGTCTGAAGTAGGGATCTTGTTAATGCAAGAATTGGGGGCTTCGCTGGGTCCATAAATGGTGGGAAACGAAACAGGGAAGGGAAGAAGGGGGGGGCAAACAATTGGACTAATAACAATCTTTTTTTTGTAATCAAGGAATAATCAAGAGGAAATAAGAACTATTTGAGGAAAATAACTGACGGTAGCGATCTTTCTGTTTAGGATGAACCGATTAAACCGAGAGAGAGCTCCAGAGATGAGACCTCAGCAGCGGGGAAAAAAGGAACTGAGGTAATCACTAGGATGGGCGGACCATGTGGGATGCAGGGGGCGGGGCGGTCCTAGCGAACGTTTAGCTCCAGAATATTCCGAGGCCGCTGCACAAGCGCAGGCTTAACCCATTAGTGTGCAGTCACAGAGACCACAAAGAAGAATCTTATAATCACTTCTTTGTGCTCTCCACAGTGAAATAGAACAATAATAACTTAAATAAGTAACATTTGTTGTACTGCCCTTTCACAGAACATCTCAATTCTGTTGCCTGGTACAGCTGCTTCACCCTCATGGTACAGAGACTGAAAACACATAGGCTAGAACCTAGCTGAATACTTACTCCTCCGTAAATGCAATCCAGAATATCAACGCAAACCCACCAATTAACAAACCCACAGTTAAGTTTCTATTCACATGCCAATTCACACAACTGGCCCACTACTCGTAATTCAATCAAAATCCTGTTAATTAGCACCTGTTTGCAGTTCCATCTTAGGCCACTGCACTTACGCAGCCATAAATATCCAGTTGGATGCCAGCCACAGTGTAGCTTTGACCAAGCCCTGGCTATAGCTCTGTGATCAAGTACATGTGCCATAGCACGTCTTGGGCCGTGGGTTCAAAAACAGAGCATTTGCAGTCCCAGCAGCAATCTAGGAGGGATTTTTGGCTGAAGAAAGGCATTTTTTTTTTGAGATCAGAGTGTGCTGGATCATGATGAACTATTGGTTTGGCTTTCTGTAAAGGAGCACAAGAGCTTGGGAAGGCTGCCTGATACTTCCACAACCTGGCAGCTAAGGCACACTGTTCAAATGTTAACAAGGGTTAGTGACTCAGCAAACCCCATCAGGCCTCAGGCCAGGTTAAAGGGAATTAAACTCTCTTCCAGGCTTGCTACTGCCTTTCGCCCTTCACCTCACTTCAAACCACAAGCCCCTGTGATGCCTGCTTGTTCAGAAATTATGAATTTCCTCCCTGTGGTACTGGCAATACTGTATTGCCTCTTCACAATCAGCTAAGAGCCCCCTCTTCTTAGCAAGGGCACCCGTTCTCAACAGCAGTCTCACAATTACAAAAATTCTGTCAGATATTAAGTTCTAAGCAGAGAAGTAGCACATCTCAGGTTTGTTTTCAGGGCTAGATATATGCCAGATGGAAGTGGAGAAAACGTATAAAGTGCAGTTTGAAACATAGAATTCAGCTTGTTGAGAATCTGAGCCTTCACTGAAAAAGAAAAGTTTCCAGTCCTTAGGGTTATAAAGTGAGTGGGCAGTGTTTGATGATTCTTAAAAGGGTAGAGGCTGGATAAGTATTTAGGACTTGAAGTATTCATGCTCTATATTACTCTAACCAGTCTATGATTAAAAGAAAAATGTGCACAATCAGAAAAAAAGTATGAACCTAATTAATGTAAATATTTTATGCAAATTATAAACTTTTTTGTACAAGATGTGTGGTTTTCTTGCTATACAAAAGTCCTTTACATCAGATAAAAATAGTGGTGGTAACTGAGTATAAGGGAAATGAAGTCTGGACACCATGAGAAATATTTTCATGTTTCTTATCCATGTATGCCCTAGCACTGAAAATCTATTTCAGAATTCCAGTTCAAACTGATCTTATGATTCCTGATCCTATGATTCCTGACAAGATACTTCCCCAAACCAAGAGAAAGACATTTTAAAGAAGGTTTTGCTAGCTGGTAGAGACTAGAGTGGGGGATTGACACCTTATCCTGACACAGTCAGTTTTGGGGTAAGACAGACAATGGTGGTAGCCATTTTATATTTTGTAAATTATAGCTTTTATATATCTCAGATTCATTTCCCCCCTGAAATCTTGGAGAAATCAAGCTTTTGATTTGACGTTTATTGGCTCCCCAGGAGCTTTACGGAAGAAAAATATGAAAGAATATAGAGATGTGGTAATAATCTGGGGCAAAATCTAGGCCTAACAGAAGTGGAATTGGATCAGTCTTAAGTGCATTGGATTTTAAATGCATATTACCAATCAGTTGTATGAGCATGATTTAATTCAAGGGTGATCAACCATGGGCCTCCAGATTTTGTTCAACAGCCAGTCCTATGATCCTTCAACAACTGGTTATTTTGGCTATGTCTGATGGGAAATGTAGTCCAACAAAATCCAGTGAGCCACAGTTGGCTGACTTTCACTTAACTGATTACAACAGCAGAACCGTACGGGGAACTTCACCTGTTACGTTATGTCCCTATTCCAAGAGTCTCCCAGTCTCTAATCTTGCCAGTACGCTTCAATCAGACTTCCCCCCTCAGGTCTTCTTGCCAGTCCACTCCTCGCCCCCAGGCAGGCCCTTTCACTGCAAGTGTTTGATAAGAATTCCATTTCTGTGGCAGTCAGTTCATTGCTCCCTCGCTCTCCCTGTCCCTGCCATAAATAATTCAGTTCCTACCAACAGCTCCTTCACCGCCCGGAAAATTTATTTATTTCGTTCTCTCTCCCTTTGACTACACATTAAGTGACTTAGCCCATAAAGAGAAATTACTCAGCAACAAGAATAAAAGCTCGGAATTGCTGACCTGGCATACATCTGGATTGGGGGAAGCCCAATATTGGAATCACCCCTAAGAGAAGTGGCCAAGAGGGCAAAAGATTCCCTTAGAAATATCAGATGAGAAGGAGAAGACAAAAAAAAGGGGTAAGTTTTAACTAGACTGGGTATTGTTTGAGCCTGAGATGCAGCTATACCTGAGGGCGTAGCAAACCAGCTGTATATTAATGGAAGCTTTTCCCCTACTTCTGCTGATGTGACCATCTCGGAGAAGGGAACAGAAGACTTTGTCACCCCAGAGGTGCCATGTTTATACTGTCATCCTCAACACAGGGAAGAATGAGGACTAGAAGGCTGAGCGCAAAGAGGTCTACCAGGAGGTAAAGATTGAGAGTCAGGATGTCCAAAGGCAAGAACCTGACAGAAAAAAAAAGGCAAATACACAATGGACTGAAGGGTGGGAGGAAAAGCAGAAGAAAAAGGAAAATGGGAAAAGAAATGTAAAAAGAGAAGAGAAAACTTCTATAATCTCATTTTATCAAAAGAAGCAGCTGTATGCTGTTGGACGCAGGAATGGTAAACTGTTAAGGAGGGTTTGGGCGGACTAAGCAGGAAGGCAGTGGGTATGGTAGAAAAGCACATCTCCAAATAAATTACTTGAGATAGAAGTGGGCTCCACCCTAAGATATTTTGCTGCCTGAGGCAAATAAGAAGATGCTCCCCCCCCCCATCCATGCAAAGATTTGATGACTGGCAGTTGACTCATTTCACAACTGGTAATGGGTAACCCACACATCCGAGGGCACTAGACTCCTTGTGTGGGGGCGGGGTTGAGGACAGACTGTTGTAGTGCAGCCATTCTCAATGGGGAGTCATATGCCCCCCCCGTGGGGGCTGGCACATTTGAAGGGGGGGGCACAGACTGGAAACACACCATCTTATAAGGTTTATTTTGCAACTAATACAATCCTAATTCAGCCTATATTCCTCTCATATTGTGTTTATGGTCATGGCCAAAAAGAGGCTGGGAATGGCTGATGTAGTGTACAAAGCTCTATCCTCCAACAGAGAGAAATATCTGGGAAGTTCAGGAACATCAGCCAGGAAGCTGCCTCCAGGGTCCCGTGAGCATCTGCTGCCTTGACCCCACTCTGCCCAATGCTAGGACTGGATCTGGATGGAGGCAAAGGGGGAAGAGTGCATTAAGAGAGAGGTTATTCTGCCAGGTGTGACTTATGTCACGGCAGCAACACTGTGGCCTGCCAATGAAGTGGGCAGCAAGGCCTAGAGATAGCATTTAAGTGCCCCAAATTGATTTCAAATAACCAGCCAATGGTTTGGCTGCAGGCGGCACGCATAAGTGCTTTGTGTTATTTATTGTATTAAAGGTTAACACTAATTCTGTGCAGTAATTCAGCACCGTTCCTCTTTTACAGGTGGAGAAAGGGCAGAATGAGACAGTGCATTGTCCAAGGCTAAAGGGATGAGAAAGATCTGGACCCACTGTCAGCCAACTCAATGATTTAAAGGAGGATTTCTGATTTCTACCTTTTTTTGGCATCACTTCCAACAAGACTGGATTCCCAATGTGGTGTGTAGTGGATAGAGTGATGGACTAGGACTCTGGAGAAAAGGCTTCATATCCCTATTCAGCCATGGAAACGTGACTCGGGGAGTGGAACAGGTAAAACTCACTCCCGAAATATCCCACTTACCTTGAAAATCCTATTAGGGTCACTATAAGTTGGTCCCAGCTTGACAACACAGAACGCACACACCAACAAAATTACTCTTCTATGCTCTCACAAATTATACTGCTGAAACAGACACATTTTGATAACCTGGAGTAGCTGTTTAAGTAAAAGGAGTGGGTAGAAGTTCTATTCGGTTTTAGTACTCAAGTCTAAAGCTTGTCCGCTCTGCACTACAAGACACCTTCCAACCACCGTACGCTGGCTGACATTATTTTTGCTCCCGGCTCCTCTCTCTCTTTTGGTTACTGTGTCACATACTCTATCAACCACAATGGGCACCATCAGCCACTAGTTCTGAATCCAGATATTCTGCTTTCTTAAGACACCGGTTCACCTCCTAAACCAACTAAAGTATTTTTACTGTGAAAGACACTAGATGAAGTCTTCTGCAAGGGGGAGGGGAAGCAGAATGGAAGATGTATACTGTAGGGCTAGGTGAACCTAGGAGGAAGATGACAGACCCCTGCCTCAAGGATGAGGGAGAGAAGTGGCTGGAGATGCAACTACCAGCGCGGTTGACCTGGCAATAGTAAGGCAATGTCAATATTCTGTAGCTTAAAAAAAAAATCCCTACTGCTAAATACCGGCCCATGTTCAACCAGCATAAAGGGGAAGAGCTGCATGAGGGCAGTTGGAGAACAGCCAGTGAAAATTGCAATGTCGAATAAAAGAGACTTTATTCTGGGCAGAGAGGGCAATGGTTACAGACTAGGACACCCAGGACACCTGGTTTTCAGGCCCGGTTCCACAGGGGAAAGGGCTGGCTGGGACACCTTGATTGCCTGTTTGTGTGAAAAGGAAACATCAACAGAGGCAGCACTCGCCGCCTGCTGCTTGTTAATGCGCTTCAGGGTGTATTTACTTGGGCAGCTCATCAGTGCTGGGAAATGGGAGTGGGTTTGCCAACAGCGGGTGCCTCCTTGGTGTACGCACAAGCAAGTTATTAAAACTTAATTGAGCGGATGGGAACAAGGCAAGTAATTAAGCTTTCCTATAACGGGAACTGCTGGATTTCAGGAGGGGGGGGGGAAAGGAGATGGGGCAGGGAGCAGGACTTCTGGGTCCAATAGACCAGCTCTTAAGCCTGGCAGAGAATAGGAAAGGAGTTGGGAATTGTGGCTTGGCTTTATTAGGGACTGGACTTTGCAGCCAAGGCCTGTCGGGAGCTGGGGAGGTGTGGAGAGCACAGAGTTCTTGCTAGCTCAGCTGCTGACATTGGGGAAATGTTACAGCAACCAGTGGATCCTCATTAAATTTGGACAGGGCAGCGTGTAAAAAGAAAGATGATTCCTTTTTCCTGTCCTAACCAGCCACCACCTGTTTATTTGCTGCCCCTCTGCTCTTTTATGGCCTGCCATCAATCCCAACCCACAGCCTTCAGCTGCAACCTTGGATTCTCTTTCCCAGCTGCTCTACTTCCAAAGTGTGTTTGAAACCCAAAACTATGTTTACCCCAGTTCAGAAGCACCAACTTCTGTCTCTTGATTTTAAATCTGGCACAAACACTATGGTAGAGCTTATGGGAGGGGAAATGATCTCTGCCACAGTGTCCTTCTCCACGTGTGTGGCTTTTGCCCAGAGATCCATGGTACACTGGCTATCCTCTACTTCTCTGAACTTGGAGGGGTGGATGATCAGAATCCACCTCCAACAGCTCCACCAGCTCATTCGTCATCCACACTCTCAGCCTCAAGCATGATCCGCAGTTACAATGGGTGGGATAAAAAAATAGTACATGCACAGGCCAGATTTCTCCAGTGATTGAGAAATTGATCTTTTGTTCCTCTGTTCCCTGATTGGAGACAAACCAGGAAATACAAACCAAGATCAGCTGGTGCTCCAGATCTTGCCCTCCTTCTTGCAAAGGTTAATTCTGAGCTAGCACTTAGTCTTATCACCAGTTTGGAACAGCAAGATTCACTCCTGGTACATGCAATGCTAAATATGAACTCTCTAAGCACCTGTAAACTACTTCTTCATGACTGAAAAGTGTAATCCACCCACACATACATACCTGAGAATGCAAACCTATATCAAAACCAACTGCTTCCAGGACCAGCTGAGATACTTTGTTGTCTGAGGTGAGGACCAAAATGCCCTTCAACTCATTTCATGTGCAAAGGCTAACTGGATTGGCAGTGGATTTTTTTTCCAACCCTGCCAAGAGGACCTCATCCTGCACCACACCTGAAGGCAGCCCATCAGCTCAAGTGGGTGCACTGCAGACTGAGTGGCACACAGCTCTCTCCTCCAATGCCATACTGCTGCCCCCTATTATCTGCCACCTGAGGCAACTGCCTCATGCTAAGGCCACCTCCAATTATCTTTCTTCTTAGAAACAAAGAAATTAATAAAGGGTATCTCTCCGATGACTGCTCTAAGCAGCACTGACCTTGAAACCAATCCCAATACTTCTGGGTCCTGTTTCATTGATTTTCTTTAATATTTCCCAAATGGATCTAAATCAGGTCTTGGCTTCCTTCTCCTCTGTTCTCTGTGATCCATCTTCAGACAGTAAAGCAGAGGTGGGGTACCTTGTCGCTACTGCAATATTCAAAGTAAATGATATATTTTATAGAGGGAGAAGTGACAGAGAGATGGGGACACATTTAGCTTTATGCTGAATGAGAAGACGTGGCTAGACTGGACGCTATACAGCATAGGGAGAGAAGAGCAAACCAAGAGCATTGCTCTATTTAGAGAAACAAGGCAGGATCAGATAAAAGGTCCCAGGGCAAATCTGAGATTGTGGAGCAAAGACCACATATCTGTGAGCCCTCAAATGTTTAAGATACAGGTACCTACCCACCACGTTGTGGAGATGGGGGTAACCAAGGTTGAAAACAGCCCGGGGCACGTAACATCATGCTGAGACTCTTCAGTTACCTCTTATATCAAAAACTGCACGTGGCACCACTGGGATTCATATGATGCAGACGTTTGCTCTTGGAGCCATGTCATGTGTACCAACGTCTGGACCCAATGCCCAGCTGCCACTTTGGCAGCTAAATGGTTGTCACAATAATTCATGCCTGCATGAAGAGCTGGGGTTAACCAAGAAGTACTGGAGGCATGGAGAGAAGGTTGAAACAGAGAGCCCTAATAGGGGAGAGCTGGGTGGTGCAACAGTAGGAATAGGGAAAGGGGATGATGTCTATGGAGTTGCTAGGCATCCAGACCATGAGACAGGAGTCTTGGAGCTCAGAGGTCATGCTGTCCGATCATGGATGGCAAAGTGAGGCGGGCATTCTAATGGCACAGGAAAGCATGTTGGTTTATTGGGCAGCAGCACTTACCAGGTTGGGGCAGGTCAGTGGTTCTTAACCTTTGTTACTCGGATGTTTTTGAACTGCAACTCCCAGAAACCCCAGCCAGCACAGTTGGTGGTGAAAGCTTCTGGGAGTTGCAGTCCAAAACCCCTGAGTAACCCAAGGTTAAGAACCAGTGTGGTAGATAAATGGAGACTATACATGTCTTTGTCTAACTTTCCAGAATCTAGTTCATTCCCCCCCGCCCCCCCGTGACACAGAACAGGGTATAATAAGTTTCATTATAAGGAGGAGTTATAACTTGCTTCCTCTCTTAACCAAGACCTTAACCTTTTCCTCACGGTCTCCTTAGAAGGGGTGTTGTGCCCCTTCTAAAGCCAGTATGTTGTGTAATGGTGAGAGACTTGTTCTCCGAGTTTGAATCACTGCTTACTACACCATGGGCCAGCAGTACTTCCTCAGCTTAAATGTAATTTTTAGGGCTGCAGATCAAATCCACACGATGGAGTGAGCTCCTGTCACTTGTCCCAGCTCCTGCCAACCTAGCAGTTCAAAAGCATGTAAAAAAGTGAGTAGATAAATAGGTACCATATCGGTGGAAAGGTAATGGTGTTCCATGTCTCGTCATGCTGGCCACGTGACCACAGAAACTGTCTTCAGACAAAATGCTGGCTCTATGGGTTGGAAACGGGGATGAGCACCGAGCCCTAGAGTCGAACATGACTGGACTAAATGTCAAGGGGAACCTTCACCTTTACCTTTAATGATGAAATAACTTTAACTGCCCTACTCTCCTTGCCACCCTTGAAGGTCCTCAAAGGAGAGGTGAGGATGGAAGTAAGTAAACATTAATGCCATTCACAGCCTCAGCACACTTCCATAACCATTCTCAGATGGAAGCTGATGGATTTTTACCTCAGCAGCTTTGATTCTACTTACATTTCTGCAGCACCCTGTCACTTCCCAATAACATCCAGCTTCAGCTGGGAATCTACTTGTAGAGACAGACACCACTAATGATCATTCATTAATATGTGGGCAACTCAAAAATCCTTTGTCAATAATCAGGCTGTTTTTGCATCGCCAGCCCCACTTTTCCCTCCACCACACTAAAAAGGTGGGTCCCAGTTCCTACCAGCCTCCAGGAGCTGCAATTCACTTTCTAAATAGGAGACAGGACACAATTCAATAGCAAATAACGGCCATTTTCCAGAACTGGATTTCTAGATTTTTTTCCAGCTTTATTTGTTGTTTGTTGGGCTCTTATTTTTGTTTGTTTGTTTTTGGTGGCCTGTGCAGCCCTCAGTGTGTTTCTGGGCCAGAAAATTAGCCTATGGACCCACAAAGGTTTCTCAGTCCTGCCCCTAGAAATTACTGGTTCCAAACCCTAAGCACCAAACCTTCTGTTGCCTTTTTCCAGTGTTTGCATGTAGTTATCTACATGTAGTTATCTCTTGTTTGCCTTGCGCCTTACCATGCTTTTCCTGATGCTCCTTCAGATTGTCTGCAATTTTGTTGTGAAGTAGACTTTTTGGGGCTGCAACTTATCTTTTGCTATTGACAGTCTATTAAGGTGCCACATATTCTACTGATTCTACATAAGTCCTCTCACACATAGTAATCTCAGTGATAGCAAGGTGGACTGCAGCCGCACCAAAGTCCTGAAAGAAACTAGAACTGAAATGTTATATTGGACTCTTGCAGGACTGTTATATCTCAGATTTTCTACTCTTCTTCATATGGTCTTCATTTGGACCAAAAAATGGAATGGCCAACATTCTGAAATGCCAAAATTCCAATAGTAATTTGAGACTTAGATACATGCATGTATACCTGTGCAAACACACCCGCACAAAATCAATGTTTGATTTTCGGCAACATACAACCCTAAAACCGATATGCCTACATTCAAAATTCCAGGGTGAAAACTGAGCAAGGAACATTTGTGGTCACAGAATAGCACAGAAAAAGCTTGCAGTCTAAGCATGAACAAGAACACCTTGCAGGAAGGAGATTTGAGCAGTAGGTGTTGGGGAGAAATGTCACAAACCTCTCATTCACAATGTATACAAAAAGCCATCTCCCCCTCTTTCCTGAGAAAATGCTCCATTAAATTCTCACACCTTTCCTAGACCCTGAACTTTTCCTTTCTTATTGCCCATCCTCTGATTGTGGTTACTCTTCATTTGACAACAAGAGGCCTCACCCCAATTCTCCCTTGTCCCAATGCTCACAACACTTTTTGCAATGTTCTCATCCCTCCAGGGTAACACCATCTGCATGGGAAGGGGCACGTTTTAAAGAAATTGGTGTCTTGGCGAAAATGGAAGCTGGGCCAGTTTTCAGCTGACTTGCCTTTAAAGTCAAACAGGAAGAGGTATCCCCATCCCACTGAACATTGTCTCACTTACCCAGAAAAGACGCCTGTATCATCTCAGGGCTTACTGATCTGCTAGTCGTGTGGGTATAATTTCTATCTTGGGAACAAAATAAGATGCCATTGTCTCATGAAATGCATAGTGCAGGGGTGGGGAACTTTTGGATCTCCAGATGTTTTGTGAAACATATTTCCCGTTATCCCTTACCACTGGCTATACTGGCTGGGACTTCTGGAAGTAGAAGTCCAAAACTTCAGGGGATGTAGAACCAATTGGTTCTACATCTCCTGAAGACACCTAAAAGCGATAAGGGAAAACCCTTCAATGCCACTACCCTTTATATGGAACCAACCTGCTCCAGAGTACTTTCAGTATGAAGAAACCAGGTGGTCAGTAGGTGAAATAGCAAACTAGTATAGAAAATCTGGGTATTAATCCTCATGAAGAAATATGGTTGGAGGAAACATCTCGAGGGAAAAGGACAAAAGAAACTCTAGTGGTAGAGAATAGCACACAGGATCACCCTCCATGGGAGCACACTGTGGATGTGCACAACTCACCCAAGTGTGGTCATGGTGACAATCGTGTACCAGAAGGCAGCAGGGATACTGGTGAAGTTGGTCTCCTTTGTTCCCTTCTCAGCATAGAACATAACAGTGGCAAAGATGATGATGGCCATGGTGAGGGAGAAGAGGAGGAAGCCCAACTCTGAGGCACAGCTCTTGAGGGTGTAGCCTAGGATCCTGAGTCCTTGTGAGTGGCGTGAAAATTTGAAGATGCGGAAAACCCGGAAGACCCTCAGAGTCACAAAGGCCCCACTGACATTTTCGTTCTCTGGCATCACCAGCCCAATGTAGTAGGGCATGATGGCCACTACATCAATGATGCTCATCACACTCTTCATGAACTTGAATCGACTTGGGGCGGCAAAAAGCCGCATGAGATACTCAAAAGTGAAGATGAGGACACAGGCCGTGTCCATGCAGAAGAAAGCTTTGGGGAAACGTTCTCCACAGGACAGTTGTTTCTTTTTCCCAGGAGGTGGCCGGCATGGGATGGTCTCCACCACGTTGGCAATGACTGACACGGCAATGAAGAACCCAGTCACATAATAGAAGACCAAGGCCATGGTGCTGGTGTGGGGGTTTTCAAACGCTCTCCAGAGCCGTTGGCGAAACGTGCTGTCCGGTGGCAAGGCAGTGTCAGTGGCAATCTCGGCTTCTTCATCCTCAGCAAGGCGTTCCGCATTCTCTTTTTTGCGATCCCGGTATTCCTCCAAGCAGCAGTCGCCAATCAATTCTGGGATGATGCCATAGAACGACAGCTCTTCATCAAAGGCCTGTATGCACTCATGTCGCGGGTAATGGAGTCGGCCAGTGCGGTAGAAGTTGAGGATATGACGGAACATCTCTGGGTCGCGGTCAAAGAAGTATTCTGTGCTGTCTTCATCATAGAAGAATTCCTTCTCCGAGCTGCCTAACAGGGTATCTGGATAACGGTCCAAGGTATTCTTCCAAGTCTGGAAACGTCTCCCACTGACGTTGACCACCAGGATCTCATCAGTGCGGCGCTTCTTGTCAATGGGAGGCTTAGGCATTGGCTTCTTGGCCAGTGGGAGCCAGCCCACGGCAGCTGCCCGGGCAAAGGGCAACCATGCCGCCACTCCTGCAGCCATCTTGTATGGAGTTAGCTTTGAAGAGAATGTTTACAGAGATGGTTCACCATCGAAACCCAACTGTGCTCCAAGGATTGTCCTAGCAAAGACTTTCACTGAAATGTGGTTGTCGAAGGAAGGAGGACTGAAAGACTTACCCCTTTGCTTAGTTGTGTCCTAGAACTAGAGGATCAGAGGGCCCCAATAGAGACATGGCTGTTGAGTCCGAGTCTGATTTAATTCCAGTCTTGCTCTTCTCCAGATATCAACATCCACGTATATACTCTAGCGTTATTCCACTAAGAAAGAAGTTTTTTTTCATTTCCTTGCACACTGTAATATCCAAGCTGCTTTCATGGGATATTAACAAGTTGAAGTGTACCTAGAGATCTCTCAACCAGACAACCAGCTTGGTATTGAAGTCGCTATCTATCAATATGATGTTAAACTTTAGGAGTATGTGGCCGAGGTCAAAGGAAGGTAATGTCCGTGAGAGTGATGGTCTTCATGGTTTCTAGAGTGCCAGATGAATTAGTCCCAGCAGCTCTATGCAACATGAACAAGCGTGGAAACTTGTCCAGAAATCTGCAACGTATTGCTGTATTCCTCTGCTGTTTGTCTTCCTTCTCTTGGCTTTTTCTTCCCAATAGGACTGAAAATAGATGGAAGGGTGCAATGGTAGAGGAAGAAAGAGGGTTCAGTTGATATGGTCTGTTTTAGAGGAGCAGATCAAATGCTGCTGTGGGAATGGTGGTGTTGGGGGAGGGAGAGAAAGAAACAAGCAAGACTGCGAGTGAGAAACCACAGTGTGTGTCTAGCTTGCATTTTTGTAGTGAATGCGGCAGTTCCCAAATTATAAACTAGCCAAGTTTCTAAAGCATAAAACCAGAAACGTTGGATGAGAATCATGTTCCAAGTACTCATGAGAGTTGGAGGGGAGACACCACCTGGGAAACAAAAAAAATTCCTCTCTCCATTTCTGGAAGGAAACAGAGATTTAGAAGCTTATTAGGGCCATGGGGTCCTAGAATCCTATGAATGGACTCAGATCTAAAAGAACAAGGTGATTTGCAATCAATTCCTGCAACAATAATTCCCCCGCTTCAGTTGACTTCTAACGAACTGGTGGCTGGAGGATGGAGTGCTGGCTTCAAGCTGGAAGCAGCAGAAGGGGCATTTAAAGGACGGCACCTTGATCGCTAATTGTGTCCCAGGTATGGAACTGAGACGGTTTGTCAGGGAGGAGTTTGGCAAAGCAAAGAAGATGCCTGTTGTGTGGCAGGTGTTCAAGGTGTGAGAAGGTTGTTCTCCACTTGGGTAAGCGGCCAGCCCCAAAGAACGGGGGGGGTGGGCTTTGAGGAGAACAGAGAACACTTGTCAAGAAGCACCTCCGGTTTTAAAAAAAACACAACTTTCTCATTAAACCTTTGTCTCCTAAATTCCCTGGTAGAGGGGCCGCGCAACAGCAGGAAAATAAATACGGTCTATTTCTCACTGGGTAAACAATGTGGAAGCAAGAGAGAAGAACCGAACCCAAACCCGGGAAGGGGGGGAATGAAGAATGGGTAGACTGAGCAAATCTGTAGCAGAAGGCAAAAGGGAAGGTGGGGTAGAAGGCATGGGGAAAAAGAGGGAAGTTGGAGAGAGGGGAAGGGCGAATTTGCGGAGGGAAGAAGGGACAGACACATTTAGGAAAGGAGGTGCCCCCCGGGACCGACTTGGCAAACCCCTGGGGCCAAGGGGTGTGTTCCGAGGAAGGGACGTGAAGAAGCGAAATCCATTGGGGCGATCTGGGCTGTGGGAAGGGCTCCTCACGATGTTCTTACCCGCGGGATGCTAGATGTGTCCGGAAAGCAGGCAGCGGCAGAGCGGCCACGAACCCGGGTGCAGGGCGGTGGGTGTCCCGGTGGGAGGGGGCGCGCTGCTGGTCCCCAGGCGAGGGCGCGAAGGCTCCCGTTGGCGCTGATCCTCATCGCTCCCTCCGGCTCGCCCGTCTGACTGCCGCGCTGCCACCCTCCCTCGCGGCGCCCTGTGTGTGTGTGTGCGTGTGCGCGCGTGTGCGTGTGTGTGGATGTGTGTGCGCGTGTGAGGCTGCATTCGGCAGGGAGGGGGCAGAGCGAGCGGCTGGCAGCAGCGAGTGGCTGCAGCGCAGGCGGCGGAGGCGCGCAGCCCAGGCAGCGCACGGGCCGGCCGGGGAGCAGCAGGAGGGGAGGTAGGGGAGGCGCTGGCTTGCTGGCCCGGAGCGTGGACCAGACAGGCGGAAGGCTAGAGCAGGACAGGACAGGGCAGGGATGGACGGGTGAAGAGACAGAAGGCATCGGACAGAGACTGCCGGAGAGGGGGGGGAAACAAGACGAGGGTTCAACAGATGAAGAGAAGGATGGGCGGGAAAAACTGGTGGGGGGGGTTAGAAAAAGAGAGAGAGAGACGGATCCCATCAGGGACGGGGAGAGACAGAGAGAGCTGGACAGAAGAAAGCACAAGGGAAGAGAAAATAGGAGGTGGATAAATCAGGAAAGATCTGCAGGAAAAGATGGGGGGGAGAGAGAGAGGAAGGGACGGAGCTTAACAGGATGGTCGGGAGATGGCAAAGAGACCGATCCAGACGGCTAAAGTGCAGAAAAAGCTGAACGCAGAGGGAACGGGGACCATGGTGGGCATGGTGTCCCTATCAACCCGCGGGGAAAAGAAGGCCAGTTGGGAGGGCAAGAAAAAAGCTGGGCTCACGGGGCCTGTTCCACAGCTAGGGAGCAGAAAGGGCATGGTGCCACTCAACGCTACTTTACAATTATGAGCCTCAGTAGGAATTTCAAATTTGGTGCCACTCAGGATTAAGGCGTGGGGGGGGGGTTGAAGAGAGGAGGATCGCGGAGCTATGGGAGGGGGAGGGAATTATCACTATACAACGGGCTAAATGAACCACGGCCACTTCCTGCCATCACCACCCCGCCGCCTGGTGCCATGCTTCGCCCCACCGCCTCCCGCCCCTCCTGCTCCGCATCCTTCCGCCCAGAACCTCTTTCGGAGCTTCCCGGTCGCCGCGCCCTCTCTGGAGACTTTGGGTACTGCGACCTGCCGCACAGCGTCCCGATCGATCCCCAGCTCTCTTCTCTGCAGAGCCCAGTCCCCGATCCTGATCCACACGGTCCGTTCACTTCGCGGAGATTCCGCGGAAACCGCGCGGTGACGCTGTGGCCGGACTGTAGCGCTCCTCGGAGGCTGGGTGGGGCGGGGTGTTTTCTGTTTTTTCTGACCCTCACCATCATCCCATACCCCTTTCCTGATCACAGGGGGGGAAAATACGATGGCAGGATAAATGAAACGAATCCGAATTTCCCACCCCTCATCCTCACATACCAGTGTTTTATTTTCCTCAGGAAGAAGTTTTCACTATTTTTTCACATGAGAGAATTCAAACGCTCAACTCCTTATCTGCCAGTTCAATTCACAATCATTACTATGATTGTGATTCACAATCATTACTATGATTACTCCCTCATCGCACTGAATGTATAAACTGGCCCAGAATTATTATAACCCGAATAACAATGGTTGGTTCTATTTTATAGTCATGGTGATGTTTTTATGATATTAAACTATGCTGTTTTATTGGTTCTGTGTTTTAATTGATGCATGTTTGCCTGAGTGCTTCATGACAGAAATAGCTACTTGGAAATATAATCAGTCAATAGTATATCACCATCAATATACTACATGAATTACAGAATAACGTGGGGGGAGCGAAAAGGCTACTGCTCCACAAGACTTAAAGTTATAATTAGTGCTCCCTTGTTTTCTGTAGTCACCAATGGAAAAAAAACAATAATTAGAATTTCCACATCACCCTTAAGCCAGCAAGTACTAGAATTGCCAACTTTTTCCCGTTAGGGGAGTTTTTGAGTTTGTTATGGTTGGAAATCCTGGCAAATAGAAGGGGAAGATATGGATGTAGTGACAGATTTTACTTTCTTGGGCTCCATGATAACTGCAGATGGTGACAGCAGCCATGAAATTAAAAGACGCCTTCTTCTTGGGAGGAAAGCGATGACAAACCTCGACAGCATCTTAAAGAAAGCAGAGATATCACCTTGCCAACAAAAGTCTGCATAGTCAAAGCTATGGTTTTTCCTGTAGTGATGTACGGAAGTGAGAACTGGACCATAAAGATAGCTGACTGCCGAAGAATTTATGCTTTTGAACTGTGGTGCTGGAGGAGACTCTTGAGAGTCCCCTGGACTGCAAGGAGAACAAACCTATCCATTTTGAAGGAAATCAACCCTGAGTGCTCACTGGAAGGACAGATCCTGAAGCTGAGGCTCCAGTACTTTGGCCATCTCATGAGAAGAGAAGACTCTCTGGGAAAGACCCTGATGTTGGGAAAGTGTGAGGGCAAGTGGAGAAGGGGACGACAGAGGATGAGATGGTTGGACAGTGTCATCAAAGCCACCAACATGAATTTGGCCCAGCTCCGGGAGGCAGTAGAAGACAGGTTGGCCTGGCATGCTCTGGTCCATGGGGTCACAAAGAGTCGGGCACGACTAAACGACTAAACAAACAAACAAATGGTTGGAAAGCATACAAAATAAAGTAAAATATTAGCAGGAAAAATTCTTCTCCTGTCATTACACAACTATGTCATGTAAGGTGCACCAGAAAAACTATTGAGTGTCATGCTACTTTTAAAGAAAGGAAGGAAACCCAGAAACACCATTCAAGAGTCATATTAGGGTGGGGGGGGGCATTTCCTACAGACAACTATCCCTCTTTTGCATCTCCTTAGCTTGGGTTAATCAGGTCCTTTCTTTCAGGTCCTTGACTGGCCAATGCCAGTCAAGGAGGAGAAGATAATGTCTTGTTTAGAATTTGGTTCCTTTCAGTAAAGAGTTCAAATGTGAGTTGGCTGCAGGAAAGGGAAAGGCCAGTGGAGGCTGGGTTATGGGTGGGGGGGGAGAGGGTTCCAGCAGATGTACAGGTAGTAGACTTAAAAGAGAACATTAATAAATCGTAACAACAACACTAAAAAGCATGATAAATGTTATTATTTTGGAACTGTTAGGTGATCAAATTATTCAACATACTTTTACCCCATAAATCCAGACTTACACCAACTGTGTTAGGCAGGCTTGTACAGTACTGTTATGCTTGTATTAAGCTGGGGATAAAGTGGATTATCTAAAACCACTCAGGACTTTTGGGGTAGAATATAAACAGGGCACATTGGAAATGTTGCTGGACTACAACTCTCATCATTGTTGACTGTGAAGGGTTAGGGTTGACAATACTGGAGCCATTGCAGGGTCTGGGGTATCACAACCCTCTGCTCTGTGTTTTGGCAGTTAAGGTGTCAAAGGACAGAGAGAAAAGAAGGCACATGTTGTAGTTAGCTAACCCATGCTAGGTATGGTCAAATGGCAGTGCATGTGCCTCAACCTGACATGTAACACTTCAGCAGATACAGCATTTGTGACGAGGAATTTAATGGAGTAAAAAGATTCCTATGCCTTTGCACAATGAAACAGGTGGACACATCAAAAAGAACCATAGAAACTGGCCATAGGTGTGGAATACATTTCCCAAATAGCTATTAGAATGTCTTCAGTTCATGATAATGGGATGGTTCCACATACAGTTTTAGGGACCTTCCTCAGGTCTCTCTCCCTTACCAATCACAAGTAGCAGAATCACGTGGTAACTCTTTTCTTGGACCCAACCATTCCATCATACCAGAATGGGGCCTACAAATTTAAATATCCCTCCAGTAGAGCAATGAAGGGACACCTTGGTGCACACAGGTGGTTCCACCATTATGTGTTCTTTGAGCAAGGCACCCATCCCCTGGGGAGTGCACAATCACACACTTTATTGCACCCCCCACCTACCATTTAAAGTGGTAGAGCCCGGCAGCGAAAAGCTGTCTCTCTTGATTTTGAGGATGGTACAAACTGGCCTTGAAAGCAAGCAGTGGCAGGAGCCGGCTGTGGCCGCAGTTCTGCAACTTGGAGTCCTTCCCCGAGGGGGATGACTCAGGCAACAATAGGGAAGAACTGTCATTTGAATGGGGTGGGAAAGAAACAGCAATGCAGAGGCTGCAAGCCATGTGGTTCTCGGTTCTATGAAGGTTTTCATAGAGATCTCAGGAATGCTGGATTGTGTCAAAAGTAGGAACTGCAAACCTCGATGTTCTTCCCTCTGCCAGGTCTGCTTAAGAGGCTCAACCTCAGGATAATGGGCTTGGCCTTATCCCTTTAAGCAAGGCAGAGGTGGCTTGGAATGCACACCATTCATTCATTCATGTATTCCACTGGTTCTTAACCTTGGGTTACTCAGGAGTTTTGGACTGCAACTCCCAGAAGCCTTCACCACCAGCTGTCCTGACTGGGGTTTCTGGGAGTTGCAGTTCAAAAGCATCCGAGTAACAAAGGTTAAGAACCACTGATGTATTCATTCCCCGCCTTCAAGAGGACCCACTGATGGCCTATTCTCATGTAGCAGACGCAACTCTGCAGCCACAATAGCACATTTTTTCCCCTAGCCACTTGGAGGCGTCCCAAGCATATCATGTGCCAAGAGTTGACCTGGTCCTACTAGTCACTCCTGCCAGAAGCTGGTGTTATGGAAATATCCACCCATAAGTAGCTTTTATTCTCCATAACACTGGGAAGCAAGGCTGGTGATGGGAATGAGAGGGAAAAACCTTTGCTTGGGCTGTTCATGCAAGGCCCTCTGCCGCCGTAATGTAATCATCGCAATACTGTACTGTATCCTGGAAACAAACAACCTGTTCACCCAACTCTTTCTAAAGCTGCTGTTTACTGATTTATCAAAACAGGGTTGTATATCAAAGTAATCAAAATACATAAGAGTCTTTAAGATGTCACAACATATTGTATGTCTTTTTTTAAAAAAATTTCATGTTGAAACTCCTGTAGAGATTTAACACCACTGCAACTTCGTAAGAAATGCATGGGTGGGGGCTGCTGATCCATAGAAGCAAAACAAAATCCACGAGTGGCAACATCTTTAATAGGATCAAATATATATTCATAAAATATGCCAGTTTTGATGTTTTCAGAACTCCTCATTAGACTAGATAAGTGATTCCCAAATGGGAATCCAGAGAGTGATTTGTTGCCTCCAATTGGTGGCGACCCTTTGAATGAGAGAGATTCAAAATGTCCTGTCCTGTCCTCAACAGGCCTGTTCAGCTCTTTTGTAAACTCAAGGCCATGGCTTCATTTAGGGAGTTAATTCATGTCTTATTTGGTCCTCCTCTTTTCCAGCTGCCTTCAACCTTGTCTTTGCTAGTGAATCTTGCCTTCTCGTGATGTCTCCAAAGCAAGACAGCCTCAGTTTCAACATTTTCGCTTCTAGAGGCTTGATTTGATCTAGGACCCACTTTTTTGTTTTTCCGGCAATACAGGGTTTCCGCAAAGCTCTCCTCCGGCGCCTTATCTCAAATAAATCCATTTTTTTTACTGTCATTTTTTTTCCTGTCCAGTTTTCTGACCCATACAAAGTAATTGGGTATACAAGAGTGTGGGTTATCTTTTCTGATTCCTTCTTGCCCTCCTGAGCCTCAGTCTCCTCCTGATTTTTTGGTTGCACTGACCTTTTGGATTGATGATTGAACCAAGTTATACAAAATCTTTATCAATTTGAATTTCTTCATTGTCAGCATGAAAGTTGTGTAGTTCTTTTGTAGCCATTATTCTCCTCTTCTTCCTAAAGTTCAACTGCAGGCCTGCTTTGGCACCTTCTTCTTTCACTTACATTAAAGTCATTGCTGCTTTCTGCCAGTGAGACGGTGACATCTTAAACCATTGATGTTTCTTCTACAATTTTCACTCCTCCGTCATCTGAATCTAGTCTGGCTTTCCATATGGCACGTTCTGCATATAGATTGAACAGGTAAGGGGATAAAATGCACCCTTGTCTGGAACCTTTGCCTATAAGAAATATTCCTGATGCATTTAAAGTCAACGTAAGGAACATATTTACATTACTAAACTTAATTGATTGTGAACCAGAAAAATTGTGAATTGAAACCAAAGATATCATTAGGGAAGAATGCAAAAAGCCAATTCCTGTCATAAAAGAACAGAAAAACCTAGACGGGTGACAGAAGAAACACTTAGAATTGTAGAGGACAGGTGACAAGCCAAAGGAAAATATGACAGAAATAGGACAGGACCCCTGAATGCAGCTTTTCACTAACTGTAGAGACAAGAGATAAAGTGAACAATTACAATAGTCAAAGGAAAGATATAGAGAACAACAAAAACATGGAAAACATGAGAGCTCTTCCAGAAGATCCAATAAATCAAAGGGAAATGTAAGCTTAGATTAGGAATTCTGAAACACCAACATGGAAGCACACTATCAAAATCAAGTAAAGAGAAGATGGAAACAATATACTGAAGACCTATACAGAAGAGATAGAAGGATGACAGGCTCCTTTGAAGAGGAAATCTATGATGAAAACTCTGCAGTTCTAGAAAGCGACTAGAAAGCTGCTCTGAAGGCACTGGGAAGAAATAAATCACAAGGTGTAAATGGAGTACTGATATAACTATTTCAAGCCACAAAGACTGAATATGTCAAAATCCTAAGAAGAATGTGGCAATAAATACTGTATAGAAAACAAGACACACATGTTTAATATGCATTCTAATCCCCAAGAGATGCTACAGAGTGCAGTAACTATGGGACCCTCATTCTAATTTCTCATGAAAGTAAAGTGATGTTCAAGGTGTTGCAACAAAGGTTTTTACATTATATGGAGTGAGAAGTGCCTGATTTAAGCTAGATTCCAAAAAGGAAAAGGCACTTGAAATCATATTGAGAATATCTGCTGGCAACTGGATCACACTAGAGGATTTCAGAAGAAGATCAATGTATGCTTTATAGACTATAGCAAAGCCTTTGATGGTATGGATGATGAGAAATTACAGGTTGTTCTGAAGGAAATGGCTGTGCTTCGGCACTTGATTGTCTTGATGTGTGCCTGTAAAAAGAAAGCAAGTAAGGAAGCAAATTCTTCTCCTTCTGTCTCTTTCCTCACTTTCAATGTGTCAATTGTACATGGTCAATGCAGGAAGCCTTTAAAAGCAACAACAGAGGAACATTTACAGGAAATGCTTCTCTATAAAATGGTACAGGAACTGCCAACTAGTAACTTATGCCAAAGCTGTTGGTGCAAGGCAGCCTCCTTAAATCTTCCCATGTGCTGGAATACTATTCCCTCACTTGTAGCCATTCTGGGTGTCCAGTCTGGTTGCAACAATGCCAGGACCAGGTTAGGGAAGGCTGATCTGAGAGCATGCTCCAAGGTCTGGAATGCAAGAGGAATGGGTGGAGTTCCCTGACAAACCCATGTCAAAAACAATGTGTTTTGCAAATACAGGTCCCAAGTTGATGCCCCACAGCTCTGTCTAAAAGGAGCAGGTGGCAGGTGATGGGAAGGGTTCGAACCTGAAACCTGGAGACCCATCGCCATTCAGAGTTAACATTAGAGGAACCAATGGTTAGGTCATATCCCAGCTTCCTATGCTCCTTTCTACTAGAGGATTTATAGAAATTCTGGACAGATTTTTTTGTACCTTTAAAGACCTGCACAGCAGCCAGAAGTTAACAGGGACAGTTAAATTTTTTTTTGGGGGGGGGACCAATGCCTGAAGATTTCTACCTATTACACAACTATTTACGATATATCATATATTTTTTGTTTTGTTTTGTTTTTCAAAGTGCCAGCTCAAGGCCTCTACTGCTGCAGTTTCCACTCCTGGTTTGGCAATGGACTAGAAAAAAAACAGGCTGTGAGCATGTTTATTATATATGCCTTTAGCTGCAGAAATCTGCACGTGAAAGCATTTCAAACCATGAAAATAAACGTCACCATATTGAGGTCTGCAGATCATCATGTTTCTGCTGAGGCACAAGAGCAGCAGTTGCCTGAAAAGTAGTTAACTAAAATGCTGTTTTATGTGTATCAGAGCCAGAGCTTGGAAAAGTTACTTTTTTGGATCCTATAATCCCCCTACCAACATGACCACTTGCTAGATGGTGCCAATAAGAATGTATTCCCTCAAGGAAACACCAGGGAACAACAGAATTAAGTTTTTAAGTAAGATACACAATTAGAACAGTCACATTTTATAGCATATGAACAACTACTGTATTGCCCAGAATTGTTAAGAATAATTTTAATACACAGTCTTAAAATGCCCCTGGGTTACTTAGGTTCCTGCCAATTAACAAGTAAATCTGGAACATTTCCACCTAATTCAATTAAGACCAAATTAATTACTATCTGATAGGTGTCTGGTCACTGAACCCATTTCCAGCTTTTCTGAAAATCTTCATCAGGAATCAGATTATAAATAAACCTTAGCAGTCTATACAGGTCTATATTTTGAAAAGGGGTAGGGACAGCATGTACAGAGTTGTGCCATTTTAGGAGGGGCATGAGAGAGAAGAGATTGTTGGCCAGAGATACGTAGCATGTTAGTGAGCCATTGTTTGAGAAGCGAGGGGACTGTGGTTCCCAACCTTTTCCCTGGACTACAACTCCCAGAAATCCTGGCCAGCACAGCTAGTGGTGAATCCTTCTAGGAGTTTTAGTCCAAGAACATCTGAGGAATCAATGTTGGCAACCACTGCCTGAGAACCTTGAAATAATATACCCCACCATTCAGATAAAGGGGTTACTCTGCAGTGGAGGCAAGATTAACAACACAGATGAATGCATATGGCCATATCTTCTTGTTCCTCTCCTACTGGAGACCTGACATCCCCATGGCTATATTCATTTTGCATACAGCAGCTGTAAACAATGCAGTTGTGGTACACCCACACTGGCATCCAAGACCCCTTAGCCAATGTGCTTTTCCCCTTCCTTCAGTTCTTTCACCATTTAAGTTTTATTGAATGATCAGCTAAAGCAATCAATACTTTTATTGTGACTGAAATATTCTAGTTTACTAAATTTAGTGATTAAAGTATTGGAATTGGGACTTAGGAAGTCAAGGCCCTATTCCACATTGAACCCCAAAACTCACTGGGTGACCTTAGGCCAGTTGCTTTTCATCAGCCTGACCTACCTTACAGGATTCTTGTTAAGAGGGGAAAATGAGGAGTAGGACAATGCCTTGAGCTCCCTGGAGGAAAAGCAAGATCTAAACATAACATAAAGGAACAACCAATAAAATGAGGTAGAAAGACTTCACTTGCTTAATTTAAACATGTCATGCATTTGATCAAAGCACAGTGGGCTGAAATCTCCCTCCTTGCTATGTGGAGCAATAACTAGACTCTCTTGTTACCAATCTACTTAGCCAGAAAAAAAATGTGGATTACTTGAACTACCTATTAAACAAAGACCTAAACATCTAAATCACAAACCATACTACAAACCATGAGAGTTGTTCAATACAGGTAATGTATTTTTGTGCTAAGCCATCTGTTTTGCAGTAACGTAGCCTTCCATGCTAAACCTCCCACATTAAAACAACCAGATATGCCAGATTTACTATCTGCAAGAGTCTTTATCCAGCAACTCAACATACAGGAACCAAGCAGGGGAAACTTTCCCACCAGAGAAACTGACTCTGGGAAAATTTGATAATTCTTGTGAAAAGAACCACTATTAAAATACATAGGTGGCAACCCCAGAAACACAAAACAAGAACAATTACAAAGTTTTTCAGACCAATTATATGCACATTTCTCCCCAATGTACAAATAAATCATACGGGTCTTTGATTTTGCATCATTATAATGGTGTATACTGTAACATAGTAAATGATATATTACAGGTGATATTGTGCTGTTTAAAGACTGTGTAAAAATATATGATTTACAAATTATTATGAATTTGCTGATTGAAGCCAAAATCTCTTTTGCATCAATCATGGTGGAAAGTGGAGTATTGTCCTTCCATTATCTGACTGACAGTTTCATTTTGGTATTCTTTTTGTTTTTGCTTTGTTTTGCCTTCTTTTAAAGATTTTGGATGTTGCCATTTATGGAAAACTAGAGTAGTTTTATAAAAGCAAGAGAGAATCAATGTCTGATAAGAAATTATTGAGAAATGAATATTTTGTCATATTTTTGGCATATAAAGTTCAACATTGTATTTGACCATACTCTTTGTTTTTATAGATTTGAATGTAGCATGTATGTATCAGATAAATTCTCTGCTCTATAACATCATAATAATTATCTTGATTTAAAAAACTTTTAAAATAATGATTTGACAAGGATGTAGTCTTCGACACTGACAATCACATTGTACTGTGTGGTATTAAACACAGGCTCTTCTTGCTGCTTTTGGACTACAAATTCTATCATGCAGCATGAAGACAAACAAAAACAAATGGTGCTAATACGTGAAAGGATACTGAATGCTGACTCAATCTATGGATTAACCATGGAAATCCATTACCTGAGGATGGTGAAACAGGAACTGGCCAGAAAATTATTCTTCCTGTAGCCTTTTACTTATAGATGAGTTACAGGCCTTTAAGCCCTTCAGATGCTTTTGGCCTAGAGTTCCCACCAGTCCCATACAGCATCGGCAGTGGTAATGAGTTGTGGAAGTTGTGGACTAAAACATCTGGAGCACCAGTGATTTCCCTCCTAGGCTTTAAATCAGAATGAGCAAAGTATAGCATTTCAGGTATATGCTGGATTACACATCACTGGCTATACCAGCTAGGGCTGATGTGAGCTGTACACAGCTCAGCAATGGCTGGAAGGCCACACTTTCTCTGTTCCTGCTTTAGGTAATGGACAGATACAGATAAAAACCTGTCTTCTTATATTAACTCCACAAACTCTACTTCGTTTGTTTACTGTCTTCCCTTTTTAACACTAGCTCAGCTTTCTCTGCTGAAAGCTTTGATTCATTAGCTTCCACTTAAGCTGGGGAACTCCCCACAAAGCCCAGGTAAAGCAAGCTACATCACCTCCACCTGCAGCATTCCCTCTCTGTCAGAAGTCTCCTTCCTTCACCTCCTCAGAGTTGGACACTTCAGCATGAATCAACCTCTGAATCAGCAATGAGGGAACAACCAGCACTTAGCAGCGATCAATACTGGCTCTGGCTAAGAGCTGTTCATTACATTGGCCAAGAGCCTTCCTTCCTTCCCAATTCCTCACCTGGCGTCCAACCAATAGCAACAGTCTCTGTGTGTGTGTGTGTGTGTGTGTGTGTGTGTGCGCGCGCGCGTGTGTGCACACACACAGAGGTTCTTAGGAGACACTGGCAGAGCTATGGAAAGTAGCCACCCTATATGGATAGTGTCATTCCTTGAAGAAATGTTAAATCCAAATATATCCAGATCCAGGGAACCTTGGGGGAAAAAAACGATGAGTGCAGACACTTTGATTGGTATCAAAGAGGCAGTTTGGCATGAATAAGAGAAGTGTTGCTAAAAAGCCAGCTTCTTCCCAGTGAATGTGCTAGATTACAACAAGTATATTGTGAATTAAGGCCATTTGCTACCAGAAGATGAAATGGATGGCCCATAGCTTAGCAGACTGGATGACTAGTGGTGGGTTGTTCAGAACACATTTTCACATATATATGAAATGTGTTCTGGACATCCACAACTAGTGAACACTGGTCCTATCATTAGGCATTTGCAAAAACAGGACCAGTGTTCAAAGCAAAAAGAAACAAAGAAAAAAGAAAGAAAAAGTGTGCTGCTTATATACCACCCCATAGCACCTCAAGCACTCTTTGGGTGGTTTACAAATTAATTATGCAGGTTACACATTGCCCCCCCTCCCAGCTCTCCTTTTACAACCTCAGAAGGACAGAAGGCTGAGTCAACCTTGAGCCAGCTACCTGGGATTGAACCCCAGGTCATGAGCACAGTTTTGGCTGCACTACAATCTTGTGTTTTGCCTCAGGCAACAGAATGTCTTTGGTCAGGCCTGTCTTCCCTGCAGAAAACTACTTGCATGTAAAAGAAACAAATGTACATCAGGGGTCGTCTCCCCAACTATGAGAATATAAGTAGTAAGTTTCATTTTCGATATTTTAACTTGGGTGGAATTTTTTTTTTAAAACATACAGGACAATTAAAAAAATGTGAGATTTCTTCTGCAGGCTGATGAGGTACAGTCCACAGTGCCATCCCAGAATTCTATTTTGCTGCATGTGCTGATGATGCTTTAGGCAATTTGGGAAAAAGATAAAAAGAAACTTCTGAAGGAGGAGAGCCATTCTCCCAGGAGTTGTTATATTAGTCATTATGAGCAGTGCAGGGATAAATTTGGAAGTGCAGATATTCAGCATGACAGTTGCCATATTCAGACCCTCTCCCAACCAGGCCAGCCAAAATACAGGTTGCTGAAATGGACCGTATCAACAAATGAGGAACAGGTGCTCTGTAAAATGAATGACTCTTAACTGCCCATTCATGAGCAAACCACCCTCAAATGTTTGGCATTACATCAGAGATTGTTTCCTAAGACAATTCCTAAGAATATTTATTTTCTTTCCCAGCTCATATAAGATTTGCAGCTAAATTCAGACATAAGAGGGCAAATGGAGAGGAACAGCAGATGACTTCATAATCCCTGCTATTCAGAAACGCCTGGGTTTCAAACATACAACCCATGATTTTAGTACACCGTTGGTTACAGTAGCTAAGCAGGAAAGATCATGTTCAGAATCAGGTAAAAAGTGGACATTGGATCATCAACTATACCGGGGCTTACCCTGCGGTAAGACAGAATAGGTCAATTGCCACGGACAACAGATTGTGGGAGGTGGCAGCAAGATTTTGGAACACGGAGGTTTCCAAAGCTTGCCATCTTCAGGTGTTTGGGAGAAAGCTGTCCCATTCTCAGTGTACTGTATATAAAAAAAGACTAAACTGCCATTCCAGACAGCTTTTGCTTAGAGAATGAGACAGAGTACCCTTGTGTTCATTGTTTCAGGTAGCAAAATGTCTGGGGCAAGTTCTGAATCACTGCCACTTTTGGACTTTCCAAAGGCATCAGCTGGTCACCACCACAAACAGCTGCCAAGGCCCAGTGTCTTGCCAGTGGCCACCACTGATACCTGGTGTGTTCAAGGTCTCAGCTACTTATACTTCCCTGCAATGCCACATAGGAATGCTAGTTTGAAGACACTATGGGAAGATACAATGATGAGTCTCTTTTCGCCACCCAGTGCAATCTCAGAGCTACTACCTACAGTCACAGTGGCTAGATCTTTTTTAAGAGAGGAATGGTGTAGAAATTCTGATGAAAGCCCCCTCAAACCCGGAGCCAGCTGTGACTGGAGAAAATTAACCATCCCTTTCAACTGGTCTTTTGAAGTTCTTATGAGAGAGAACATGGCACAAGGACCTGACAAGTGCTTGGAAGTACTTTGCGTTTTTCACCTTCTCTTGGATTCAATTCCTTGACATTGGAATTAGGTTCTAGTGGCAAGGGGCAAACCCCTTTGGAAAAGCTTTTCTGGGAATATTTTAGATGCATTTTCCATAATGGGGATTTTGCAAAGCATGTTTAACAGGGAGGATGCAGGCAGCCAAAGGTAGCCAGATGCAAAAAAGGAATCTAACATGACTTCACCAAGTTGAAGAATGATGCAGAATAAGGAAAGATGTGAAAGAAAAAGCCAAAGTTTAGTGGCAGAACAGAAAGCTTACATGTAGAAGAGTGCAGGATCAATCTCTGGCATCTCTCTTGACAGGGCTGGGAAGGGCTGCTGTCGGAAAGCCCAGATTGCAACTGAGCCACTCAGTAGACACTGTGTGCATTAGACCAACAATGGAGGATGTTCAGTTATCCATATTTGTAGGATGACAGTTTCTAAGCTTCCCTTACTATTGGCTGGTGGGAACTGAGTTTCAACTGTTTTTGAAGAATCACACCCATGAGCTAGATGAATCCATAGTCTCAGTCAGCCTAAAGCAGTGTTTCCATGTTCATATCCATTTTAGCAGGTGCAGCTTGCCCGGCAGGATTTTTAAGAACTTTGCATGTATTCTCGAAGGTTTTCACGGCCGGGATCTGATGGTTGTTGTGGGTTTTTCAGGCTCTTTGGCCGTGTTCTGAAGGTTGTTCTTCCCAACAACAGTCTCTGTGGCCGGCATCTTCAGAGGACAGGAGTCAGAACTCCGTCTGTGCTCTGGTGCAGTTTGTTTGGATAGTTGAGTATTTGTAACTTTGCATGTGCTGAAATTCCCTTCTTCTGAACAATCCATGCACAGAAGAGCCCCTGCTTAACTTTGCACTGAAGCATTAAGTAGGGTTTCGAAATGACCAAGAAAAAGAGAGAGATTGAGAGAGATTTCTCCTTTCATGCTTTTAACAACAGCTTGATCTGCAGAGATCAGCCAAATGTTTTTTCATAGAGCTAAATCTCATCACCGCTGATGCCTGTAGATGAAGTGGTTGGTCAAAGAAAAATGCCTGAGACCCACTGAAAAACAGGGAGCACCAGAATTCCATAGTTTTGGTCCAGACGGGTAATTTTAAAGTAGCAAAACTGGTGCAAACTCTCCTGACGCACAAGGAGAAAACAGAATTGCCACCCCTCGTGTAAGACTGGCATTCAGGAAAGAAGGCTATTTGGACAATGCCTGGCCATTTGGACCACTCTTCCCATAATGCCTTTGCCTCTCAGAGCCCTGCCTTATTCAAACGGCTGGCTACAGCAGTGGCACCATAGGGCACTGGTTCAGCAAAGCAAGGCTTTAGCACAAGCCTAATGAATGGGTGATCCCCAGTGTTTTTTTGCCTGAGGCAACTGCCTGACCCCAGTTCAGCCTGTAGAGCAGATGTGATGAATATGTGCTCCTCCAAATGTTGTTTTCTATGTGTTTTCCACAGTGTATTAGATCCTGGATTTTAAATGGATCGGGAACTTTAGACAGATAGGGATAAAACAGAGTGAGGAAAATCCCACCACGACCTAGGACACTGCACACTTTACATGACTTTCTATGCTCTTCTTGCTCCGTTAAAGGAAAACAAATAAACAATCTGTTTGCCAACCCTAAGGTTTTAAAAAAATCCCCTGAGCATGTGCAGTGTTCTACTTCAAAGTATCTTAAATGGTATCAATGCAGTAACTAGAAAAATAAAATGGGATTTGCTTTTTGTTGCTCTGATGCTGAACACCTTTGCTTGAGAACAAGTACCATTTTGTTGCAGATAAAGGACATAAAAATAAAAACAGCAAAATGAACATCAATTAGCACATACATGCTCACCCAGCTGTCCCCTAACTATTAAACGTTGACAAACTAATAAGGAAGAAGAAAAAAATACTAAGGCAAATTAAAAATTAAAATTGAATAATAAAATAAATAAAACTTGTAAGCCCTGGCATGCCTATGCAGCCAGTCTGAATGCTGACGCTGGGCTTCTCAGCCACTGCCCTGTCTCTGTGGTTATGGGAGAAGGGCTGAGTTGCGAGATCCTGGACTGTGGCCCCTAATTGTACTGCTAGCTGCACTAACAGTTTGATACCATGGTTGAAAAGATATTCTCTCTCTCTCTCTCTGCCTCTGGTTTGATGGTTTCTGAGATATACTAGTCCTTAGCCATTTAGGTCTTTAAAGGCCAGAGACCAAACTGCGAAAGATAGCTGGTTAAATTAGGACAAGAACAGTGTGAACCCAGACTCTGGCGACAATGCTCTAAATCAGTTTGCAGAGTGTACTTTCAAGGATAGCTCAGGAAAAAGTGCATTATGTTAATCCACCCAGGAAGTAACTAAGGCATAGTTCACTAAAGCTGAATTCCTTTTTTTTTCACCTCTTTCCCATCCTGGGATCAACTACCAGTTAAAGCAAATAATAGCTTGATGCCCGTTCATGACACACCAAACCTGCTGCCCAAGGTTCACGTTGCCTTACAATATTGTTGGCCCTGCCCAATGAAGTTGGTAAAGATGTTTGCAGATATTATTTATGGCCATCTGTGCCTACAGTCAGAAGAGGATTTACGATTCCTGCCCCACCCCATCTGTAACTTGTTGCTTCAGTGGAAGTGAACCCTTTTCCAATACATGCTGATCACCCAGCTTTTTATCTGGACTGATCTTCAGTTTATTCACCCTCCCCCACTTCAAAACTCCTAAACTCATTGCCTCCCCAGCATCAGATGATGAAAATAAGAGAGATATGTTAATGACACCCCAGCTCAGATCTCTGGTGTCAAATCTGGCCAGATTCTGAGTGCAGACCAGAAACAGACATTAGAGGCAGCCTGTAATTAGAGATGAAAGCTCATTAATGTTGCAAAGAGATACTGAAGCATTCTTTCTGCTTTTGTGGAATAAGACTTCTACATGGAATCCTACATGGAGGTCCTGAAGGACCTACCATCAAAGAAAACAAGCTAATTTGCATAACCCCAGAGAACTTCTGTTGTGACAGATGCGTTTATTAGTTAAGAATTTCCCTCTTCCAGTCATAGGCTGTCTCTAATATCACTATCTGGCCTGTGATGATTTGTTTCAGATGGGTGCTGAAGAGCATGATGGCATGGAGAAGAGAACTGAACCTCATAGATCAAGGAGAAGAAACATCTTTCCCTCTGGATCTTGTTGGTCTGCAACTTTCATCACCCCTCACCATCACTATTTTTGTTGGGATTAGTAGTCCAGAAAGATCAGGAGAGCCAAACATTTCCCATCCCGGGGGGCGGGGGGGGGGCTACACTGTAACAGATTCCAAGCAAAGGTATATGTGGCATTGCCCCTATTTATTCTTTATTTCATGTATCATACTCCTGTTCCCCAACTTATTCAAAGCACTCCAAAAATAGAACTAAGTTGGAGTAAGCACCCCCTACATTCACTGTTCCCACTAATTTATGAAGATAGAGAAGCCTTCTCCCAAAACACACCTTAGCACACGCACACGCTCACGTCAGCGCTCAATTAGCTCACAGTCAGTGACAGCCAACGCTCTTTAATCTGGATCCTTCAAAGCCAGCTCGGCGACAGGCGGGTGACAGTGACCCTGATATGTCAGTGCTTGGGAGAGATGTGCCCCAGAAAAACAACTGGCATAGGGAGAAGGCTCACCTCTCTGCCTGAATCCCCTTCCCTTCCTAGAGGTAGAAATGGAAAGTTGGCGAGGAAAAAAAGAGAGAGAGAAGGACAGCCACTCTGTGATGAAGCTTCATAAATATAGAAACATATGGGTGGCAAACGTGTTTCTGTGCCCCGCCAAATACTGCTGGACCACAACTCCCATCAGCTTTAGCCAACACAATCGGTAAGGAGGGATATTGGGAGGTGCACTGGATCTCAAAGGTCCCCATCCATGAAATAAAAATATCTGGCCTCTCCTGCTAAACCACATAAAAGACAACTGTCAGTGGGGAAAGTGTCTACCAGATAACTGCTACTACTCAGAGTAGATTGTCTTCCTGAGAGTTCTTTGCCCTTAAACCTGTCACTTCAGTAGGGGTGAAGGTGGGGGGAAAAGATTTTCAGCAAACATGAAATGATGTATTCAAGATTATACAAGCAGAAAACAACACTACCCTTGCTTTCTAAAAATACTGTTGTGATAATTATCGTAAGCACAGAAAAGCTGGGAAGTGTTATTTTTAGGGATCACGATGCCCATAATCCCCCAGTCAGCTCTTTGAAAAAAATGTTAAACATTTCAAAAAGTGATGTTCCCAAGCACTGAGGGAAAGGATTTGTGTGTGGTTTTGCAGGAAAGGGTTAGCTGACAAGATGGGCCCATTTGCACTGCTTGTCGCTAACCCTGAGGAATATTGGACCAGTGAGAGTTGGGCAATAATGCAAGGGTTGTTTAAGAGACGCTGTGGTTACAGGGATGGTGCCAAAGGTTGCTATGATCAGTTATTTGCAGCAGGCCTGCACCCCGGTGGGCAACCCATTCAGAAAAGCCTCCAAGACTTGCTTTTTCTCTTTGCCGTTAGAAGCTTCTTGCTTACTCGGTGGAGTGTAGAAAGCTATTGTCTGAAATTACAGAACTGTAATTCATTGCCATTACAGTTCTGAAGTTCAAAGTAGTTACTTTTTGTTCCAGTTACCAATGTCAGAAACGAACTCTGCTTTCTCATATTTCAAAGCAACAGACATAACAACTTTTAAACATTCAAAATGCTATAAACCATTGGCCTGTGGTAACGAACACAATTAGTAACAAAGCATATGTACTCTGTAACTGTAATTAAAACACTGACAACTACAACTACAGAAGGAGGGGCGTGAACCCTTGTTCTTGTACAATCATGTAACTTAGTCATCACTCAGTTATCACAAAAAAAGAAAAATAATCACATCTAGCTCCTTGCCTGTAACAAGTTGCTTCCCATATCTGTGAACAGTCACCACTTCCTCAGGCCCAGGCGACCAGAGAGTGAGAAGGAGAATCCTGGTTCGAATGTGAGGTAACCTTCGCCTGCCTCTCCTGGAACCCCCTCATACAAGAAGACATTTAGTCTAGTAACAGCTCAATGGGGCAGAAGCGAACCTCTAGAAACCCACAAGCTACTTTCTCAGCAGTTAGAGGGGGCCCAGTTTTCCTTCACATTTTCAGAACGAGCTGTCCAGACCCACAGCTGCATTGGGGTCAGTCTTGAAAGACTGCCGGCGGAAGACAATCTCAGATGGCAGCACTCGGCCATAAAAGGGTGGACCAACAACAAGAGTCCACAGGCAGGCACTAAACTAAACAGGATGTGTTTTTTTCCCTCAGTTTAAATTTGCAACGGAGGGAGGATTTCTGGGATGGACGGAGGCCTAGAGTTATTCGTCTGGGGACTTATCACAGGTGGTAAGTGTGGATTAAAGGTTGCAAAAGTTTGTTTTCTTATCTTCTGGTCGGGCTGTAATTCCCAGAAGCCCTCAGTTGCCATTGTAGGTGAGGGATTCTGGAAGTTGTAGTCATGAGTAATTTTTAAAAGCCTCCCTTCTTCTCAGGTCTGCAGGAGAGGAGAAGGCACTCATGACCTTTTCTGTTTAAACCATACACTCTGTGCTCCAGGTTTTCCAGGGTGCGTGGGTCAGGCACCCCTCACAGCTTACCTCCCTCAGTGAATTTTCCTCCTGTCCACCATAAGGGATGTTTGCTGTTCTTTTATCCTCTTCCTGGAACTGCTCCCACCTGCTTGCTTTCTTGCTTCGAAGACAGGTCGTGGGCAAGCAGGAAGCAGCATCTACAGTTTCTCTCTGGCCTGCTCCTCCCACAGGACTTTTCAAAAACCATCTACTGTACTCTCCCGTGGGATAGATCCAAGTGAACTACTGAATTCCCATATTGTCTATTTTTATTATGTTATTATGCCAAAATCCTATTGAAATTTTACATTGATGTAACACAGCTGGCATACATCTCCATGACAAACTGCCACAAGTGAAGACGCTTACAGAAGTGTTTGCTGACTCAACTTCTTGCAGCCATTCTTCATTGTTGAATTATAATGGCGTGAAGGAACGATATCAGATCATATATTTCTATTGAAAGACCCTTGCCCAGATTTACGCCAAGTGTGACGTTATGTAGGCGTTACTCACAGGCTTCAAGGCAAGTGCAATCCATGAGATGGCATACGTGGACACCCTGCTTTTATTTACCATTTTAAAGTACAGCTGTGTCTGTCAGGCAGGGTTTTTAAATGGATTGTTATGCCTTGTACCATAATGTGTTTTTGGTGTTGACTTTGTTTATAGTTTTAGTGTGATTTTAAAAAATTCTTTTTAAATATTTGTATATGTACTGTTTTTAGTTTCCAAATATTGTTTTACTGATGTAAGCCAGATTGGGTCCTCTTTATTTACTTATTTGATTTATATACCACCCATCTGGCAGCCAAGGCCATTCTTGGCCTTTAAAGAGAAAGGCAGGGTAAAATTATTTTAAATAAAATAAAACATTGTAGCAAGTGCACAGTATGCTCATAAACTATATTAAACCTGTTTTACAGTTTTATGCCCACCGAATGCAGGAACATTCTTGGGGATCCTTTGCTTTCAATCCTCTTTGGAAGGATTTGTATCCTGAATGGTGGGATAAAAATAATTGTAATGCATATTAATAGTAATTATATGATAATAAAAAGTGCTGCTGGGTTGGGGAGGGGGAACGAGAAAAATGGTGGAAGATACACCATGCTGAGGAAATGAGATAATTATTGCAGGATCAACATGTATTAAGTAATATCCTTCTTTGTAAACACTTCAGCAACAATGAGCTACGTATTTGAAGTGTACTCCACTATTTTTCTTACAGTGGGATGTGGGGCACTCCATCCCTGTTTGGTCTGTCAGGCCATTTATGAATACCCAGTGGTTCTCTGGGGGGGGGACAAGATTTCACCCACCTAAGCCTGCCCAGATACTTATCAGTAGGGAGGCTGCTTATGCAACACCAACATGGAGGACCAAAGAGGAAGCTAATTTGCAGGAAATTGAATATTGTAATTTACATGCATAAAAGAAAAGTTTGAAGTTATTCATAGGATTTAAATTGAATTTGAGTCCCTTTCAATTGAGTAGGAAAGAAGACTCTGGCCAGGTGATGTTTGCCTGCTAAGTCTACTGCCCAGATTGTTCTCCTTGGACAGACAATGCCAAGATCCCAACTTCTCTGCCAGGAGCCTGCCATTGCCTCTGAAGATGGTTCCAGTGGCCTGCGGTGGTGGCAGAAGAGGCAGAGGCAGCAAGACCAGGTACCCCACTGGCACGAACCCGAAAAATAAACCGTGAACTGATTCTTTTTTTGGGGGGTGTTCATTATTATTCGTGATTCGTGGGTAGCCACAAACCACAAAACATCATGAACCACTGTTTTTTCAGGTTTGTGCCCATCTTTACACAAAACTATCTAATCAGGGCTTACATAGACTCCATCAAGAAGCTCCTGTCCCCATGATCATTATTGAAGGGGGTGAAGTGATTTTTGGTGCCAGTTAAAAGTACTAAAAGGAGAAAGAGTCTAAAATTAAAGCATATGCTTTCTTTTCCTGACCTGCCACCAGGGAATCAGGGCTAAGACTGGGATGGGGATTGCTGTACCCACTCCTAGGTTTTTGGTTTTGTTGTGTTACTACAAATTTACAATGTCCTGTGGTGCTTGTGGTTCTCTGGATTTGGACTAAAGTTCTGCCTTGTTTTAGAAAGAGTACGCTAATTTAAAAATCTGAGGAAGTAGAGTTGTCCACAAAAGCTCACATTAATGTATAGCAGTGGGTGACTCTGGGCATCTATCTTCTCTCCGCCTGGCACCTCTGCCTTATCCTTTTTATCCCTTCCAAAAACACAGTATATTTGCCTATGGTTTGCATGCAAAGTGCAGCATGCAAAACCTTTAAAATATACATACAGTTCATATTATTGGAGAAAAAACACCTTTGGCCATCAGTCTGAAAGGTGCAAGTGCTATACATAGAGAAACAGAAAACTAGCAGTAATAATGACTATAAAAATGAAATGAAACGGTAATTATTATAGGGCGGAGATCAAGAATGAGTTGAAGGTGGTAATAAAAATACTGTACAGGAGCAGATCAAGGGGGAAAATCTGGTAAACTAGTGAACTAACAAGAACTTCCATTTGCTACAAAAAATTAGACTTTGAACTCAGCAATTTGGGGTAAAGCCTAAGTTAATTGATTTCCTTTTCTAGCCATTATCAGCTTGTGCTTTGTGGAACGCAGGTGTTGCTTTGTCATGAACAGAATTTGCAGGTAAGACTATTAGCAAGCTGCTTACCTCAGGAGTGGGAAGTCTTTGGTGCGTCAGATGTTTGGACTACACATCCCATAATCCCTTACCAATGGCCATCCTGGCAGGTGCATCTGGGACTACAGCCAAAAATGTCCAGTACACCAAAGACTTCGTCCTCACTCTTGCTTATCTACAAAACTAGTAGTCCCCACTTTATCTACAACTACAGTAAGTTTACCTCCTCCTCTCTTCTGTGAACATCCAGCTACCTGCCATTCCCAAATGGCATCAGAGAAACAGGCTGGCCTTGCCATCATTTATCAGGATTTTAAGTGGTTCTTAAAAACCCTTATCCTTTGACATGCTCATAGTCTTTATATTGTACAATTGCAGGGACATACCTTTAGCTGCAAAGCAGCCAGGAAATCAACAAGTAAAGCTTTTCCCAACTGGGGCAGGGGTGTTGGGGAGAGTTGCCTCTTGATTTCATTGCTATTACTGCATTTTTACTACCAGCCAGAGAAACGGAAAGGTACCTATGGGAATCTCCTGCCCCATATGCAGGAATAACTTTGGCTGATTTGGGGTATTATCCACCTTGACAGGTTATTTAGGCAAGCAGCAGCAACCTCTGTTGCTCATCCTCAGCAGCAAAATGCCTTGGATGACCCTACTTTAACTGGTAAAGGCCCAACTGTAGGATTGCCAGCCAGGAAAACTTCGCTTGATGTCTTGAACAGCATCAAGATCTTCAGAAGAACCTTTTTGGAATAGGGACATCAGAAGAGCCATGCTGGATCAGATCAGAAGCCTAATTAGTCTAGCATCCTGTCCTCACAGCAGTTAGTCGTATGCCTCTGGGAAGCCCACCAGCAGGATATGAGCACAACTACACCCTCCATTTCATGCTCTCTAGCAGCTGGTACAAAGTGGCCTCCAGTACTGAGGGTAATATGTCGGTATCATGGCCAGCAACTATAATAGTTTTATTTGCCATTAGTTTGTTTAATCTCTTTTTAAAGCAGTCTATTTTGGTGGCTATAAGAAGACAAGACTCACTGGAAGAGATAACAAAGTTGGGCAAAACTGAACGCAGCAAGAAAAGACGAAGACTAACTATGAGATAGATTGATTTAATGAAAGAAACTACAGACCTGAAAAAGATCTGTTAATAATAAGCCTTTTCTAGATCACTAATTGATAGGGTCATCAGAAATTAGAAGCAACTTTGGTGGCAAATAACATCATATTGCAGAGGTGAAATTTTATGAGTAACTAATGTCTGCATTAATTACTGATAAAAGGCACAGCTGCAGAGACTACTTGAAAAGCTGGCAGCCCTACCAAGAAGACAAACAACTGCTGCAGTTTGCTACTATCCAATCCTCATAAAATATCTTCATGCCTATTGTCAATTCTTTCCCACCAAACCAAATTAAGGATGATTATGCTTATTACTATGGTCATCAATTCATTTTACCTGAGTGCTTTGGAAATGCTGATCAATGGCAAACCCCCCTTTTTACTGAAAAAAAGAAAGGGAGGGAGGAAAGGAAGAGAGAGAGAGGCAGCACCAAATGTAAATGACTGGATGATCCTGCCTTGAATTAAGGAACAGCCAAAAACAATCTCTTTTCTTTCTACAAGAGCTGGAATTCTTATCATTTGCCAAGAATTTCTTGGCTGGAGGACCAGCCTTAGGCCTGAAAGTTGCAGACCCAATTCAAACCAATTTTTTTTTCTGTAATTGGGCATTTGGGTCATCCTGTCCCATAACAAAAACATTAAGAGGCAGTTGAAAGGCAGTACTGAAACACTGAGTGAGGGGTGGAGTTTCAGGAAGATTATCCAGCCTGCTCTGAAGATTGGTAAATATGATGGCATTAATGTAAAAACTCAAATCAAGTGAATCTGTCCCCTTTTTGTAGAAATTAAATATTCAGATTTTTAAAAATGAGTTACATACCTAAGGAACGTATAGATACCCTGTGAGGAGTAGTACAGAGAGTGACAAACTAGGGCTCAGGAGGCCTGAGTTCAAATCCCCACTCAGCCACGGAAACTTACTGGAGGGGGGAGTAGAACTGATAAAACTAGTACCGTACTTAAATATATCACTTTAGCACAGTTGCTGGAGAAATCAAACAAATGCTCTCCCACAGGGTAACATCCTGGAACCATTACTTTTTAACATTTACACAAATGATCAACCAACATTCACATACTCTAGGAATTTTATCTATGCTGATGATCTTGATTTGACACTCCAGAAGGAAACCATTGAGGCCATTCAGCACCAGCTAACTTCTGCATTAGATTATCTTTCCTGTGTTATAAAAACAATCAGCTAAAACCAAACCCTTAAAAACACAGGTCTGTGCCTTCCACTTAAAGAACAGAGAGGCCAAGAGGAAGCTCCAAATTAGCTAGGAAAGCAAGATTTTAGAGCAGAGGTGGGATCCAGCAGGTTCGCACCGGTTCCATCGATCCGTTTCCTAAATCTGATAATAGTTCGCCGAACCGTTTCCTAAAGGCCAGGTGACCAGCGAGGAGCGGGGGGGGGAGGGGGGTTATGTGTTTTTTCCCAAGTTAAACGTAACTAAGGCTGTTGCTCTGACAATTTGTGGAGACAAATGGCACACATTGATCGTTCACTCAAAAACAGGAAGACAGCTATCAGCTTTTTAACACTAGTAAGATTTACCACCAGGCCAGGGTTAAAGCAGAGCAGATCAACATATCAAAGGGAAACTATCCAGACCTTCAGGCTGGGGGTGGGGGTGGGGGCTGGAGGGACTGAGAGGAAGAGGAGGAGGAAAGGGCACACAGAGCATGTTAATTCAAGCATGCATGCTGCATTTGTCTCTGTGACCAGCATCTTCAGTGGACTGTTCAAACTGGCTTTCACAAGCTTTCATTTTTAAGATTATTCAAGTAAGTAGGTAAGTATAATACATAAAGCAGACTATGTCTGAGCAAAAAGCCGCTTTTTATTAAATATTTCCCTGCCTTAGCTGTTTGCCATGCAGTCTTGAGAAATGGAAGGAGGAAAATGAAATGATATTTTATCATGTAAAATATATTTTGAAAATTATTTCAACAGGATTCCCTTTAGGACCTTTTAGCATTTATGTAATTGTTATTGTGTTTGAGTTTAGAAAATTTGATACTTCTATTTTTTGAAATAAATAAATACCTGAACTTTGGAGAAAAAAGGTCAGAAGCCTGTTGGTGATTAATTAGTTATGCAAAATTAACTTACAGCAACTAGGTTTTCAAAGAAAGTATATGTTTTTAAAGAGTGATTTTACAATTTCCACTCCTAGTGAATTTCCATGGCTGAGTGAGGATTTGAACCCTGGTCTCCAGAGTCCTAATATGCCAGACTATTCCTGTATTTGTGATTAACACATGCTTAAGTTTAATTGTGTTCATCAGGTGCCCCAAGAAACATAACCACATTTTGCCACCATGAGTTAATGCTTTTTAACATGAAGTTAATTTGCCTCCCTCCAGTGATGTCCTTTCAAGGGAAAATGAACATTTATGATATAGGCCACTATGTTTAGATTTTCAGGGAGGGAGGGCATAACATGCCAATTTTTTCATTGGTATGCAGAAATCTAGTATTTAGGATCTATGGAAAAACTAATGGGGAACCAGGCTTGGTCAGGAGGAGGGGATGGTATTATATTTTATTATGATGATGATTAAAAAATTTAAAAGCTGGTAAGGGCATTTATTTGCAAAGGCTTTCATGGCCGGGATCTGATGGTTGTTGTGGGTTTTTCGGGAAGAGCAACCTTCAGAACATGGCCAAAGAGCCCGAAAAACTCACAACAACCAATTAAGGGAATAACCTTTCAACTTTTTTGGAATTGGCAGTTAGATGCAGGGAATCCATACAAAGCCTGTGGTTTCTACTTAGGGTGACCCCAGGAATGAGCAATCTCCAACATGGCCTGGCCTCAACAGCCCTGCCCATCTGTTGCAAACTCAAGCTTGTGGTTTCCTTAGGGAGTAGGTCTATCTTGCATTTAGCCTTCCTCTTTTCCTGCTGCCTTCCACCTTTCCAAATATTATGGTCTTTTTCAATCTATGCCTGCCTTCTCATGATGTGCCCGAAGTAGGACAGCCTTAGGTTTGTTTGTTTGTGTGTTTTTTTCTTTTTGCCTCTGGAGATAATTTAGGCTTAATTGGATCGAGAACCCACTTACTCATCTTTTTTGGCAGTCCAGAGTATCTGCCATACGATCTGATCAGGCCAAGGGTGTCTGCAAAGATGATCATAATTTTGTTAATTGGGACAGTCCTCTGTGTGTCAGCAAGCTGTTTTAAGCTTCTGTTGTTGTTACATGCTATCAACATTGCCCCTTTGTGCTGTCCTCAACAGCCCTGCACAGCTACTGCAAACTCAACCCTGTGGGTTCTCTGATGGTGTCAATCCATCTCACATTTGGTTTTCCTCTTTTCCTGTTGCCTCCAGCTTTTCTGCAGAACCTGGAATGGGGAGGGATTAAATGATTGTGACGTTGTTCAGAGACCAGTTCCAAATCCCAGGGTGGCAGCCCTCTCTTGCTTGTGCTACAGAAAAAGCTTTGTTACTGTTGCTTTGTGGTAAGAACTTTTTCTTCAGAAGGGGTCAGAGAATTTGAGAGTTATTCTCAAGTTCATCTTTGCTTTACATGTGTGTTATGTGCCATTCAAGATGACCCTAATGGGCCTTTCAAGGCAAGTGAGATATTTAAAGATATTTGAGATATCTAAGGAGTGGCTTTACGTTTTACCAGTTCCACGCCCTCAGTGAGTTTCCACGCCTGAATGGGAATTCGAATGCAGGACTCTGGAGTCCCAGTCTGTCCCTCTCTGAATTGCATTACTTAATGTTAAGGGTTGTTGTGAAAGGCAGGATGTTATTATTTGCAAGCATATAAGCATGTCCTATTTTGTCTCTGTGAAAAATTTGATTTCTCTTGAAAAATTTCTCTGGAGAGAATTCTACTTCACTGTCATCATTAATACTACCAGCCTACAATTTCGTTACAAATGTGGTAGCTTTGGGGCATGAAATAGGAGCAGTCTAGAGGTAGCTTCCAGTAAACATTTATGGAAACAAGTCATTGATAATGTTAAACTGCAGTTAAGAGAACAAAAGCCAGAGGAACTTCGACAACCACATTGTTGGTGAATTGGGGGGTGGGGGGCGGGGGGAGGAAGTGTCTGGCAGCCTACTGCTGAGTCAACATGTTTTTACATCCCTGTCTTGTTCCTTGTTCAATCTGTATATTTCCATAACTAGATAGTGCTGTAGTAGATAATAATGTACTGATGAAGGTATGTGAAATCGTTCAGGGCCACCCAAAGACAATTCTTGAAGTAGTGTTAATGACACATGAAGCAGAAAATCCTTCAAGCAGCTCTCCCCAGCCCTGTCAGTAAAAATACAACAAGTAACCCTAAGTTACTAATAATTTCCTGCCATTTCATGACATGAGGTAGTTGTCACACTCTGCATAACTACAGGCTTGACCCTGAGGCAGTGGTTGCTGAGGTCTCCAGGCTTAAAAGGAAGGTCCCTTCAAATTCCAGATGCAGGGAAGGGGGATCAGGAGACAGGCGTCTAGTTGTCTCTTTGCTCCCAGAGGCATCTGATGGGGCCACTGAGAGATCCAGGATGCTGGACTGAGATGGGCCCTTGGCCTAATCCAGCAGGGCTCCTCTTAGGTTCTTATGCGGTTTTACTATTTTCCCATGTGTGCAGATATGGGGAGAAAAATGTGTCTAATTTTCTATATTTTAGACACAGACTGGGTTTTAGCAAATTAAAGTTTTGTGTAGCACAACAGCAGTTTAAGGAAACTTATGAGAAGCATAATTCTCTTGAATAATTTAAATATAATATCTATGTACAGCAGGGGTGAGCAACGTCTGTTGCCCCTGGTCTCAATTTTTGCCGCAAAGTCTGTAAGTTGCAAAGTCCACCTCCTTCTTCTTCCCAAAGCGGCTAGAATTCTAATTCTGGTTTTCAAAAAGAGTTATTTTGTGTGTGTGTGTGCGCGCGCATGCTCAGTAATGCCAAAGGGCCCTGTAGATATTTTGTAAGGTAATGTTTGTAAGCCGCCCCGAGTAGACGTTGTCTAGAGGGGTGGGGTAGAAATTGAATAAATAAATAAATAAATAAATAAAATAAAAGTAAATCCCTACACCTGGAAGAGCAGTTGTTCACATTCTTTTCACCAGGAATCTTCTGAAGTTTTAAATTTCTGGTCAAATTTCTTTGTGTGTTGCAGTAGAAGTACAGAGATCCACAGAGCAGATGTGACAGGGTTCGTCACTAGGGTATGACAGTTCCTTGATTTTTGATATGGGGAGAAATGGAGAGGTCGAGTTCTTTGGAATAGAAATTTGATTAACAGCTTTAATGGATTTGTCAGCAACAACTTCTGCAGGTGTGCAAAGCTGGCCTCCAGTTAACAACAAACTGAGCTATCAGTCATTTCAGGAGCAGGAAAGGGGAGGGAAGCAATTTTTACTGGTGAGCTATAGGGCGAAATTGGAGGTAAAGGAAAGATGTGTCAGTTCTCTGTCAAACTTGGTCATAAGCACTCACTGTGAGGTGTGTGTGTGTTTGTGTGTGCGTTTTTGGCACAAGCCCATGGTGAGGGTAACAGCAGTGGTATGCCCAAAGAGATACAGTACAGTTATCCAGATGTCTTAATCATGTGAGAGGTAGTTGTGATAATAGGCAGTAGGGAGACCACTATGGAAGAAACCCTCATCAGATCCCACTGTCCTGGGCATTTATTTATTTATTTATTTATTTATTTATTTATTTATTTATTTATTTATCAATCAATCAATCAATCAATCATTAGGACATAGAACCGGTTGTTAATTTATTTGAATCCCACCACTGTTTTAGAGCATTGCCTCTCCAGAAGCACGTTAAGAACTGCTATGAAACAATAAATGAAAAAAGGTAATACAGCACCAAACCCACTTCACAGACACCAACCCCCTAGACAACAGATAAAATCAAGGAAAAGTTTTCTGCACACATCTCAGGCTCTAAATCAGAGATCTCCAAAGTACAGCCCACAGGCCATATCCGGGTCTTGCCATTTTATCCGGCCCATGCATAAACACAGGAGGGGGTGCATGCATACACACATGTTCCTTCGGACCTTGAAAATGTGGAAAATACAGTATATTATGTGAAAAGATTGGAGACCCCTGCTCTAAATGTGAAACCAGAAGAAGCTGGGCTAAACCTATGGAAAGCAAAAACAACACACCTTGCTGGATGAGTGAATGGATGAATGTTGAAGAGTGTCTCCCACAAGGACGAGATTCTAGCTAGACAATCTGGAAGGCTCTGAATAGAGTCTGAAGCAAAAAAGGATGATCAAAGAATAATCAAGTGAAATGTGAGTATTTGGATACAGGACAAATGTTATGTGACTGTGGAGAAATTCAATTAATGCAGCACTTATGTGCATGTAATTAGTACCCTACCACATGCAAAAAGATTTAGTAAATGGCCGAGATAATACTATTGAAGTAGCCCACTTCTGGCAAAAAAATTATTTAAAATTTTATATGTGTGTGTTTGTGTGTGTGTGTCCATAATTTTAAATTGTGCAACACTTTTACTAATAAAGAAAAGTCTTTTCCTCCCAATAGTAAGAAAAGTACAGTAAGTGTGTACTTCCATGTTTTCTTTCATCATGACCTACACACTTACTTCATGTGTACACTGTGTTGTCAGGCATGAAGACAAGCATCACACACACTTTGCAGGTCACGACAACTGAAGTCTTTCTTCCCTCTATAATCTGTTACTCTATAATCTGTTACCTTTTTATTTTCTTCTTTGTCTATGAGTGCCTTTTCCTTGTCCCGTGTACCTTGAAGGATGCTGGGAAAGTCCACTAATATGTAAGTATATCCGGAAACCAAAAATTTTGTTAGGGGCCTCTCCTGCCCCCAGTTCTCCTTGATTGATGGCTACCTGGAGTCTGTCTGTTTTATTCCTCTGCTCTGTTGGGAATCAGCGAAGAGAAGGGTGCTCCCAGTACTCACAGCTACTACTTCTTGCTCTCAACTGTTATCAGGACACACCCCTTCCTCTTAAGCTAAGCACATGCTGCTTCTTAAGGAGGAATTCCCAGGGGTTAAACCAGATGACTTCCTGATGTGAATCTAATTCACTCACATCTCCACATTTGTCTCCTTGGTTTCCCCTTTCCTTGTCTTTTCTTCCAGTAGACCTTTTCCTTATTCTCCCATTCCCCCCCCCCATCAACCTCCTGTTAACGCTCTTCTGGTTCGCTCCTTGGAGTCTGTCTCAGTTTTATTCCTCTGCTGTGTTCTGTTAGGAGTCAGCAAGTGAACGGACACATTCAATTTATCTTCTTCACAGCAACTTCTGATCCTCTTTCCTTTGAGATTCCTGACCAGTAGTGGCAAGACCTAGAGTACAGTTCCTTACAAAGTATTACAGACCAACTTTGGGAGAGGGAGGTGTGTTGCAGAGCCCTTTGCAGGGTGTCCCCCTGCTCCCCGTAAATTGTGTAGGCTACACACAGACTGCAACCACTGAGTCCCTTTTGATGGAGTCTTGAGTGGCCAATTGTTAAATATGCACATGTAGATTCTGCTGTAAATTCATCCCAAGCAGCTTTCTTTGTTCATTTCCCATAGAAGCAAATGGCAGCCATGAGTATTTCAGGCTGATGCTCATCTCCTTTGCCCTATAGAGTTCAATGGGAATTCAGTGGGAACCCATTCAGTACCTCCTTATATATTCTCTGCATTCCAATTCCTGTTCCTTGTTGTGAGCAAATCTTCATTTTTAAGAATATGGTGGGGGGAGCGGGGAGTTAGGAACATTGTATTAGAGAGACAAGCGTATTAATTTCACCCCAATCAAGAGAATCAGAGGGAGCAGGGATGTGCAGGCAATAGAGGAAAGGAAAGTACACAATTAGTACTAATGGATGCAATTTGTGTCTCTACCGTCGCTGCCAACACCTGTGTCTTGGAATCACACTAAAGGCCCTGATGCATGGATAAATATTTCATTGTTATTGTTTCCCCAGATCAAAGGCCCAGTTTTATTTAGATTCCCGGGGGCGTCTTAAGTGGGGAGGGGGGGAGTGAAAATGAGAGAATCAGAGAAAATTCATCTGAAAACCAGACTTTGTGAGTGAAGTCAGACAAACGTGGCAGTCCCTTGATAGTACAGCTGGATTTGGACACCGATTGAATTAATGTGGAAGCAGATGATGTTCTATCACTTTTTGAAAATGATACGTTCTTTTTCTTATTCCCACCCACACCAAACTTCTAGCATTCAACGACAGTATATGGGCTTTAGGGTCCCTTCTGTCCCTAGCTGTCATGTGCTCAATTCATTCAGCCATTCACAGACAGGGAGAACAGAGCTTGTCTGCACAGAACACATACACTGCATAAACATAGCAGTGTGGGTATATGGATATGGAAGAACATTGGTCGGAGGCAGTCTTGTTGCACATGATTCTGGGATGGTTTCTGTAAACAAGATTCAAGACCATCTCTGACAAGGAAACGATCATCATATCTTTCAACTCACTCAATGGTGTTGTTAAGACAGGTATTGCAGGACTGAAGCCCCAGGACTTTCTGAGGTGCAGGGACTAGGACATCAACTACCACTTCACTCAGCCTTCCTTGTTTCCTCTAAAGAGAACTGTATTTTCCAAGGAACAGTATGTTATTGCAGTCTATCCCTTTTGTAATGCAAAGTATTTGAGAATGGTTTGGTCTTAAATTAACAATTACAAATCATTAACTTTACAAAAGACCTGCTCCCAGTTTGCTAATATATCCTGATCTGACTGCCTTTGACTTTGCAGGGGAGCTGGGTGTGGGGACTGTAATGAGAGCTTACATTGCCAAACGGCATCTTATCATTCAGTTTCCAAGGGGAAAAAAGCAGATGACTGAAAAACTTGACTGTAAATAAAGTAAAATAAATAACAAAATAGTTGAACAGCAATAGTTCCTTTCTAGGTGTGTACCTGGGACAGAAGGTTCAAGTCTTACGTTCTCCCATATTAGGACCTGTATTTTACTGCAGTGCTCCCATAGGTGAGGGGCAGAGAACATGCACCTTGCAAACACTAAGGGCTCAGATGTTCTCCCAAACACTTCCACTTCAAAGAAACTTAATTTGAAGACCCAGGACAAAATATGATGCTTTTGTTTCAGCTAGGTGAAACTTGCTACCATGAACTCTGTCAAGCCCTCATCTGATATGCTCTTGAGTTCTTTCTTGGAAAAAAGCAGCAGGGGAGCAGGGATGAAGAGCAAAAGAGAAGTAAGTGATGCAGGGAACATGATTCCAGTGGAAGGCAAGCTTTAAGGCCTTCACTGTGACCAAAAGAAGAAGTGAGCATCCTCCACAGTATTGCCATTCTCACAGTGCATGGAACATACAAGGAAGCTGGGAAGTAGTGGATGAAAGTTCTTGGTGTGTATGCTTCACTTTGGTCAGATTAACTACAAGAACGACAAGTTACACACCTGTAATTGTACTTCTTTGAGTGGACCTCTGTGATTCACACCCTGGGTGATTCGTGCCTGCACGGAGCCTCATTGGAAGATTCTAGAGCTTCTGCGGTAGCAATAAACACATTAGAATATGCCCCTCCCCACCCGTATAAGTACCTTGGCGTCAAGCGTCCCTTTTCAGTTGTGTAAGCAAACAATGGCGTGACAGAGGGGAGCACAGGCGGGATGTGTGAATCACAGAGGTCCGCTCGAAGAACTACAATTACAGGTGGGTAACCTGTCGGCCATCTCATGAGAAGACTCCCTGGAAAAGACCCTGATATTGGGAAAGTGTGAAAGCAAGAGGAGAAGGGGACAACAGAGGACGAGATGGTTGGGCAGTGTCACCGAAGCTACCAACATGAATTTGACCAAACTCCGGGAAGCAGTGGAAGACAGCAGGGCCTGGTGTGCTCTGGTCCATGGGGTCACGAAGAGTCGGACATGACTTAATGACTAAACAACAACAAAAAATCTGTTGTTCGTCTTCATGGCTTCTGTGAATCAAGCCAAGGCAGGGTGTCACGCCAAGGTAGAGGCTAGAACAGCATGTCCAAATGCTGCATATGACTTTTGCCAGAACATCCGTCGAGTCTATGACGGAGAAACGTGGACGGCTGTGCCCAAGTGGCAGAGGCACAGATGTCCAGAAGAGGTACGCCATTGAGAAAGGCTGTAGAGGCTGCCACTGCCCTGGTGGAGTGAGGGCAAACCACTTTAGGGGCTGGTTGTCGAGCAAGTTGATAAGCCAAATGAATGGTAGAGGTGACCCATCTGGAGATAGATTGGGAAGTCACCTGACGGCCTTTTGTAGGTAGCTGATGGCATATGAAGAGACAAGGTGACTGTCTAAAAGGTTGGGTATGTTGGAAATAAAAAGCAAGAGCTCTTCTGACATCCAACGTATGGAGTATTTTTTCTTGGTTTGAAGAAGGTGACGGAAAAAATGAAGGAAGGACAATCGGCTGGGAAAGATTAAATTGAGAGACAATTTTGGGGAGGAAGGAAATGTCCATTAATAACTTCACCTTATCAAGAAAAACTGTAGATGAGGGTAATCATAGCATGAAGCTGCCAATTCACTAGCTTGTCGTGCTGAGGTGATGGCTACGAGAAAAGCTGTTTTAAAGGTGAGGAGTCTTAAGTCAGTTGCAGCTAATGGCTCAAAAGGAGCTTTGGTAAGCTGTTTCAAAACAAGAGTTAGTGACCATTGTGGAGAGGGAGGTCGAGTGTCAGGGAGACATGAGAGAAACCTTTCAGAACACGCTTTGTTGTTGAATGTTTGAAGAAGTTTGCTGCTGGAGAATTTGGAGGTTGGTATGATATTATTGCAGAAAGGTAGACTCTCAAGGATGAGATGGAGAGGCCCTTGGATTTGAGATGTAGAAGGAAGCGGAGAACAGTGGAAAGTGATGGATTGATGGAGGATGATGAGGAAGATTTCGTAAAGGATTGAAATTTCTTCCATTTGTACAGGTAGGCTTTCCTTGTGGGTGGTTTTTTGGCATGATGAAGAATGTTCATTACCAAGGGAGAATCCTCCACACTGCCAGGTGCAGAACAGGTAAGTCTGGGTGTAGGACTTGGGAGTTGTTCTGTGAGAAGGTGTGGCAGGTGGGGGAGATGGTGGATGTCTGATGAGAGACTGGGAGAACTGGAAACCAAGTCTATCACGGCCACCAAGGGGCTATAACGGTGCCATTGGTTTTGTCTTGTTGTAGATGGATGACAACTTTGTGGAGGAGAGGGAACGGCGGAAAAAGGTAGGCAAGAGTCTTGGGTCAACGGCCGATAAACTCATCTCCCTGGTAATGTTTTCCTATTCCTGCTCAGGAGCAATACAGTTGGCATTTCCAATTCGCTCAGGAGGCAGAGACTGAGAGTCGGTGTGCCCCATTTCCGGCATAGTTGGCGGAATACTGATTGATCTAGTTCCCACTCATGAGCTTGGGCATCTGTACAGTTGAGCGAGTCTGCTAGGTCATTGTCATGACCAACGATGTGTAAGGCTGTGAGACAGATGTGATGTTATAGACACCACTCCCAGAGGTCGGCCGCTAGGTAGAGGAGACCTGGGGAGTGGGTGCTCCCTTGTTTTAGGATGCAGTACATTGCCGTGGTGTTGTCGGTGGCGATCTGTACCATTTTTCCTACAGGAAGGTTTCTGAAAGTCTTGCAGGCCTTTATGACGGCTAGTAGCTCCAACTAGTTTATGTGGAGCAGTTTTTCTTTGTGAGACCATTTGGCATGGACTGTGAGGGATTTGCAATGAGCCCCCCAGCTGGTGCAACTGGCATTGATAGTGACTTGTATTCGTGGGCGAGGTTGTTGGAATGGTCACCCGGTAGAAAGGTTGGTATGGGAATGCCACCATTGAAGTTGAGAGGCCAGTTCCGGAATGACTCTTAAGAGAGAGTGGGGAGAGGCTGTTAGTGGATTGAATAGAGCCAGAAACCAGGATTGGAGAGATCTCATTTTGAGACGAGTTCGTGTGGAGTCTATGAGCGCACCTATGTAATGTATAGTCCTTGTAGGTTTTAATTTTGATTTCTGTTCGTTGATAGTTAGACCGAGATCGCGAAGAAGGACAAGGGTGAATGGTTGTCTCGTCAAGCTTTGTGACGGGAGTGTGTTATAAGAAGCCAGTCGTTGATATATGGAAAGACGAGAATGTTTTGAAGTCTGAGGTAGGTGGCTGAGTTTCATAGTATTGCCGGTTATGAGTCGGAAAAGATGGAGGCGGCATATCCATGGACATCTGTCGATGTTGATGATCCTCGACATTGAAAGATGGTGGTTGAGCGTTGACGGACCTTGATTGGTAGGGATGGACCTCGGTGTTGAGCTCAGTGTCGTAAGGGTGCTGGGGTTGATGACTTGGATTTACCAGACAAGGGGAACTCTGTTGATGTAATGTAATGGAGCGAGTGTCCATGGACCAGGATGAATATCGAGGATCATCGATATCAGAGCCTGTGTCTCTGTGATGTTGAAACGGAGGTTGCTGATGAGATGGCACAGCAGTGGGGGAAAAATTGACGCTGGTGATGCCAAGCGTGAAGAGTGATTTCCTTCATCTATTGTAGTAGGAAAGTATCGGGAGGCTGGGGCTGCAAAAGCCTCACGTATGGATGAAATCTGCATGACCGTCCCAGGTTTTTTTTTATATATATACCAAATGGAAGCAGGTTGAGGTATAGTCACCTCTCGGTGATGTGGCCGCTTCAACACCGATGGTTGTTGAAAAGTAGGCTGATTATTAGATGGTATTATCAAACCGGGTAAAACACCTGGTTGACTAGTTGGTGCCGTTTGTCGAGCAGAGCACTGGTCGGGACAAATGGCAACCCAATGCGCGTGCTGAGCGTGGGTTTGAGCCACATGTGATGAAGTGAGCTGTCGAGATTGTGGATGTCGATGGTCCTGGTTAGGGATCGGTGGGTGATCCGAGGGCATGAATATGGAATAGTGTTGAGCCGTTCAGGATGGGAATCCTCAGGTGATGGAATAACTGAAGGATTGCTGGAAGAAATGGAAGGTTGTGGACTGGGAGGAGAGGATGTTAGTTGGTCGACTCTATCATCCCATTCTGGAGACTGAGAACAGGGTTGATGAGACAGAAGTCTGTCATTATCTCAGGGAGATCTGACCGAAATTGATTCAGAGTTATGGTTGTGGTGGGATGTCTGTAGGCTTAGACTGTTTAGCTCGTTTAGGAGGAACAGGGTCCGGAGCCGAAGCAGCTTCAGTCGGTCTCTGACGTTTAGAGATTGTTTTCGAAATCAAGGACTTTGGTATGGAGGGTTTCGATTTGTGTGTCTTCGAAGTCTTAGATGACGCAGATGGAGAATCGGAATGAGCTGGTGTAGCCGATGGACGCTGTTTCGATGATTCAGTAATTGCTTTTTCCATTGCTTTGGTTTGGGAAGTGGCCCTACAAGGAATTTGGGCCATTTGAACTGGTTGTAAGGATTCTTCCCAAAGTTGGAATTTTAGCCTCGAGAGATCGAAGAACTCTGCGCTTAAAATTTTTGCAGTGGGTATAAGAGGAAGTTTGATGCTGTTCTCCCAAGCAGAAAAGGCACTTAGCGTGTCCGTTGAAAAGTGGGATCTTTTTGTCAGAGACAACACAGTGCTTAAACGGGCCCAAAGGGGCCATGAATAGGAGAAAATAAGTGAGGAGGAAAAACCGATGATTGGAGGGGGGGTGCTACGGCTGGAGGCCAAGCAAAGGAAAAATAAAAATCTCTGATGATAAAGAGTTTAATAGTTTAAAAGAAACCAATTGATAACAGGAAGGAATCAAGAATAAACTCTCTTTCTCTTTTACTCACAGAAGCAGAATTATGAGGCTCTCAATGCAGTAGTTGATAGAAACTGAAAGGGGACGTTTGGCACCAAGGTACTTATACAGGTGGGGAGGGGCCTATTCTAATGTGTTTATTGCTAATGCAGAAGCTCTAGAATCTTCCGATGAGGCTCCACGCAGGCGCTAATCACCCAAGGTGCGATTCAAAGAAGTCCATGAAGAAGAACCTGGTCTGGACAAGGAGTACAAAAGGAGATGTGAACATCCAAGTCATCTGAGCTGTGTGAGTCTTATAATACTCTTTGGGGCAGTCTGGACTCATCCTTCTAAATACCACCACCTCTTGCATCTTCTTAACCTGGAGGTATGAATCTTTGGCAGTGCAAAAAAGCAATATATGGGATGATGGATGGTGAAGAATCACTTGTGTCAGAGCTTGGAAAAGTGGCATTATTAGACAGCAACTCTAAGAATTCCCTAGCAGGTAGGGTCAGTAGCCATCGAAGCTGGGGATTTGGGAAGCTGTCCTTAATTTTTTAAAAAAATTATTTTTCCAAGCTCATATCAAAACACAGCAGAAAGAAGAATGGGTGAAGGAAGGACCTTAGGACTCCGAACAATACAGGAGCTGTTGTGTGCATGTATCCTGCCTTTGCACAGCAGGCTCCTCCTTGCCATGGATTTGGCACTATGGAGACAAGAGCACAGCCTTCAAAAGGGGACATTTTACCCCACTTTCTCAAAGCAAGGACATAGAAACAGAGAGAGAGAGAGAGAGCCAGTCAAAAATCATTATTTGCGTTATCATTTGCTCAACAATTACAGCCTTGTACAAGTCATTGATACATTAAATAAACAACGTACGCTACCCCCCCCCCCCATCAACAGAAAGTGCAGTTGGAACCTTGCATGAGCTCTGGAGTTTCCCTTCTGTACAGACAAAGATTTGCTCCACTCGGGTTCAGTCCTGCCCAGAAGGAGGGGATCAGCGCAAATATATATATATATATATTTATATTTATTTATCTATAACAGTGGTTCCCAGCCTTGGGTAACCCAGGTGTTCTTGGGTTGTAACTTCCAGAAGCCCCAGCCAGCACAGCTGGTGGTGAAGGCTTCTGGGGATTGCAATCGTAGAACTCCTGGGCTACCGAAGGTTGGGTCTGACTGATCTATAATATTTCATTTTTTATTAACAGCAGCAACAGCTGGATACAGCTGGGACAGATAGATTCAGGACTGACACGCATGCAAAGGGAGAAGTATGGAAGAACAGGAGGTGGAGGTAGGTGAGTAATTAAGAATGAATCAGAAGGAAGAAGTTATAGGACCACAGATGTACCTCCTAGGATGGAATGCAGGAAGAAGGGATTAGGCTGGAGAGCATGTGGCTGCCCCGTATTTGTTGAACAGCAGCTCCCATCGAGCCAAATGAGCATAAGGCATTGCTGAGGTATTATGGGAGTTGTGGCCCAACAATCTCCAGATGGAAACACAGCACTTTGTGCTGGCTTACAGAACCAAAATGTGATTTGCCTTCAGGTCCACCCAAAGGTAGCACTTCTTAAACAACCAGTGACAAGATCCATCTCTGGAAACAGGTAGGGCACAATCAGCATGCAGGTGCCTTGGGAAAAAACCAAATCTGTTCCGGTGGGAGGAGTTGTTAGGCAGCCGTCTGAGGAAGGTGGTTTAAGGAGAAACCGTTTGTTGTGTTAAGAAAGGAGAAAGATTGGGGAGGCTTAAACTCCCTTTGAAAACAAAGCTAGATGCAGAGAAGTGATTCAGTAGTGGGGCCGGGGTGGAGGCAGAAGCCACAATCCTCTTGGCACCCCCACCCCATCCCCCGATGCAGCTGAGGGCACGTCAGAAGGGACGGGTGTCGTCGGACGGGACGTCACTCAGGCGACATCACCCAAGGCAGGGTCGGCGTCCGGGGATGCGACACACTCCTTGCTGAGACGGACAATCTCCTGAGAGAGAACTTCCAAATCCTGGAGAGTGGGGGCAGGGGCGGTGGGGGGGGGAGATGGAGGAAGGAAAAGGGCACAGGTAGGACAAGAAAGCCAAAATGAGGAGAGAAGGCATAGGTTACAAAAAGGAAGAGACTGCTCAACACCACACAGGGCTCACCGTCTGCTTCTGCTCAGGATAACAGTGTTTCCCTGTAACATGGCAGAGGATACATCTTGCTAGGATCCCCTCAATCCCAACCCAGCTGCACACTGACCGAGCTTGCAAACGTGACTTCTGGGGGATGGCAGTTCCCTGAATCCCCCAGCCGTCCGGGGCCCTTTTGCCCTTCTGGCTGAAGGGCGCTGGCACCAGCTGCCTTGAAAGGCCCCTCTTACAGGTCACTCTGCTCTTGGCCCAACAAGGGCCTCTCCGTTGCCTCTGTCCATATTGCCTGGGCCCCATGATGGCTCTTTCCAGGATCTTTCGAAACAAAAGTTGGTAACCATAAAAATGGGAGCCACCACAGGCAATGCATTGAGGGAACCGGAAGGCTCAGGCAGAAATGAGAGTTTGGGGCAGGAGGAAAAATTCATGCTTTGCCCCTGATTGGAAATCTCATTGATGTAGTGAAAAGTGTGGATTGACTGCCCCTCCACAGAAGTGAGACAGGCACACCCCCACACCCCAATGCCTAATCTACACACGCCCATTTATTTTCCAATTAAAAATGACTAATTGATCATCATCGGGCCTCAGTTCAAAGAAAAATCTGGAAAGAAAAACAAACCATCCCCTTCTCCAAAGTAAGGAACGAATCTCGACCAATTACACTTGCTGAAAGGTAGCAGCAGAGAGAACGAATCCAGTGTAAATTTGAACTGTAAAGAAACTCACCTCAATTCCTGATCATGTGGCTCTAGACTCCAGTCTCCCCCTGCTTCCACCACCACCACCACCACCACCTCCTTTTACAACACCACGTCCGAGGAAGAGATCTGGGGATCGTGAAAGCTTGCACCCATCCCCTTTTCTTGGCCTAACAAAAGTTGTCATCCCAGTTTCACTTTGGGAATTTGTTTCAGGGCCAGCCTGGCTCCTTCTGCTTTGGAATGCAACTGATAACCTTTGCCCATTTTCACACATCTCCGTGGGGCTCATTAACCTCAGGTTCCTCAGATATTACACACCCTGTTGAGCATAACCACAGCTGGATACATTTTATTTTCTGTTGGGGAGCCTGATCTACACATCCACCTGCTCTGAGTGGCATCTCCCAATATCGCCATCTGGCCTCCTGCAGTTAAACTCAGACATGTACAGTAATTGCCTTTCCCAGCTCCACAGTGCCCCCTGGAGGCCACCACAGTACTATACCTTATCTACCCATCAATGCCATCCCTTCCTCCTCCCTGCCCTGCACAGCTGTAGGCTTTCCTTCCATCTAGCACTCCAATGTCCCTTATGCTCCAATCTCTGGGAGAGTGCTCTCTTTTGTCCCACACTGACCCATCCTTTGCAGCCCCAACCTTGATGACTGCCCTCAGAAGGCTTTTCAACGCCCCCCCTCTCTCCAATTCCCTCCCCATTCAGACACAGCTATAAATAGCCTCCTGTTTCCGCTGACATCACTCTTTCATCTCCTTGTTCCATTAGGACATTTGGAAGGATCAGATTCTACATCAAGCTAATACTGGGGGGGGGGGGGAGACAGACACCCAAGGTACTGCAAAATCTTTCACTGGGGCAAGCTCTTGTTCCGTGTCTGTCTTTCTCTCCTCTCCATGAGCACGACGAGGAAAAGCCTCCCAACCTTGTCCCCAGCTCCTACTATTCACAGCTGCAGTGTCACTGAATAGGGACGATCTAGGGAGGCATGCCAAGTTAAAGCAGACCTTGCTCCTTTGCATTTTGCCAATCCTTAGGGAGAATGAAGCATTTAAAATGAAACCCCCATAAGGATTAGGAACACCTGTATGGATGTAATGGCTGTACATTTGGGGGGGGGGGGGAGAGAGATAACAACAGCCGAGAACTGTAGTCCAAAAGGGTTCGCCGTTCCCGTTCCAGAGGATCACCTTCCACCCAGGCCACCACCTGCTGATCTTCAGCAATGCTGTGGTGTCAAATCCTTCCTCAACCTAAGGCAGTCAGTGGTTCCTAACCTTCATTCCCCAGATGTTCTTGGACTAAAACTCCCAGAAGCCTTCACCACTCACTGTGCTGACCAGGATTTCTGGGAGTTGTAGTCCAAGAATATCTGGGGACCCAAGGTTGGGAACCCTTGGCCTAAGGGCACAAGGGTGGGGCAGGACTCTCTTTGGGGAGCCAGCAGGGTCTGCCATGGCAGTGAGCACAAAGCCGCCGCCGCTCCCTGCAACATCACTGTCACAACCAGAACTGAGGCATGCTCAAAGCAGCGGGTGAGCGGATGTCTGCCTCTGGCCATCCTGTCTGGCTGCTTGGCCCTCTACAACCTGGGTGTTGAGGTTTCCTCTTGAGTTTTAGGTTGGCTGCCCATCTGTGACAACACAGGGAGGAAGGCTGGAGGATCAGCGGATCGTTTGCTGCTCTCTGCTCAAGGTCGCCACGGCTCAGGGGCGGGAGGGAAATCTGCTACTCCCTCAGCTGCTGCTCGGTGCCAGGGCTGAGCTGGCTTGCACGCTGCCTCTGTTCCCCAGCAAGCAGTCACCTTGACCTGCAGGCTGAGAGCGACAGGCACAACAAGGAGAGGGAGGGAACAGGCAGCTGCAGAGACTTCCCTTACACGCACATGCCCTGCCCAAGGAAGTGGCAAGAGTGCCTTGGAGAACAGCCCTCTTTCATGGTAGAGCTCGGGAAAGTTCTGTCTTTGGACTACCTCTCCCAGAACCCCTCCACCAATATAGATACTGGCCATGATGACTGGGAGACCCAGGGAGTTAATCATCTCCCTACAACCTGCAAAAAAATTGTTTTAATTTTTCCAAGCTCTGAGTCACTTGCTTCTTATTTACTTACCCCAGTTGGGGCATTCCTGGAGAAAAACACCCCTCTCAACCCATCCTCTGCAGCCAAGCCTTGCTGTGAGGACCTATTTTGACAGGGCTTTCCTGCCTATTGTGGTGGCAACTTCCCTGGGACTTCTTTCCCCACTCCTGCTTACCTTCCTTTTAGCAGCCTTTTCCCAGGTTCAGGATGGGAAAGACTGGGGCAGCTCCCCCTAAGTTCCCAATGGCCACTGTCTGCAACTCCAAGTGCCTATAAAGATGCAACAGGCATCTCCTCACTGAACTCACATCCTACGGTTGCCTGTTAAGTCTCCCTCCCCATAGGCTTAATCAGGAAGCTCCTTGAACCATAGCTCCCATAATTCTCCACTCAATCTGGGCAGTAGCTATCTCCTTTGGGGTATTCTGACACCTGTAGCAGGAAGGTGGAAAAATGTAACACTTCCCATCTTTAGCCTTAATCCAGCACATCTTCTGACACCAGTTGTTCTTGGTCTGCTGCTCAGAGTTGCTGCTGTGGGTTTGACCAACAGAGAGTTGGCAGGGCAATCAGTATCTTCTCTTTCTCACAATTAGTGTCTACTTTGTAAATCGGGAATGTTTTGGCGGTCAGGTCCCAAGAGTCCCCAAGGAGCATGGTCAATTGTAATGAAGTGTCCAAAACATTTGGAGGGCCAAAGCTTCCCCAGCTCTGACACAAGTGGCCACTCTCAGTCCATTACTAGAAAGAAGGTCAGGGCTGTGTATCAATTATCTTTCTAGTTTGGTGGCTTTTCTAAAACTAGACAGCTCTCCTTCCTTCCTTCTCCCCAGGACTATACCTCTCACTCACTTTTGGGGAAAAGGCCTGTTCTCCAGGTTCTCCCCACAAACCTTTTGTAAGTGCATGTTTTTTGTGAGCTGCTCCTCCAGCATGTTCTGTAGCTTCTTGTTCATCTCGCGCAGGTTTTCATCTCCTGGCTTCACCAGGTCTCGCAAGACGCTACTCAGGCTGCTCCTGTCGACCTGCCCATGGGCCCCTGAAACATCTGTCCGATTGAAGGGGTGGGAACGAAGGAGAGAGAAAGGGAGAGGGCACATCACACAACTGAAGTTTCATTTTTTAAAAATTCATTTTATTTATAGGCTGCCTTTCTTCAATAAGGGGACCCAAGTGTAGCATTCCCCTTTATGATGTCAATGGTTCATGTTTTGTTATGTCATTGTTATGTCATATTCATGTTGCTCAGGGGCGGAGCCAGGAGAGATGCTATAAGAGGCGGAGCCAGTGAGAGCCAGTCAGAGATAGTTTGAGGGAGAGAGAAGTAGATAAGAGTGTGGAGTTTGGGGAAATCTGAGGAGTGATTGAAGTTAGGAGTGTATTATCAAATAGAAGATTGTTGCTAATAATAAATTTACCTAAAGAAGATATTCATGAATCACTATCAATTTCTGTAATCAATAAACAAAAGTTATATTTGAAAGACTTTGAAGTATGGACCTGAATTAGTTGATTTAGTGATCAACTGGTGGCAGCGGGCTAAAAAGGAGGAGGAGTTTGCCTTTGTGTGCTCTGTGTCTGGACAGTCCAGCAAGGGACACAAGGGTGAATGTCACACCAAGTTTCATGAAAGTCTCAGATTCACTTCTAACTCAGATGGCAAATCTGCATCTAGGCTCTACCACTTCAGAGGCTACAGAGTGTGTGTGTGTTTGTGATCCTTCACTTGTAAGAGTTGCCTACACACAGAACACCAGCATGCAAGGGAGAGAACTGAGCCGGAGGCCATATTCCTGACAGCTACTTCTGTAGGTGTGAGGAGTATTCAATCATGTACATCTGTCACAGTTCATAGGATTTCAGCTCACACAGAATGTGAGCACCCCAATGAGAAACAGGGTTCAAAGACTGTCTCCTCTTTTATGGACCCAACACCTTCAGACAATGTCCTGATTCATGTTTCTTCCCACAGCACCAAAAAACAAAAAACAAAACCTGCTTGGCAGACAAAGAAGAGGAACACTCTAGTGGGGGCTCTCTTTTCCTGGAACCAGCTTGTTTAGGAAGTTCTACTTCCCTGAAAATGTTAAGGGAGTACATAAACGAATGGATTTATTCCAACATACTTTTGAAAGTACTTAGGTAGATTTTGAAGAATCTCCCTTTCCAAGGTGCTGAACTGAAATAATTAGTTTTATTGTTACACATTTTATATATGGAATTGTTTGTTAAAGATTTATTATTGCAAGCTGCTGGGAGAGGGGAGTTAATAAAAAACAGTTGAGAAACATTGCTTCTCCTCTCTTTCTGTTATGCCTCCCCTTCCTAGCTAATCAGGGATCAGGTAGAAAATGCAGTGTCATCACAATGCCACACAGCCAATCAGATCCTCTTATCTGTCAGTGTAAATAAGCCAACTGAGAGGGATGGCAAGAAATAGGACTTTCGGTCTGAACACATGTAGGGGAGGGAACTGCACTGCAAACCTTTTCATCCTTTTTCACAAAACACACTTCAACTTCAGAAATCACTTGAACATGGAGTGATTTTTTTTCTTACCGATGTCTCTATTCTGCTTTGGTCAGACCTCACCTGAAGTATTGTGTCCAGTTCTGGGCACCTCAATTCAAGAAGGATGTTGACAACCTGGAAGATGTCCAGAGGAGGGTGACCAAAATGATCAAAGGTCTGGAAGCCATGTCCTATGAGGAGAGGCTTAGGGAGCTGGGAATGTTTAGCCTTACAAAAAGAAGGTTAAGAGGGGACATATTTAAATAGTTGAAGAGATGTCATTTCGAGGAAGGGACACATTTGTTTTCCACGGCTCCAGACACTAGGACAAGGAGCAATGATTTCAAACTACAGGAAAACAGATTCCACCTGAATCTCAGGAAGATGTTCCTGACAGTCAGAGCTGGTCGGCAGTCGAATATGCTGCCTCGGAGTGTGGTGGAGTCTCCTTCTTTGGAGGTTTTTAAGCAGAGGCTGGATGGCCATCTGTCGGGAGTGCTTTGATGGAGTTCCTGCATAGCAGGGGGTTGGACTCGATGGCCCCTGTGGTCTCTTCCAACTCTATGATTCTCTAAAGGCTTATCTATAATAAATTTACTTGTCTTTAAGATGCCACACGCCTGTGTTCCCGAAGGCTTTCACAGCCAGGATCCAATGGTGGTTGTAGGTTTTTCAGGCTGTTTGGCCAAGTTCTGGAGGTTTTTTCTTCCTAACATTTCACCAGTCCACCAGATGCTGGCCACAGAAACTGACGAAACATTAGGAAGAAAAACCTCCAGAACACGGCCAAACTTCTTGAAACACCCACAACCACCATGCCATAGAACTGTTGTTGCTGCAAGAGCTTAACATAACTACTCTTTGGGGTCGAGGGAACACTTTGGAATCCATATCCTTCTCTGCTGCTTCTGCAGAGGGAATCAGAGGGGATGCCTCGTCGGTTCTGCTCTCTTATAGAACGGACTCTTAGGCTCTAGACACACTTCCTTCCCCTTTAACCTATAGTCACTGTTCTCCTTCCCAAGCTCAAGATAGATCTAATCTCATCAAGAAGGTGACATAAATTTGGGGGTCTTTCCCTGTAGGAAGTCTGAAAGCCGCTCAGCCATGAAATTAGCAAAACAGCAGGAAGCAAGACAACCAGTCACCCATCCTTCATTCCACCCCAAGAAACTGGCTTCAAAAAGGAAGATCAAAAACAGGAATTGAATGAGATTTTTAGCACCCAGGAGCCTTCTTCTAAAGTTGTAGCCATCTTGAAAAGCGAATGGGCTCCTAGCAAGTCTCTTGTTCTAGCTTGCCACTCCTGGGTGAACTCCTCTGGCCCTGATCATGGCCCTGGCTTTTAAATCTTGAGTCCCACCCCTCAGCCCCTCCTATGCCCACTTTATGTGACTCAACAGCACATTTTAAGATTGGGCCGTGTGTGGGAAATGTCATGACAAAGACTGAGATCGAGCAAGAAGCTTGAGTTCTTTCTTTCCACAGGGAAAAGGCCTGCGAATCTACTGCCTGCTGTCCACCGCCATTTTGGTGCCTTTTTGATGCCCCAGATTGATGCTGGGCTAAAGCAACTCTGACACTTAGATCGATTCCATTCGCTGTCCCTGCTCCCTGACTTCAGTCTTCATCAGCCTAGCCATCTCTCAGGATAAAAATCCGCCTGTCTGTTGGCTGTGCCAATGTGTGGCAGCACATGTGACACACATACACCTATATTTGCTCACTGACCAACAGATCGGAGACAAAAGCCAGATACTTTCTCTCTCTGCTTCAGGTCACCCCATTCCAGAAAGCCCAGCATTCTGCACGATGGCCACCACAACGTTCACAAAATTATACCTTTCTGATCTTAATTTATCACCTCCTCCTAGGATTATTTCTGCATAATCGTCGATATGAGTCAAATTTGCCTCTGTCTAACAGGGCTACATGTATAAACTTGAAACAGAAGATTCAACCTTTTGCCTCATGGAACAGTTAAATGATGCTGTTAAAAGCTGTTCATGGCATGTTCAGCCAGCTTGTGCTACAGTGACTACTACCAGCCACATGGTCTTTATGGAGACAACCAGCACTGTTTCCATTGACCACAGGAAAAGACGGGCAAGTACTCGATTTTTTGCCATCTCAAAGGGCAGAACTAGATCTAAGAAACTTCAGTCACAAGCGGATGAGTTGGTAGGCAGGGAGAGTAGACGTGTTGGGAAAAATGTCTTAACAGTAAGGTAAATGGTACCATAGAATCCCTTGCCTAGATGGGTATGGAGTTGAGCATGCTCTCCCTTGGAGATATTCAAGCAGTGGCTGAACAAATCATCAGCTGGGGTTATACTAGCTCTGCATGGGGCAGATGACTGGATGAGATGGCCCAGAATCCCCGATACCACCATGTCCATGATTCTATGCTGCCACCAGCTTAAAACCCACAACCGTCAAACAAAACCACCCCTGGCTGCATTTTTCACTGAACAGCGTATTGGTTTTCCCAACTAATTGGCCAGCATCAGACTTCGATGTGCAAAATCTGTTCCCCTCCCCCTCCCCCAAATATTGCTATCTTCCCACACATTGGCGAGGCGTGTTTGGACACTTATCGGAAAGAGCAGATGGGCGACTTCCTCATCAAGATATGAATCACTGTAGCTCCCTGCATGTGCATTTTGGCTTAGAGATGCACACTATGCCACTCAAAAGCACTGATACCAGATGAGCTGAATAATTCAGGTCTAATGTAGCTGACATTACAGAGGCCATGGTTTAGCTTTGCCACCTTTGCACATATCATCAAACATCTTCCAGTTTGGGGGGGGGAAGGGGGGGTAGCTACAATGGCTCTAAGACAAATTCCAAAGATCCCATGCTGGGGTGATACCTTTATTACTCCAAGTAAAAAAGCATAGAAGTCTTTGTGCAAGCTTTTGAGATAAAATATTTCCCAAATATTTTTAATGGGTCTAGTGACTATGCTTTAAGCTTGGTTTCTGTTGGGAACACTTATCCTCAAAAGCAACAATACAGGTGTTGCAGCAGTGATGGATGCACACACAGATATCTGTGGGAGCTGTTGCCTTACCCCTCCTCTTTTGCCTCCTCTACCTTCAGTACGAGTGTTCTTGACACAAGGGCCCTACGGAAAGCTTGTGATTCTCTGCATTCTCTCAGAAATTCATAACTCTTTCCCACTCTCATATGCTTTAGGAAGACAGCTGAGAGGTTGAGGCAGCCGGAGTGCCATTATCTAGGCTCACCCTTCCTTCCTGAACTAGGTACTTCACCTCAACTTAGCATCTTCCTCTCCGATGGCCCCCGTTTCCCTCTCAGAGATTTGTCCTCTCTCAGGGGTGGATCAGAAGGAACCGAGCCTAATTCAGTAACGGATCCAACAAATGTAAACTGCAGCAGAGGCAGAAGCAAAGGAGTGTTGTTTTCTTTTAAATTTGGTGGGATCTTTCACACACTCACATATACAGCTACACAGGGCTGTAGGGCCAAGTGGTTACAGCCAGCAGGCCAACAGCAACCCCGACATTCCTTCATAAAGATTTGGAGGACAAACCAGGCTGAGAATGACAGACAAAGGCAGAAGGAAGCAGCACAAGATGCAAGAGGAGGAGGAGGAGGTTTGTATTTTTAGCGTTCATGAAATATTCACTGGCTGGGCTGTGTGTTGCCAAGCTGAGGCGAAGGCGACCCTGCACAAGCTATTTATAACCGGCTCCGGCTCCCCGCCCGCGGCACAGGTTCTGCGTGGAAGTATGGAAAACTTATCCATAGCCACTCCAGAGGATCCCACACGCCCCCCACTTACTCAGTTATTAACCCTCCTCAGAGGAGGCTTTTTCCACTCAGCATCACCACAAATGTCCCCCTCCCTTCCAACCCTGCCACGTTCTCCAAGGTCTTTGCTCTTTCGTGTTCTTCTATCACACACACACACACACTCTCTCCTCTCTCTTTCCCTTTGCAGTTCCAGCCACTCCATGGAACAGCAGCAGGATTACAAAGGGTATGAAAGGGGAGGTGATCCACAGAGAGCAGGAGACAGTTACTAAAGGGAGAGGAGTGAGAAAGGGGGTTTCAATCCCAGGCACAGAAGGCAATTCCTCACTTCCTTCGCACCACTGCAGGAGTGGGCTGTGGGATTCAACGAAGAGGCTGGTTGGCTGGAACACCAGGAAGGCAAGCTGATGGATGGAGGGATAGGACAGAGAGTTTTCCTCTCATGGCCTGGTGTCCTGGTTTCTTGCTCTGATTGATTTGCCAAACGATTTGCTGAGCCTGACACTTTCTCACGCCAAGAGCAAAATGTTGACCGCTGTCTGTACTTCCACCTTGGTGCGTTCTGGAGGTCCTGCGCAAGGCGTTCCCACCACCCTTCTGTCTACAGCATGGCACTCATCCACCCACCCACCCAGGCCCTTGACACACACACACAAAGCTAGGAGAACACAGAAACCTGCTTTGCATTTCCATCTTTTTCACTCTTGCTAAGCAGAAAGCCATTAATGTGTAGACAAGTTTATTTGGGGGGACTCAATTCACCCCAAATTGGAGTTGGAAACCCTACGGCTGCTAATCACAAGCAGTTTCCCGCTCACCACAAGCAGGGATGAAAGAACAGCCCTTGCAGGACGGCCCTTGTCTCGAGGTGAAAGCCAGGGCTCTGTACAGGGCGGCTCCCTGTAATTCCATTTGTTACATAAGGCACAGATTCTGGATATCAGATACCGAATCTGGTTAAATTGGGATTCTAAAGCTTTGGCTGTTTCAAAACAAGAGCAGCAGGTTCTTAGTCCTTAAGATCTCCAACTTAGTGTTTGGGGCAATGTTAGGGTTAGCACAGGAAGGGGAAGAGGGAGGAGCAAGTAAGATCTCAGTTCTTTAGGAAGCAGGGACTTCACTGTCTCCTGCATGAGTAGCAATATCTATGAAAAATGTAGACAGATTTTTCCTTCTCTGCATAATTTACATAGGTTGCAGAACTGTGCTGCTCCTGCAGCAGAGTGCCTTCCCCCACCCAACAGGCATAGATAGGCACAATTCTAGTTTATTCGGTTAATCTTAAACAAAGGTTCCATGGAAGAGACCCAAACGTCCATGTTTGGGGCTCTGGAGTCTTCAGCAAGCCTTGGAAGAGTTCAGGTTGCGGGCAGCGAGTGATACAAAACAAAACATGCCCAGCGGGGGGGGGGGGGTACAGGAAGTGTGATTAAGGAATAACAAAAGATCAGTGAATCCCAGATTGCAGAAAAGATGAAGGCTTCCTGACATCAAAGCATCTTGTGCTCTGGGGTAGGGAGGAGGCACAAATTCCCTCCATGCCCATCTCTTGACAGATCAAGGGTATTTTTCCAACATGAGGCTTAAGGCCTTAGTCAGGTTTCTAATCTGCACACCAAAAGTCTACCATGGCCAAGGACGGTCACTGCAGAACCAGTGACTCTGCTCTACTGTTTCTTTATGAGGAGCCCCCTCCTCAGTCTGCCTCTTCCCAATATCCGCCACCATGGGCACTACAAAGGCAAATAATGGTCTCCATCCAAAGGTTGTCAGTGCTCTTTGCCACAATTCTGTGACCCAGAGGGCAAATGTAAGCTAGGATGTTCTCAGGAGATTTATTGGATTTGAAAACATACCAGTGTTCTAACCAGTTAAGTCACTTTCTTTGGACGACAATTCCCAGACTGTTAAGACATCATGCTATGTAGCACTAGCAGAAGCAGTTTATTCAAGACTATAGAACTGTCAGGATATTGCTTCCCGCCACAGTATTTATTTGTGATGAATAAAATCCCTCTTGAATCCGAAAAATTGAGCTGGCTTTCACACGCACTAGTTTAAATGCTCTCATCCAAAGTGCAAAATTTCAACAGTAAATGATGGAGGAGGTGCGAAACCTGTTGGGTAGTCAAAAAGGGCAGATGTAGGTTTTGGGTTTTTTTTTTTTTAAGTTCACTTCCTGATTTAATTTATATCCCACTTTTGTCACCTCCTACAGCATAAAACTGAAGGCTGCAGACTGGAGATGCTTGAGCTATTCCACCATCCAGAAAACTGAGTAGCCCTAGCTGGCTTAGCTTCATGAGGTGTCTTCAGACCATCTCATGGGACTGAGAGCAGATGGTGTGGGTCAGAGCGGTCCCAGAGCTTTCAGCAGCCCCGCTTATCCTGCTTCCGGACGTTGGCTCCTAATGGGTGTCGAAGGATTTGGCCAGCCTACAGGAAAAGCCACACTGGGATGAACAACCTCTTGCATGCTTTGTGAAGAGTGGAAAATGGGGAGATGGAGCAAAGCAGAGGCAGTCCACCCCTGTGGAAAGTCTCCTCCTCAAATGCCCGCTCCCCAGTGTCAAAGACTTCAGCAGAAATCATTGCTTTTTAAAACTTTTCTGTGCACAATAAGAGCTAGAAATGTTAAATTAAAAAAATAAATAAAAGCAGGGGCTCATAAGTCAGAGCGAAACCTTCCACACAAATAGCAGGGCCGTCCTCTGCTTTCCTGAGTTGCAGCAGCTCCCTTCCCTATCATTAAATGTTGGAGAGTTTTTAAAAAGCTTCTTGCCATTTGGCGTACCAATGGAGGCTACCTGAAGAAGTAGAGGGTTAAAAAGAAAGACATTAAAAGGTCTGGCTCAACATCTGGGTCTCTGCCTGCGTTGGAAATATCAAGTCTCCAGGAGAGATCCTGAATGGTTCTGCCTACCACCCTAAAGCCTGATCCACAGAAAAGCAGCTACAGAGCTTACTGGAAGAATAAGGTAAGGACAGATGTAAGAAAGAAGGGAAAGAGTCAAGCCTGCGCATGGCTGCAGTGAAGCATGTGCTTTCCTCTCTGCTGCAGTGAGATTGAGTGGGAACAGCCCCTTTTTCTTCCTGCTTTTTGTCAGAGTCCTACGACAGGCGATGCCACTAACAGGTTTTGACAGCAGGTCCCCATGGAGACTGCCATTTTGACTGCAGCAGGAAGCCGCCCCATCCCCTCCTGCCCCCAGTTTCAATGATGATCCAAAAAGGTCCCCTTTACAGCCAGTCCTGTCACGGAAAAGACATGGGGGTGGGGGTGGGGCAGGGATGCCAGATCTACAAGCAGGTACAAAGAGTGAGGAGGGAATACAGCCACCGCGCCCTCCCCAATACATTGGTAACTAGCTGTGCCCAGCTCCCACGCTCGTTCGGTCCCAGGTTCACAATTTCAAAACATTCCTTACAGTTCAAGTCCAATGCCCACCTTATGCAAAACATGCAGGAGACTATTCAGACAGGAGTAGCTTTTCTTGCAGCCTGCCTGATGTCACTGTCCTCCAATCCTGGAGTCAATATCCAGGAGTGGGATGGAGGCTGCTATAATCTGTGCATAAATCTTCCCTGCCCAAGCCTTGATCTTCCAAATCAATGACATTGTACTATTTTTTTTAAAATTAATCTCACTTCTTCAGGATTCTGTCCACATGCTCTTTCCCTATCTCCTTTTGTGCAGAAATGAGAATTTCTTGACAGGTGAAGAACTAAGCTGGACGGTACCCATGGCATGGATATTTGTATGCCAATTTTGCAAGAAGGTCCTTGGGACCGGCATCCCTGGCACGCAGCTGACTCCTAGACCTTCCACAAGCGTCATGGGAAGAGGCTGCAGTGGCCATCATTCCCCAGCTCCTAGTCCAGTGTAAAAGGCAGCCCTCAAGAGGGTTGGAGTTAGAATCAAATGTGTCCCATCCAATGGCTGGAACCTTGTTGCTTAGCACGGGAAGTTGCACTAGAGAAGGCCCATTGAATCAATGGGGACTGAGTGACTCGACTCCTCTGTTAAGTTCCACTCATTCAAATATGTACTGAGTCACAACTAGAGTAAGCCCATTTGGATCAATAGAACTGATGGAGGAGATGACTCACCAAATCCCTATTGATTCAACCGGTCTCCTCAAGTGTGATTCACATTACTAAACCACAGGATGTCAGCAGTTCTTTCTCCCCTTCAGGTATGTGGGGAGGGTGTCCTGCTCAAAGAAGGGACCTAGCAAATGTGGGGGCTGCGCAGTGCACGCCTCAGGGGGCCTCCCCAGATCCCTTTTCTTTCTCCGACATTGAGCCAGCACCAGCCATGCCCCTTGCGTGCTTTATCTTTGCGGTCATGATGATCCGCTCTCCTTTCAAATTAAGCGGAAGCACACCAGCCTCTGGATTACTCAGCCGGGGGTGTGCTGGGAACAGGGAATTCTTGATGACCAAGCACCTATTCTGAATTTCATATTATTTTGATGGATTTATATTCCTAAATATGTAGGCATTTCCAAGGCACCTCACGTTCTCAAGGAAGTAAAAAGCAAGAAAATCTAAATTGATAGCATCTACCCAGAATACCTTCTAATCTGAGCCAGCACCAGTGTGCCAAGAGGCAGAATGAAATTTGGCATGCAAAACGGTGCCCCCAATATGCAGAGCATAGACATCATCTGGGTTAGGGAGACTGGCACCCCACTTGCCCCTCCCTTTCCAGAGGCTTTGGACTCTAACTCACATATTCCCTACCCCTGCTTCTGCTCTCTGGGACTTAGGAGATTTCTACTCCAAAAAATCTGCAGGCTGCCTATCCATGACTATCCAATATGTTCACTCCCTCTGTCACTCTCTCTCTCTCATTTTTTTTCCAGATCATCACTGGAACAACCAGGCAACACTATCTGCTGCAATCAATGCCAGAGAGACATGTGAGCTAAGGAGCCCTCCATTCAGAGTTCATTTCTACCACACAGAAACTCACATTTCCAGCGGCCTCAGAGGTCCCAAACACACCATTAAAAATCCCCCTCTCCTATCAGAAAGGGGAGCCTTGCGAACCCACAACTACTCAGTTTGGCTGACATTAAAATAGCCCAGCAGTAAAGTCTTTTGGTTTATCTCTGCCTCCCACTCCCGCAGAGCTTAGAAAGGCTGCGTTTTGGATAACATCCCAGAATCCTCCAGACAGCATGACCACAGGGCCTCCTGGCAAGCTGGCTGAGGATCCTGAGATTTACAGTCCAGAAAGCTTAACACTTCCGAGGTTGGTTTTTTCCCTCAGCTGAGGCCGTAACTGCAAAATGGCAAGGCCCAAGCTGGCCCCCTGCTGAGAATGGCCGAGTCCTCACCAATGCGGCTATCCATCACATAGGTCTCGATGATGGCGCTCTTCCGGCACAGGTCCTCAGCCATGGAGGCACTGCTGACCTCAAGGTGCTTCACCTAGTGGAGGAAGAGGAACACCCTTATGAATTCAAGCACAGGCAATGTTTCCAGCACCGGGAAGTCTTTTCCTAGTCACTGGACTGGAAGTATATTCCAGGGCCACTAGCACACTGATGTCCAGCGCTGCCCATTCTGCTGCACGAGGGCCAGTAAACATCCGGTGGCTTCACAATTTCTCAAAACCTTCACCCACCATTCCATTCCCCAACCAGGTCTCTGGAGTTTCAATACCTTCTCTTCCAGCAGCCACTTTTCCTGCTGAACTTCAGCCAGACGCTGGAACAGCTCGGAGATCTCCTCGTCTGAGAGGTCGGCTGGCCGTGGGGGCTGTGATTGGGACTGTGGGCTGCCTGTGGTTGACTTCAACAGAAGAGAACATGTTGGAGACAGAGAAAGAGAGAAAAAGAGAAGAGGGAGAGAAGCAGGCAGGCGACTTCTGATATCCACAGCTCCCTCCCGCCAAGTAGCATTTGGAGAACACCCCAATTCCAAAGATTTCAAGTAAAATCATTTCTCTCTCTCTTAATGCTAAAGGGTTTAATGCAGTTAACTTTTGGCTTTCAGACTGCAACATCCATATTCCATCAACAAAGTTTATACGGTGCTGCAGCTAATGGGAACTGTAGGCTAAAAACATTTGAAAGGCTGACGCTGATGTATATTATGAAAATAACAGTTCAAATCCAATGGTTAGTCCCAAGATAGAGTAAGCCTGTTGAATCAATGGGACTCAAATAAGTGCTGATTTACCAAGCTCTCACTGATCATGCATCTACTCTAGCTGGGACTCACAATCAGATTTAAGATAATTATTACAGTGACACAAGCCTGAAACTACTGACCACTTGTACAGACAGAGGGCTGGCCCCAGGACTTCCATCAACATAAGGCAATTGGGGAAATGATATCACCTGCAGACTTCCAGAGCACAGAAGGGTTAGGGATGCATCTCCTGGGGAACATTAAAACCAGTAAAAACTACAGAGCAGATGTTTGCAGACTGAGAACAGCAGGAGAGCTCAGGAACCCAGGAGAACAGGTAAGACTCCACCTATCTGTTAACTTAAGCAGATGGGTGGACTCCTACATGCATGATGCTCTCTAAGTTATAGTGGTTGTAACCTGTGACATGTACTTATGTATCTTTCCAGTTTTATTGGCAGACCACTTTCCCATCTAGTGTGCCTAAAAATTACCAATTCCCCACATGACTGGTGCTTTTCTTTTTCTTTCTTTTTTTTTTTACTGATGTCTAGACTTTGACACATGGAGAAAACTGATTAATGTAGAGACTCAAGTGTCTATAAACCAGGAAGCCTTTGACAACCCACTGTCATTTGCCTTGCAGCACAGTAACATCTTTTACAAGCCTGTGGGAAAGATTTCAAAAGACCTATGAATTTAACATTGGGTTTTTATACTGGCTTTATTAAATTCCACTTGCAACAAACCTGAGCTATCTTTTTATATTTACTAACTGTTGTCAGTTGTCTCGGGTGCAATTTTAGAGCAGAAAACGTGGCTTATAAATATTGTGATCAAAACAAAGTACATGAAGTGCTCTGAGCACCCAACATATGCTTATGCAAGTTCTTTTAAAATGGCGGAGAAAGGGCCCTTGGGCCTCTGGTTGTTTGAGCTGTAACTCCCATCATCCCTCATCACTACCCATGCTGGCTGGGCCTTCCATGAGCTGAGATCCAGAATATCTAGAGGACTTCAGCCCTGAACTAGTTGCTAGGGATGCTTTTCTGCATGGCAACACCCAAGAACATTCACTGTGCGACACCTCATGCTGGAATTTCCACTCTTGCACCAGTGAAAATGAGCAGTGTGGAGTTGTGGGGAGGGTCACATCGCCTTGTACAGTGAATTTCACTGGCTTTATGGAGGACAGGGGAGAAAAAGACAGCGAGGCACAAATGCTGAAACACTGGTTTCAAAATATGGAAAAGCTACCTCCATTTCTGGACCACAACTCCCAGAAAGGAGGAGTTTCTGAGAGCTGTAGTCCAAAACAAGTAGGCACTGCATAGCTTGGTAGCATCTCCATCTTTGCAACCAAAATCGGTTTTCCAATGAAAACTGAAGGGCAACTTAATTCTTCTTCTTCTCACAGGAGCCAGTTTTCTTCTTCACTCTTCAGATGCCACTTTTTAGGAAAAACTCAGACTCTTCCACCTCACACGGAAAGGCCAACTTGCCCCTCAGAAAATGTGCCAGAGACTCTGACCCTTCAAGAGTTCCAGCCTCCTTGGTTTTCACCACATAAGGCCCCTTTGGTCGGCTCTTCTGCCCTGGGGCCCCTCACCTTGTTACTGCCAGCCACAGATCCCTCTTTCATGATTTCACGGTAGCTGAAGGACGAGATGCTGCTGCTGTCGCCTGTTTGTGCCCGACTGGGTGAGCTGATATCCGCCAGGACAAGATCCTCAATACCTGAGGAGGCAAGCAACAAGGAGAGGATGTCAGGAAAGCCAGAAGGTCAGACTCAAGACATTTTGCTGCCTGAGGCAGAGCAGTGAATGACACCGTCAGCCACCTCAGCACAATACCTAAAAGCCAGATAAATTGTTTTGGTTTCGCGTGAAGCAGAGCATCCCACGTGCGACTCTCTATATTGCTAGCACTGAAAATACAGCAATAGCAAACTGGATAAACAAAACTGGCTACCTGAAGTCAATGTCTGAATCTGCCTAACAACAGGGCTGATCTTGAAGAAGGATGATGTTTCTCAGACTGTGAGGGAATCAAAATCACTTCTCAGACATCCTGCTCTGTGTGGCAGCTAGATATGTGGTAGCTAGCTGGACAATTCACTAGAACAGAAAATAATAATAACTGTGCGCCATCAAGTTAATTCTGTCAGCCCTTTTCAGGATTTTCCCAGTAGAGTATACTCAGAACTGTTTTACCACTTCTCTCTTCTGGGGGCACCCTGGGACTGTGCAGTTTGCCCAAGGCCACACAGGCTGTTTTTTCTCCCCAGATGTGCAGTGAGGAACCCCACTTCTGGCTTTGCAACCAGATATCTAAACCACTGAGCTATCTAACCAGTGAGAAAAACCACTCTGTAAATCAGAAGCAGACAAGTGTGGAAGATTAGGGGCAAATGTTTGTTCCCAGGATCCAAGAAAAAGGCATGGTGGGTAGAAGCTGGAAGACGTTTCCCATTTCTAGTAAGCACATGCATTTAAGTTCACACGCTTAATGCTCTGAGGACACGTCCAGTTCTAAATTGATCCCTACTCTCACATCTTCCACCATCAAATAGCCCCTTTCCTTTGGAGCATCAAGCTCTCCTGGCAACTACAGGAGTACCAAATGGCTCACAAGGGCCAGCTAATTAATATCCAGTTCATGTAATCAGAGATGCACAAGATTTCTGAACAGCAACAAAGGCTGCAGCGACGGGATCAGGAACTGACTGCAAGATCCCAGTGTTTGTGCAAGTGTTGTCTTTCTAATAAAAATCCTTCACAATCTGTATTAACCATGGTTAAGACCGGCAGCAGAAAGGTAATAAATGTGTGTGGAACAAGAGCGACTTGGGAAATGCAGAACCTTACAGTTCAATCCTGATCTCTGATTAATTGATAGGTGAGATTTCTACAGCTGAGCCCTGATTAGCATTATCTACGGTTAACAGTCAGTGTAACTTGAAGCCATAGTTATCAAACTTGGGGTTCTACAGGACCTTGGACTAAAACGTCCAGGAGCCTTAGCCAACATGTCTAATGGTCAGAGTTTCTGGGATTTGTAGTCCAAAAAATCTAGGCCCCCATGTTTGATAATCACTGATTTAAAATGAAAGGTTGTTCGACGAAACAGTGAGAGGAAAATGGGCTTAGGGAAAAGGCAAAGACTACAGATCACTCCCCAATCATGGTTAAGGTTCCAGGAGGATTTTATCTGCTCAAGCCCTAGCAGTATCCCTGCAAAACAGATTCTTTACTCAGGACTTACAATCATTTGCTTGGATTGAATTCTCAGCTTTAAGTTTCTGCCCTTACCAGTGAAAGCTCAGAATACAATAAACCACCCAGTCTTGTCAAGAATCTTTCCCACTATGCTAACACTGGGGGTGGGGGGTGTTTTGCCACTTGGTATTTTTAGTAGAAGCAAAGGATATAAGTAGCAACAACAACTTGTTAGCTTGGCTATCCTATTCCTTTAAAAAGGGTGGAACTAGAGAGTTTTTTCAAGTGCTAAACTTGACTATGAAGTTGGAGGGCAAATCGACTGTTTTGTGTAGCATACACTTCTCCCTGCCCGAAAGTGACAAGGCTCATGGGCCAGAATCCTGTATGTTTTCTATGCAGGCAAAATGGTCCGTGGCTTGTGCGCTTGTCTTATTTCTGCTGACTGCTCAAGGGGGTACCCACTACTTCCTTCTGCCAACTCAGAGCCCATATATTTTACTTTGGCGACCTCCAGCTTGCACAAATGCAAAGCGCAGATAGTGAGAAACAAATGCGGGTTTGTGACGATTGGTCCTTGCTAACAAGACTCCGGCCATACTCTAGAAAACATTTTAATATTTATAAAGCAAGAGTGCATGCTCAGGATATGTAACAGTGTGAAAGTATAAACAATCTATATTAAGAAAAGTGGAGCACACTCTCTTGCTGAAGAGCAAGGTACTATCCTTGCAGGATCAAATCTAGTTTTACTTAATCTAGCATTCTTTCAGCGATCAGCACCAAGAAAAATGGTGAAATGTGACCCGTAGTCCATTAGCAGGCTGAGATTTAGCCCAATCCTGAGTGCTACTTTGAAGATTTTTACTCAGCCAGGAAGCTCACTTGAGTACCCAAGGGCCAATATGTGGCTGTATTCAGAGGCGAAAGTAATCTAGGGTAAGAGAGCCTAGGGGAGAATGAACGAAGGAAGGATGGGAGAAGCCGATGACTCACTTTCCTCACGACAAACCAGAGTTTATTGTGACATCCAGATCAACCCAGCCTCTCTCAGCCTTAATTCCTTCACTGCATCTTAGTAATGAGAAAAAAGGCCTTGGGTGGGGAAGGCTATGAATTTCCTGCCATCTCCCCAGGAGAAATGGCAAAGCAGGAATGTGATTTAGAAAACTGTACACCCAAACCCAAAAGGCAAGTCACTTTTGCCACAGCAGATTGCCAAACGAAGCCTCCAGTACAGACCATCTGGCGCATCCATCAAACCCCTAAACAATTAAGCTAGCTTTCTTTTGTTTTTCAAAAACAGCAGGTTTAGCAATAGTGCTGGCAAAGAAACACTAAAAACCACAAAATGTTCCGTTTTTGGCGGGTTCATAACCCACAGAGCAGGTCCTGGAGCATCCAGGACTGGCCTCTGGACCAGCCAAATGTGCCCACCCCTGCTTTTAAGGCTTTCCTCTTTGTGGGGACAGTTAGTACTTCTGAACTGCAGCTCCAAAGTCTTCCATCTTCCATTTTAGAACTTGTTAGAGCATGTTTCTTGCTCGGAACTCTTTGAGCTGCTGCACCATCCAGTCTGCCTTGGCTCTTTCCTCTTGCACGTCTGAACACAGCCTCACCCCTTGCGCCATGACAGTATCCTTTGCATTACCTAGCCCGTGATCATTTCACATGGATGCCAGGATTGAACCTGAGACCTCCACCTACGTAACGTCACCCCTTTGCCTTCCCAGCTTCTCCTCAGGCTCTGTCTCTTGGATCACGTCACATTGCAATGTCTTTCCATCTCAATCCTCCAAAACTGTAGATTATTATAAAAGCAGTGCAGGCAGGAGATAGAATCTGATCCCAACAGCATTATGGTAAGCACAACACCACCATAAATCTACTCCGCTTCAGATTTTTAAAAGGGCAAAAAGGTAATTTTCCTCTTTTTTCATCCTGAAAAAAACCCAACAACAACACAGCCCCATGCTTTCTGCTATGCACTTCCCTGCTCTTTCGTGAGAGGTCTCCCGTTCTGATCACTTAATCACGTCTCCTGCACACCCACTTGGCTTCAGAAATCCCGCAGCATGCTACATGTTCCCAGCCTATTCCCTGAACAATGAAATATCAATTCTAACTATCCCGCTGCCCTGCCCACCCAGCACAGTGGGGGTGCTGAGGGCTTCCCAGAGGGAGAGTGTGAGGTGCGTAGGAAGTGAGAAATCCTCTGAGTGAGCACGGCAGCTGTTGAGCCCTGGCTGGTTAGAGCTGCCAAAGAAAGGCACCTCTCTCACCCTTCTAGTGCCCTCAGATCCTCCTGTTACCTCAGGATTCCTCAAAGGCTTCTTCTTTCCTTCCCTCCCTTCCCTCTTCATCTCAAACATTCCCTTTAGGTCCCCTCCCCTTCTTTTCTTTTCTCTTTTCTCCATCTGCAAGCTGAGCCGGCAGGTCACTGGCCTTTTGTCAAGAAGAGAGGCGAACGCAGCCGGCTTTTAAACTTAACTCCATGCGGGGTGGGGGGGGGGGGATAAGAACTCTTGGAGAGAGAAAGAGCCTTTCTTGGAACACAGAGAGAGATGGGGAAGGCCGGCAAATGAAAGGAAGTGTGTGTGTGTGTGTAGGGGAAGGAGGTAGAAGAAGGCAACGAAAGTCCCTCTGCATCCCAAGGAGCTGTGAGATCAAAGCAGCCAGATGAAAAGGCATCTCTGGCCTGCAATTTGCTAGGAGCCAAATGGCAAGGCCTCCTGGGGAACCGGAGGGGGGGGGAACCGCACACTTCAAGGCCTGCATTCAAGGCGCAGGAGGGCGGAGGCTGTTCTTTAGCAGTACGTAACAGCAGCAGTCAAGACTGCCTCTCAGAAGCAAGGGGACGGTTAAAAATACCCTTTTCATTGCACTCTTGCTGTCAGAACTACCTCCTCCTTCCTTGTCAGCCTTCCAGCGCAATCCCAGTTAGAGGGAACTTCCGGAGGGGTCTGTATAGGATTGACGGAGAGGAGGAGCTGGCCCAAGAGATGCAAAGTGGAGAGAAAGGAGGCATGTGGCGGCTGCGGGAGCAGCTGAATGGATTTTTACTGGGCAACTGGGTAGGCCGAAAACCGGGAATTCACGCGGCCAGTGAGTAGAGTGTAGGGACACCTTGGAAACGGTCACCAGAAGCCAGAACTGATTGGACAGCACATCATGATGATGATGATGATGATTGCGTACAAAAGTGTGGCCTTTGGGACTGTCTGGAACACTTCTCCTAGGTGCTCAATGCACCCCACTAGAGAGCAAGGGTGAGCTACCTTCAGAGGCCTTCAGACTAAAACTCCCCTCGGCTGGCTTCACCCGTGAGGAGGGACAATGACAGCTGCTGTCCAACATCCTCTGGGGTGTCGCCTGCTGCCGTCCCCTGACACAAGAGGGCTTTTCCTAGTTTCACAACTGACATGTTAGTATCACTCCCTTCTTTGACGGAGGGGCCAGGGCTGAGTTTGTCATAAGGGAGGCAGGAAGTCTACAAGGAGAGGTTAGGGTTTCAAGACACGGGCAAAGGGCAGCGAGCAGACTCAACTCATTCACCCTTCTCCAACTTGCGCCCCAACTGTGGTTTACAGCCATTAGCTCTAAAAGCTGTCAAGGAGGGCGGCTCATCTGCCCTTCACAATAACCACTGCACTCAGCTTGCATCCATTGACGTTGATGAGATGTGCAGAATGGTGTTTTTTTGGGCTACAACCCCTGGAGTTCTCCAGGCAACGTAGCAATTCTGGGAGTTGTAGCCCAAACATCCCAGATTTGAATACCTCTGCAGACATTACGAAGATGTCTGATGCAGTTCATCTGTGACATGGAAGTATTTCTCCTCTCCCGTACATTTGCAATTGTTTCTCCTTCTCTTCTTCTCTCCTGACCATGTTCCTTAGTTTCCCATTAATACTCTAAAAGAATAACCTTTTGACTTCTACTTTCAATTCTCTTTTTCTTCCCCCCCCTCCAGTCCTTGCACTCTTTGAAAATCTCACTCTGGTGGCTTGCTCCAAGCGCAACTTCACATGAACAACCCCACTCTACCCCAAAGGGGGCTAACCCAACAAAATTTGCTGCTTGAATCACGGTTGCAAACTCTGCTCCCCTATGTTTTAAGTCAGTGCCCAAAGCCAGAAAATTTATTTTTTGTACATGAAAAGCAGAAAATCCCACAAGTGCCTCTGCTCCTCCCAATGGTAAACACACAATAATAATAGCAATAAAAACCTTAGAACTGCAGACCTGGAAAGGATCCTATGAATCAGAAAGTCCAGCCTGTCAAAAAGGCACAGTGGAAAATCGGACTCCCAACGTCTATCTTTGCAACCAGAGACCGAAACCACTGAGCTATCCAGCAGTTCTAACACATTGGATTTCTAATTTCACAACACCAAGGTTTCCCCATCCTATCTAATGGCAGAGCCGGGCCTGACCCCAAAGCAACATGAATCCTTTCATACATATACCATGACATGTCACAAAAAGGTCCAGATTTTGCACCCACATCCTCCCTCCTCCTCAGTCGCCTCCTTCTCTCAGGACTCAACCAGATGGCTCATTTAGCTGATCAGGTGCTTTTAAATGCTGACATCTCTCCAAGGCCCGTCCAACCTGCACAGTTTCCTACCTCCAGTAGACCACAGGGCTGAGACCGCCAGGTGTTTGACTGACTACAACACAAACTGGGCAGGTGGCTGACTACACCTGTGATGCCTCTGGAGTGGAGAAGAATCCTTTCTTTTAAAAAAAATCATCCCCCAGGAATACTTCTAAAGTTATCCATAATGCTGAGCCAGGAGCTTAAAAAGCTCCCCGACTGAGCAAGTTCTTACTCAGAGAACAAGATGCCCCACTTGCACCAAATGTTTCATTTATTCAACTGGGCTTAATGTGGCATTTGGAAGTGGATCCTGAAGTGAACTCAGTGTTGCATTTCAGAAGGATAGATCACAGGCTGTCTTTACTGCTGGAATGGGTAAGAAAGGTTGGACAAGGGTCTAAGGGTAGACCCTTGTGCGATCGGCGTGTAAGCTAGCAAGGATTCCTGCCCAGGCCCTCTTAAGCATTGCAGACTAAAATGGAGTCTACTGCTCAGATGGCAATACAGAATTATCAAGTCCTCGATATAATTTTAGCTCAGCAAGGAGGAGTCTATATCTTAATTAATTATTCTTGTTACACAATTGTAAATAAATCTGGAACCATGGCTACTCATGTCAAAATACTGCAGCATGAACTCTGCACTGTAATGGACTTGATTTCTGGGCACAGGTACAGAATGTGAAAGGGTGACTGGGAGAAATCCTGAAGCCTCTCTCACCAGATTCATTATTTTCATAATAGGCTTTGTCTGTTTTTCCTGGTGTTGTCCATGGGTATCTTTATTGCATTGCACTTGCCAAAGAAAGTCTTCTCCTAAAACCTTCCCTCCAGAAATGACAGGTCTATGTAAGAATGATCTCGAACCATTTTGAGCAGATGGGTAAGAGTTTCACTGAAGAAAGAATTTACGTGGGAAGCTATTATCATATGTGGTGGTCATGTGGAGTAGCGAAACAATATTGGAAAAGAGTACATGTAATGTTGGAACAAATATTGCTCTGTAAAGTGCCATTAACCCCAGAACTGTTTTTATTGAGTATGATACCTGAAAATATAGATAAGTCAAAGAATTATATAGTTATATACATAGTTACGGCAGCTAGAATTTTATATGCTAAAAATTGGAAAAGATCAACGGTACCGAAACAAGAAGATCTTATTGAAAAGATACGGGAAATAGCCGAAATGGACATTTTATCAGAAGTCATGAAGGACTATCCCTTGCAAAAGGCAACAGAAAGATGGGATCTATTTAACAAGTGGACAGAATCAACAGGCGGCTTGTGAACAGTACATATTGAAAGGAGATCTGAATCTAGAAGGCAGAAAAGAGTAAATAGAATAATTTAAAATCTTGATATGGCAATAGGTACAGAATGGATGAAAGTATGTTATTTTCTCCCCTCTTCCTCATCAATCCCAATTCCCTTTTCCTTTTTGTTATCCCTTATAAAAAATAAAAAATACAAAAAAAAAAAAGAAAGAATTTTAAATGTTTATTTTTATAAAAAGAGGTGAATGAAGAGGAAGAGAGAGGAGGAGTAATAATCATGTGTCCATAACTGGGCATTAGAGTGGATGTGGAGGTTTGCATTCACTGGGTCAGGTCAAACGAAAGTGTTATGATAAAGCATTTCCTGATCACAAGGTCAAAACAGCCAATCGGAGAAAGCTGCACTGATCTTGTTGTAGTATTGCTTTTCAGCAGTTATTTTTATTTTATGCATCCCTGCCCATGCTCAATTGTTTACTTTGCATTCCCAATCAGAACTATAAAAGAGTAATTATCTGGTTATTTGGGGAGACCCGCTTTGCACCTATATTGTGTGCTAGTGCCTCTCTGCTTTTGAAAGCAATAAAATTTTATTGTTTTATTACTGAGATTCACTCTGTGTTCTGTTTTGTGAAACTCCCCCCCCCCCGCCCAGTCAGAAAAATGAGCTGGGCTGAAAGGTCGCCCTTCCCCAACACTATAATCAAGTGATTTCCCCAACCCTAAATAATACTGCTGAAACAGAAAAAGTCAGAAGGAGGGCAAGGAGTAGATTACGGTTCTGAAAGAACTATCAGCTCCACTTGACATAAGAAGGCTCAAGACAGATTTCTGGACTCAGGATTCACTAATCCTATGTGCAGGAAAGCAAGAGAGAGCTGAGCAAGATTCCTCAAGGAGACAGGTTGGAAGTCTCATACACAGATCTTTACTCTTTCTCATGACTTGCAAAGCCAAGTTAATGGAAAAGAGTAAAACTGAAACATACAGGAAAGTGATACGCTTAATTTTTGTGATGCATGCAGCCTAGAGAATTCAGCTTTTTCTTGAGACATACTTGAAGCAGGGTGCTGGCTTTTCTTGTTCAAGGCACACTCTGCACTGGCCATTATTTGAGCAGCTATAAGACAAGGACCTGTGAAAAGGACTTGTCAAAACTGCATCCCATATCCCTGTAACCTTAAAATCAGGATGGCTTTTCCACATGATGAGGTGAGTCACCAGCCTCTACATGCAGCACGTCTTCTGAGGAGCTAGTACATCTACAAATATGATTGCACTTCATTTTAAGGCCAAGGGACAGTTGGGGGTGTGGGGGAACAGCAGCTAGTCCTCTTTCCTGGAGAACTTTTGAGTAAAACAAGGCCATTTTAAAACAAAGTGCTCTATTGTCTTAGTTTGGGTACCTATATCACAATACAGAGTAGGGACGTGGTGATGCTGTGGGTTAAACCGCAGAAGCCTTTGTGCTGCAAGGTCAGAAGACCAGCAGTTGTAAGATCGAATCCATGTAATGGAGTGAGCTCCCATCGCTTGTCCCAGCTCCTGCCAACCTAGCAGTTCGAAAGCATGTAAAAGTGCGAGTAGATAAATAGGTATCGCCACGGTGAGAAAGTAATGGCATTGCATGTCTAGTCATCCTGGCCACGTGACCACGGAAGATTGTCTTTGGACAAATGCTGGCTCTATGGCTTGGAAACAGGGATGAGCACACACACCCCAGAGTCAGACATGACTGGACAAATTGTCACGGGGAGCCTTTACCTTTACAGTACCTTTATCACAATATAGAAACAAGGAATGAGAAAACAGCCCAGCTTTGTTAAGGCCAACTCGAAGCATTTTGCTCTCTGAGGCAAGGGATAAGAAGCTGTACAGAACCTGGCAGATCTTGTATGTGAATTTTGCTTGAGCAAGGGTGATGTGACATATTGTGTGTGCGCGTGTGCACGCGTGCGCGCCTCCGTCTGCTTAATGCTAAGGGCATTCCAGTTTTCTGATTGACACTTTTGAAGGAAGTGCCTTCACCTTGATTACAACACTGCTCATAAGAAAGGGGAATGAAAGGGTGGTATTGACAGCCCTCCCCAGCCTGCAGTCACCTCTCACCTGTCCTGCTCTTGCTGTTGGTCAGAATCTCTTGAAGGCGCTCCTGGAGTTTGTCTGCTCGCTTCCGTTCCAGGTGGAGCTGCCTTTTGAGGTCCTTCAACTGTTAAGGGGAGAAAGGTGGGAAGAGGAGGATCAGGACTGGAGGCAGAGCTCACCAAGGTTTAACAGCTCACGAGAATGCAGCAGCTATGCTATGTCACTAGAACAGATCTGAAGAAATAAAGGGCCTGGAGGGACCTTTTAAAATTGAAAGCATTTTTGGGATGCCTTCTGAGGCCCAGGGGTGGGCATGTGTGATCCCTGGGCCTCTGGAAGTTGCTGTCCCCCTGGTTAAGACGCACAACCTGAAATCAGAGCCAGTAGTCCATATGCAAATCACTGAAAGTCAAGCAAGCCTTGTTGATAAACTGTGTGCAAAGCCCCTCTCACCAAATATCCAGGGGAAAAAGGGGGCTACAGTTACAGGACCTTAATTCCAATAGTGTGCATGTGGGTGTGACAAATTTCTCTCACCCACATTCCATCCCTCTGCTCCAAAGGCTACATTCTCTTAGAAACACAAAGTACTAATCTAACTCTGATGGAACTGAGATTCTATGAGTTGAAGCCACCTCCATAATTAAACCCTGATAGCTTTGATTCCTTTTGAAATTAAGAGGCAACAAGACCGTGGGGATCTGTGATCAGAAGCAGATTAAAGTCCCAGGGTAGCGCAGCCTCTGAGCACGGGGCCAAATGCTCAGTCTGGGAGGAGAGGCACAGAAGCAGCTGTCATAAAGCAGCTGTCATAAAGGGGATGGTGGCCGTGATCACCGATGGTTCAGCCCCAGCAATGTGTCCCCCATCCTCTGCAATGGTTGCTCAAATGAGCCAGCAGGAGAGAGGAGACCATCCAGGCCAGCAGGCAGGAGGCGAAGTAGGAGGCACAGCTCCACACGGAGCAAAATGAAGGAGTGTGTGTGTGTGTGTGTCACTGCAGCAGCCAAGAGTTTACTGTACTTATAAACCCTCAGGCAAGGGGACCATCAGGGGAGCACCAAGGCTATGCCTGGGCCATTCACAAGAGCCCTTTCTTGCAAGCAATGATTTCCGAGCACCGCCCGGCCCCCCCAATGAGAACTCCAAATGGTGCAATGCAGTCTAGGAGGACTGTGGCGCAGGAGGACGCCTTCCTCCCAATGTTGCTTTTTCACTTGGGGGCAGGGGAGGAAAAGAGGGATTTGGGGGGGGGGTCTTGCCTCCAATCATACCAGCAAGCCCCCCAGCTTCACACGTCCTTTAAGGGATGAGCAGAGAGAAAACGGCTCTCTATGGAGTTCATCCCAGAAGGAAAACGCGTATTTTCTGGCCGGAGCAAAGAGGAACAGCAGCCCGATTTGAGGGCTGGATGAACAGCCTTTGTTGTTGTTTGTTGTTGTGCCCCCTAACCCGCCCCCCCTTCCGTACCCAGGAGGAGCCCCCCAGCTCACCGCTGCGCTGCCTTTCTTTTCCAGGATCCGCTGCCCATCCACCGTGTCCTTCACCTCCTGCCGGGGAGACAAAGATGTCACAATTCCACCTCCCGTGACACCATCACTGAGGCCCAAAGGTGTCAGGATATGTTTCTATCATGCATCAAGGGCAGTCACACACTTCTCTGCTGCTCCCAGTCTCACAATCGCTACCTTTGGGGAGGCGGAACTGTTCCAATTCAGCTGCTTTGCCACAACTGGATTCTCTTGCCCTCCTATTCCTGAGGTGGAGATGAAAAGGGATTTGTGTTCTTTTTAACGAAGAAAGCAAGTTTCTAGTCCTCATGGTGGCTGAGGCAGCAAAGTCTTGAGAACCCTCCTGCAAGTTCCCCATCTTTGCTGCCAGATTTCACTTCCGAATCTGTGGCTCTGTTTCGTTGCCACTCAGCAACTCAGCAATTCAGACTCCCTCCTTTTTCTCTTTCTCTACTTTTTCTCTACGTTGCCTGTAGCAGCAGAACATCCACTGCAGGAAAGGTAACATCCTCAAGGTTTCCTGAATAAATGGGACGGGAGAGATTTGCAGAGGAACACTGGGAATGGAAGGCCAACGGGTAGCAAATTCTGGCCTCCTGGAGAGAATCACAGCAAGGGGAAGACCAGCCTCGTCCTCTTCATCCGTGAGAGAAAGAGCAACAACAGGCAGTTGGTTTCCCAACCTCTACTAGAAAGAACGCTTAGCCTCACTTTGTGCTTCTAAAACCTGCTACCTTGTATTTCTGCCCTTCCCTCTATGATCCCTTTTCTTAGGGATTGTCTCGCTACAGATGTTTGTTAAGCCCTTCTGGGAGGCTTTTTGGCAAAAAGAGTGGGGCCCAAAAAAATTTGCTAATGCTAATCCTTCCCACAACAGCCTCTTTCTTGAGTGGGATCTTAGGTACCGGCCACACTCAAACCCCCGCACCTGTCAACTTCCATCTAGTGCTTCGCACCAGGCATATCATCAGCCTGGGCTCTTGACTCACACGGAGGAAGACGGCCAAAGTCCCCGTCTGGAGCTATGAAGTGGCGAGGCATGGTGCCACCTGCCTCTCCATGCCTGGCATTACAAGCGCTTGGAAGAAAGAGAGACATAATACACCAGATGGGCAATCCTGGCAGGAAGAAAGGGAACAGATGGCGCTAGGAACCTCATGCTGCCAAGCATCATCTCCCAGGAGAGGCTGGCAGGCAGCAGTACAGATACACCTGTTTCAGGCGGCTGATGGTGTCCATGTGTTCATCCCTGGCTCTTTCAATCTCCCGTAACTTCTCCTTGGTTGCTTCCACCTCTTGGTCCTTCAGCTGGAGGAGAGACAATCCGACAGTAAACCTGGGGTGGGGTGGGGAGTATAAGGGAAGAACCAGATATCTGGCCACCAAGACGGGATTGCTGTTCCCGTGTTTACTGCTAGTAGGAATAATACTAGAGGCTGAGAGGGATCAGTGAGAAGTAGCAAGTGGGGCTTAGCTCTCTAAATCTTGGCCTGCACCCCTGCTGTCTCTCCCTTCCTTGGTCAGTAACTGCAAATGCTGGGCAAGGGGAGCGGTGAGGAAACAGGAAAACATAGCCGTGAAGTGATCAGTAAGGGAAGGGCTAAGCAAGCAAAACACACCCACATTGGAGCAATTCTCCAGGCGAGGGCTCCATCTACGACTTTGCATCCTGGCAGCAAACACAGGGACAGGATAGCCTCAGTCCCCTCATCAGCTCAGCCTACCTTCGCACACCTTATGAGCTGATGGGCCGCGAACCATGGTTTAATCTAAAGGAGTGGGGAAACCTGTGGCCCTCCAGATATTGCTTAAGCTTCTGGGAGTTGAAGTCCAAAATATCTGGAGAGCCAAAATTCTCCCACCCCAGGTAGTCGCGTAAGCCCATCTGGAGGGGAGTGGGCCCTTCAAGTGGCCCTGCTTGCATTTCCCCACCCTTGCAGCCGCCTCTTTGCTTCTGTCAAGCAACAGACGATCTTCCAGGCACTTCAGAACAGAAGTGCCAAAATGTTAAACACCGCTGTGTGTCTGAATCATAACTTGCTAGTCTCAGAAGGGTTTCAGGAGCTCCCTCCTTGCTTCAGAACCCAATTCAAAGTACTGGGGCCTACTTTTAAAGCCTCAAATAGCTTGGGATCATGCCTACTTGATCTTCCCTCACGATTTACTCCTCATCAAGCATGAACCCAAGGCCCATTAGGGAGAGGGCTTCTGGCGGTGTGTCATGTTATGAAATCTCTCTCCTCAAGGAGCACCCCCAACGCTGATGTTTTCACCTGCTAAGTTTTGCCTGCTTTTGTTCTTCCATTGTTGTAAACTGCCCTGAATTCGTGCTGATGGAGCATGGTAGAAAAATATTCTAAATGGATAAATAAACTCATTCAACTTGGGGAATCAGCTTCTAAGCGTGACCGTTTAGTTCTAAGGCACGGTTCTCCGCCCCAGCCCTGGCTTAGATGGGGAAAAGGCAGGGAACCTCTTCCAGCCTGACACCCAAGTTCAGTTTCAGAGAAAATTTGGAGGGCCACTTTCTGGAGGAAGGTAGGATTAAAATTGACAGCATTCCTGACTTTGCTACCAACAATTCAGTCTTTGGACGAAGCAGTTAAACCACACAGAATGGAGGGAAAACCCAGAAGACTGAGGGGAAACCCACAAAATTGATGGTAACATGAAGAAGGGGATGTGGACATCGAATGAAGCCCACATGAGGGCCGGGGGAGGGGGCAGGGTTCAGCTCCACGACCTGTGGTTCCCTACCAGAAAGCAGAAAGACTCAGTTGATTCATCACCCCAAACACCAGAGCCAGCCAAATGGTTCCATGTGTTGAGCTCCATCCCAAATTCAAACCACACAGGCCAGAGGACGCCGCCACCAGGGAGCTGAGGTAGGCAAGGTGCCTCAGCGCTCTCCATGTTGGCTAGCCTCCCACACAAGAGGCTGGAGTTCAGAGGAGATTTCTGCTATTTCTCCCAGTTAGGGAGACTCATGATGGCCAAGCTATGTACCTTCAAGTCAGCTGCATGTTGCTCCTTGCAGAGCTGCAGGGCTTCAGCATGTTCTTCCTGGTGCTTCTCTATCAGCTCCTGAGGAAGAGGGAGAAATAATCTAGTCTCCAGAACAAGACAGGAAGAGTTCCCTGCGTACGACATTTGAGTCCTAAACAGCCTTTCTAGAGACAGACCAGGGACGACCTGGCCCTCCAGATGCTTTGAACTACAATTCCCATTATCCTTCGTTGCTGGCTCTGTTGGTTGGGGTTTGTGGGAGTTGGAAAACCAGAACATCTGGAGGACCAAACTTTCCTCACGCCTGATTTGGAAAATGTCCCTTCTGGTCTGCGTCCAGGGATTCAGTATGGTGGGGAACATAATCCAAGACGTGGGCAGGGGAAGACATCTTAGCACCATACGTTTCTCGCTTAGACTGTCACCTCAGCTTCTTTAAGCCGCCGCTCAAACCAGCCCTTTGTGCCATCCATGGACTGTATCTGCAGTCGCAACTCTTCCACAGTCTGCTGCATGGACTCCAGTTCCTGACTTCGAGCCTAAAGTGCAAGTCAAAAAAGAGGTATTGGTTATTTGGCACTTGTTAGGCCTCATTTTGAGTTCCTTGTCCAGTTCCAGACATTGCACTTCATCCTTGTTGCCCTTCTCTGAACTTGTTCCAATTTGTCAGCATCCTTCTTGAACAAGTTCAGAGGAGGGCAACAAGGATGATCAGGAGGCTGGAAACCATACTCTGTGAGGAAAGATTGAAAGAACTGGGCATGTTTAGCCTTGAGAAGAGAAGACAGAGGGGAGATCTGATAGCACTTTTCAAATACTTGAAAGGTTGTCATACAGAGGAGGGGCAGAATCTGTTCTAAAACATCTCAGAGTGCAGGACACACAACAATGGCCTCAAGTTACAGGAAGCCACACTTTGGTTGAGTCTCAAGAAAATCTTCCTAACTGTTAGAGCAGTATGGCAATGGAACCAATTACCTCAAGAGGTGGTGAGTGCTCCAACACTGGAGACATTCAAGAGAAATCTGGACAACTACCTAGCAGATATCCTTCCATCTGTATTTCTGCATTGAGCAGGGGACTGGACTCAGTGGCCTTATAGGCCCCTTCCAACTTCATTATTCTATAATTCTATGAAACAACACAGACATTTAAACAGCTTGAGGCAGACATAACACAGCTCACTGTTCTTCCTGTTTAATTGATGCTGAGTACAGAATCTACACCATCAAATTATCAGCTTTCATGAAAAGAAGAGAAAAAATAAATATCAAGTGTCTACCCCTTAAGAGTGGAACATGCTGAACTCCACAGGAAGAGCTGGCCTCTGCTCCTAGTTCTTTGAATTAATATACCTTCTCCTCCTTTAACTGGTTACGCAGCTCATCTTCCTGCCGTTTCTTGTGTTCGTGCAGCTCCCGCAGCTCCCGCTCATAGCGCGCCCGCACAGCCAGCACTTCTTTCTCATGCTGCAGACGGAGGTTACTAAGCTCTTCCTTATGGCGTCCCTTTTCTTGCTGCGTCTCAATGGCCATCTCATCTAACATGCCTTTGCGCTTCTCTGCTGTCTGGAAAGCAGATGCAGGCCCCAGGCCAACCGTCAAGAAAAATGGCAGTAGAGAGCCTAGTACAAAATTCCCTCTCTTTCCACAAAGAAAAACTAAGGAGATTCTGGCCAGATTGGCATTCATGTAACTTGCCATGGCTAATGGCAGCTAATTTGATGACATGCCAGGATGTGTCTTGGTTACAAGCCTTGTCCTGTACCTGACTATGTAACTGAGCAGTGCTCTGACACCTCATCAATTAGCCATAATTGTCTTGGCAAGTTGCACATATCTTCCACAAAACGCCAACATGATTCTGATCTCTAGTTCATGAAGAGCAGTCCAGAACAACTTCTGACTGGAAAATCACATTTCCTAGGTTTTATCCCCAAATTTTGTAAGACATATAAATATGTGTATATTACCTATGACTGATTACAAAGTAAATAATTTGGATCTCATTGGTTCATTTTTTAAAACAAATATACAGAGAGAGAGAGAGAGAGAGAGAGAAAGAGAAGTTTCTAGCCCCTGCGGTTGCAGAGAGAATTCTGTAAGTAGATTATTATCAAAAACGTTTTTATTTAGGCAGGCTTTCCTGGACTCTACTATACCTTGATGCAACAGCTAATGTTCGATCTCTGCCATATTTTCCTTATTTTTATTTTAATGTCTTACTGATGGTATTTTCATTTGTCTATTTTGTTTTATTTTATACTACTGTCCTATTGTATTGTTTTGTTTTTATGCTCTGTTTTATTGTACTGTGTAAACTGCCCAAAGTGGCCTGGGTTGCCAGATGTAGCGTTATGGAAATTAACTAACTAACTAACTAACTAACTAACTAACTAACTAACTAACTAACTAACTAACTAACTAACTAACTAACTAACTAACTAACTAACTAACTAAAAAAAACACCCATCTGGCAACCCAGGCCACTCTGGGCGGTTTACACAGTACAATAAAACAGAGTATAATTAATTAATTAATTAATTAAGTGAGTAAGTAAGTAAAGTGAGCATTCTTTGGGGAAAGAAACTAGGTAAAACTCAACAGCGCTTCCAAGTGTTGCTTTAGCACCTTGCAAGGTTTCATTTCCTCTTACCCTTAACCCATTCCTTGCTGCGTGTGGGCAGCCAATGCAGATCCTCCTGTTTCCTTTACTCCCCCTCCCAGCCCCATTTCTTCTGGCCTTTACATAATCCCCAGTTCTGAAAAGAATTGGTGGTAAAGCAGACTGCAGACTATATTCTAACATGGGGCCAAACTATTGTTCGGCATGACGTCTATGACACAAGTTACCGTTCACAAGTTCTTCCCTCTCTTTCCCTACAGGCTTTGTTGGAAGTGACTTCCTATCTGTTTTCTGAAGCAGGATCAAACTCTGGGGATTGTGGTTTAATGGTGAACTGTGATTTGACTGAAGCATGTCATCCTCAGACAGCATAGCAGGCTGTGCTTTGCTGGCAAATCAGAAGATTGCTTTACAAACTCTAGCAGAAGCGAGGAGAAGTTCTGCTCAGCTCACACACAGCTACCAGACCAAGGGCTGGCGTTACTTCCGAATTATGAGTTTGTTCCATGGAAAATTAATTCTCCGATAAGATAAAATGTATGTCCAACCTGTGCACCCACCCTCACTTACCTTCCTAGCTTCCTCAAGTTCCTGTAATAACCTCTCCTTCTCCTGACCAAGTTCTTGGAGCTGCTCCACAAGACGAGTATTGGCCCGGAGTGACTCCTGACAGAAAAAGCAAAGGCAGTTTGCAATGGGTGCTCGCCTCTAAAACAAAACAGTCTCACAAACCCCTCCCTGCACACTTATTTAATCACTTACAATTCTTACATCCAATCTTTCTTCCAAAGAGCAGAAGGTTCACCTCCTTCCTATCCTCTCAACAACCCTGTGAGGTAGGTCAGGCCAAGAAAGAGAAAGCGACTGGCCCAAGAGCAACCACAAATTTCATGGGCTCTTGCACTGATTTCATCCTGGATCTCTCAAGTCCCCGTCTAAGACTCTGACCCACTAGAACACTTTGGCTCTTAGCTGATCTATCTTAAATAGGTGTTACAAGGATTAAAGAGATCAATTACAAGGATTAAAGAGATTAATTACCAATGTATTCACCATGCAAACCACTTGGAACATTTGGCCTTTTCTTCAATATTACCAACATGCTAAGTATTTTTAAACACCCTCTTGGGTTCACAGTCAATGAGAGATTAGTAACAATGAACCTTTCCAAGTGGGCAACTGTAGTATAAATTGCTTAACCCAAATCAGTAACATCACAACCTGACCACATTCACTATTAAAAACACCTTACTTCCAAATGTCTGGGACTACAGTTCCCATAATTCTCAGCCATTGTTCATGTTGGCTGGAGTTGACAGGATATAAAGTGCAAAACATATGGAGGGGATCTAGGATTGAGACAGCAGCAATGACCCATATATCTGGGCAAGACGGGAGGAGAACAGAATATTGCAGATGAAGCCAAATAGGGTTTGAGAGACAGACAGCATCTTTAAGGAAGGGAAAGGGTTACAAGAAATTTAGTAGCCAAGAGGCCAGCAGAGATCAAACAATGAGATAATGAAACAGTGGAGGAAGCAGAATAGGGCTAATGCCACAAACCTTCTGCATGCTCTTGGTTCTCTGATGAGCAAAGATCCCCGAACTGTCCATTTTGCATACTGTGCTCACAGGCGGTGATGAGAAGGAAACACGATCTGTTGAGAAGTGCTCCCTTTCTACCTCCCCATTGCAGAATATGCAAAGCAGCCAGCTGGACCATTTCGATGGCAGCATCTCCCACCCCCAGCCCTGCCTTCGCTAGCAGGAGAAGCCCTGGTCTTGTGGGCCTGTGTGTGCTGAGGCCTTGGCCCACCTGCAGTTGTGTGTTGAGGTCTTCCCGCTGGGTGGCCAACGCCTCCTTCTCGTTCTGATGCTGCTGCAGCTCTGCCCCCAGCGCCGCCACCTGATCTCGCAGCAGATTCATCTCTTGGGTCTTAGACGTCTGGATCTATGGGGCAAAAACCCAAGACAAGAGGAGAAGAAAGGGGCTTCAGAGAGAGCCGTCTGGAAAAATCAGAGCAGACTGGGCAAACCCTTAAGCCTGGCTTGGCATTTTGGGATCTAACAAACCGAGAAATCGTTTCAAAGAGCAGCCATGAGGGAGGGGAGCAGAACTGGGAAAACTTGCTTTTTTGGTTTATAAACCCTGGGATCTCCATCCCAAAAATGGGATCTGTGGTCCAGCATGAGAGATACAGCTCAAAAATGGTTGTTTTTACAAATTCTGGTCATGATCAATGAAAAGCCCATACTCTGAATGAAGTCTTCAGGTACCACTGGATGTTAACAATACCTTTGGTCCCACAAAGCCACAAGCTTTCCTTTACATGAATGAATGCTCTACTCCAGAACACAATAAAGAGACAGTAAAGATGTTTGATTTGCTCTGACTTTTGATCATTTTGGTTCAGAGTTTTGGAAATGATCCTTGCCTGGATTATAACTCTCACAAACATGGGGAGAGGGGTGGATTTGAGGAGCTGTAGGTAAAAAAAAGGTAACACAAGCAAGCTCTCTTGGGGCTGGGCTGGCTGAGGTGAGTCTCACCATTGTTATAGTTGTGAAAGTAGCAGCCGTGTTAGTCTGTACAAGCATTATAGGTGAAAACAAAATAAAAAATAAAATGTAAAAAAAAGACAAAAACATGGTTGCATATTAAAGACTAACTTATAAACATATTTATATTTAATGTGAGCTTTTGTGAACTTTTGTCCACAAAAGCACAAATTAAAAATATTTGTAAGTTATGCTTTAGGGTCCCACCACGTTTTCTTTTTTTTTAACTTTTTTTGTTTCATTTTCAACATTGTTACCGGTTCCTCACAGACCTATTACACTCAAAGGTTCTTTTGGAAAGACAGATCTATTTTTTGACTACACAGTTTAAAGGAAAAGGAAAAAGAGAGCGAGAACAAACCAGGAAGGCCGAACTGATTCTTGGCACTGAGACGCAAGGGGTAAAACTGTAGTTTTAAGAAGCAAAACAGCTCCTGAACTCATTCTCAACATAGAAGGAAAGCACAGGCTCTTAATGTTCCTTTTGTGGATAACTTTGGAAAAAAAATACACCAAAAGGTGTGGAAATGAGATTCTCTTGTGACTACTATTTCAAAGGTAGGCTTAAGGGGGATAAAAATGCAGTTAATTTGCCTGCATCTGTGCTGCACTGCGAGATAGCATTCTGCATTTCCCTTCCTATACTTTCCTAAAACAGTGACTGGAAATTTCTGGCCCTCCAGATGTTTCCAGAGTGCATTTCCTATCATCCCTGACATTGGATGTACATCAGTTAGGGCTGCAAGCCAAAACCCCTTGGAGGGCTACATTTGACCAACCTTGATTTAAGAAGTTTAGCTGTTCTTTGGAGAATCCAAGAGATGAGGAAGGGGTAATGCCTAAACTAGAGGTGGACACCTGGCAGCCCTCCAGATATTTCTTGGACTACAACTCCCAGTAGTCCCAGCCAGCATAGTTAATGGTGAGGAACGCTGGGAGCTGCAGGCCAACCAACCTCTGGAAGGCCACCCTTGGCTCACCTCTCGCCTCAAGGAAAGTCTCCGAGGCAACTCTTCATGTTATATGGGAGAAGAGGGAGTAAAAAGCCCTTCACCGCCATCTTGGCTTGGGTGGGAGTTAATCAGAGCCAATACTCTTTCAGCCCCCGCTTAGCTGAAACTAACACATACACCACTTAACAATTAATGGCCACATAGGGCCTTAAACATCACCATTGCGGCTTCTGTCACTGTCACGCACACACTCCCCTCCACCATTTTCTTGGTTCTCAGATTCCACAGGGGAGCCTAGTACCTGTTCTAACGCGGCCAGATTGGTTCTCAGGGCATCATTTTCGGACAGAATGGTCTCAACCTGCTCCTGGCTCTCCGCACTTTGACAAGCAACCTGATGCCCCACGAAGGAGAGGGTGGGTGAAGAAAACGAAGAAGGAAGAGAGAGAAAGAGAGAGAGGACAAAGCAAAAGAAAAACAAGAGAGAAAAGATTAAAAATACCAGGCAGAACATGGAAGCAGCAGCAGCAGCAACTGTGCTAAACAGTTTTAACAAAACAAAACAAGACTTTATTTTGCCTAGAAACCAAATAAGAAAAACACGACATGAACTGCAATTTTTAAAAAGAAGACCAAACCAAATAAAATACATTTCGTATACATGATTAGTAAGACAAGACACGACCATTAAAGATTCAAAATAAACATAGAACACCTCTAGAAGTAAGGGAAGGCTGGCAAAACACATTTAAGAGGAAAGTATGGAAGCCTTTCTGGAGGCTAAAAGGCCTAAGGAAAGAAATGCGAAAGACAAACAAGAATGTAAAGGCTCTTTCCAGGAGGAGAAACCATGGAACGTTAGGATTCTCAAAGGCAGGAGGGCAGGATCCGGGGGTTGCGGGGGGGGGAGGTGGATGATCAGGGCTCCACTGAACATAACAAGTATGAGAGTTCCATAACATGGCCTGGCTTACAGAGCACATTTTAAAGTCAGTGAAGGAACAACATATTGCCATATAAAGGAGGAGACCACTGTACGAACCTTAAGCACACACATCTAATTCATAGGGTTACCGCTGCCTGCAGGTTTTGCAGATAAACCATTGGGTCCAAGCAGGCCCTTACACATGCAGATCCAGCCATGTTGCCCATGGAATTCTCCAACTCAAAACAGCAGAGAGTCTGGATAGTAAAAAATGGAACCTTTGTGGTCAGACCGAGCTCACTGCAAATAGCCTATAAAATTCCCTAGGAAGGGTGCTGCGCTTGGGACTTTGAGCTGCCCTCAGGGCCAGAACAGATTTGAAAAATACTAACATTCTAGCTTTTTGCCTTTTCCCAATCAACAGAACAAATCCTCCTGCCTGCTCTGTTCTACATTACTCCAAAAGAAGCCTTGACCTCCAGCCTCCTGGGATCAGAAGAGAGCTATGATTAGAGTAAGGCAACCATGGTGTTGACTCGGGAGTATTAAAATATAGAGGGTGCGACAATTTGCTGCTGCTGATGGGCACAAACTGCTCTGTTGGCATTCACTACTTGAAAGGGTAGGACCTTGCACACCACAAGCTCCCTGGGCAGAAAGAAACGCAAAACAGACAGAACCTATATGACCACCTGGGAATCCAAGGCTGGGAATCCCTGGACTAGATGATTCCTGGGACCCCATTCAATTCTACCACTTCAAGACTTGGTTTTGTGTCGTTTGTGGTATCCTTTGTTTGCTGAAGCCCTTTTGAGGCAGTGCCTTCACACACAGATTCATGGCGCTCCAACTGCTCCTTGTTCTGTGGCTACTTTCTATTTGTGGAAGGCAACAGTTATTGAGAAGAGAGCTTCCTGTTCGGCTGTAGGCTCTGCATACGAGGAAGAACCCTGGGAATCCCTGGCCCTTGCTCATGTGGAAAGGCTACATCTGGCAGGAATGGGAACTTCTCCTCTCCAGGCATGCTGCTTCCCACACATAGAAAAGAATGACCAAGAGAGACTGGGCTGGATCATCTTCTTGAAGTTTGGTGATCCCACTCATGAAGATAATGCTTCAGAAGAGCTGGCATAGCCCCCACTGGCCTGTACCTAGAAAGGATGCATGAAATTCCATGCAAAGAGGGAAACCCCTCTGGCAATCGTGACGCAGGCCCAAGTCAGAAAAAGTTTCAGAGTGGAGACTGGAGAACTCTGGTTACTTCAAGAGCTGCTGACTCACACAACGTTACTTCCACTCAAGGGAGATGGGAAGGACTGCCACTACCAGGAACCAAATGCCAACCCCAGATCTGAGTTGAACGTCTGTGCAAATTCCTACACTCTGAGTGAGCTGCAGAATACAGCTTCTTCCTAGCTTACGGTATGGTTAATGCCTTTTAGCGCACACGATGTTAAAAAGTCCTCTGTTCACTCCAAAGACTGGAGAAAACACGAACCATGCTTGGTCTAAAAGTTACAGGAAAGAGGAAAGGAATAATTCTGGGTTTCACTGAGACACAATAAAGTTTTTGCAGTAAAGAGAGAGAAGTGATTGCACCATGAAAAAAAAAACCCAAACAAATGAGACTTTTAAGAAAAAATAGATGTGAAACACATGTTGAAGGAGAACCTAGGTGCAGAAAAGAGGATGTGAAAATTCATCATTTAGTACAGGAAACCAGCCCTTCAGGGGGTTACAGATCAGTAACCAGTAACCACAACCAAAGCGAAACCACAGCATCGGAGACACAACCCCCTCACCCCAAACACATCATAACCAACTAACTAGCCCAATTAATACATTTTATTTACTTACTACGTTTTCTCCCACCTTTCCACCAACAGGCTAACTTTCAAGCCAGCCAACAAGCACCATGAAAAACAAACTAAACAATAAAACCTTTTAAACCATCACAATATCCAAAAGAAAAATCTCAAAAGCATTCAAAATACCACTTTGCAGAATTTTCCTTAAAACAGTAAACGTGGGAACTGACTGTAACTCTCAAGGGAAGTGCATTCCACTATCTGGGCCAACTCAACTTTTTAAAATATGTTGATCCCTCACCTTTTAGGATAAGTCCTTATAAGGAGCACTCGAATGTATAAAAAACTCAGATCTGATAGCTGGAGTGGGTCGGGTGCCATTGGTACATCTCCACCAGCAGAGGGATGTGCCAACAAAGAGTAAGGGAGTTGCCATACTGGATGCCTCTTCTAAGCCTACGCTTTTGGTGAAGAATCATACCAGCGCCTTCAGATAAACACTGATCACAAGAGGACCTTCTAAACCAGAGGAAGGAAATTGTTTTGCCGGACTACGGCTCTAGAAAGCAAACCCAAGGTAAGGGGAGAGAGAAGATGCTGCCCAGGAGTACATAGAGGGCTACGCGTTCCTCATCCTTGAACAAAAACAAAACCCAGTAGACAAGGAAGTCTCCAGAAGGCACTTAAAACAACTGGGAGAGACTGGCCTACTGTATTTCTTCAAGGAGAGAGTTCTGCAGTCTGCACACCAGTGCAGAAAGGGCTCCTTCTGCATATAAACGAATGCTGTTTCGGTACAAGCAAAGCACCCATCGTGAGTTGTGTGCATGCACATGCTTTTCTAAGTCAGCTATCAAATACAATTATAACAACCTAGGATGAATGTTAGTGAGGAGGAAAGGCTGCTATCCACAGCCTAAGGGGAAGGGATGGTAAAAAAGAGGAAAGAGGAGTTATGATATGGAAAGAAAGGTAGGGAGGGAGGGAGGAAAATTGCAGTAAGAGATTGGGTATGGAAAGCTTGAGAACTAATGGCTGGTGCAGGATGGTAAGGTTGGACCTCTGTGTCCCAGGACAATGGACACCATGGTCATTCTAGGAGCTGAAGACCAGAAGATCTAGAGGCCCCCAAATTGCAATTCACGGCTTCATATGATCGTTCACTGATCTTAGTAACCTAAGATATTAATTAGGACTTTGGGTACACATGCAACTGTTCTGCTCCTTATTTTGCACCAGAACAGAGGGGGGGGGGGGAAGACCTTCTAAATAGTTTTACCTGTACATTTGACCCTAACTCAGAAACTACACTTTGGAATAGACCAGGACAACAAACCATGGCCCTTCACTCAGGATGAAAATAGAAATTAAAGTTAATTGAGGATTAATCCCTCTACATAATTCTGTCTCTCTTGGTGCTATATTTTGGTTTCTCCTCTTCGTTCTCTTTGGAGTCCACACAACCTTGACCACAAGGCTTTCAAACACAGAGATTGGTTCCTCCAGATGGACCCAGAATGAGAACAGGGTGGATATCTTACCATTACATTGTAGTCTGATAGAAAGCAGAATTTCTCAACTAAGGCACCATTTGCTTGTGGGCAGAGGGTGTGCCTGGGAGTTAGTGGGGTGTACTCACTTGGTCCTGTAGGGCCTGCAGGGCCACCTCATGCTCTTTCCGACGACTCTGCAGCTGGCCCTTTAAATCGGAGAAGCCCTGGGAGGGAAGGAACACATTCAGTCAGGGAACAGGATTCCGAGGGGAGACTTCACTGGAGCACCACCTTCCAACTAGGAGGGTGACATGTCTCCCACATGGAGGGAGAGAAGAACTATGCCAATAAGAATTGAATCTGCCTCATACTGCAGGAAGGCATACACCACATAGATGGCAGCTTCTACCTCTGAGGGGGGAAAAACACCCTATCATTTGGAACAGGTACTGGGCCCATCTGTGGTCCACTTAAAGGAAGTGGCACAGTTTTTCTCCAAATACTCTGGGAATGGTAGCTTTGTGAGAGGCCAAAAATTTCCTGGTGGAGAGCTGAAGCTCCCTCACATCATGTACACTTTTCAGTTCTCCTGGGAAATGTGTGTGCAAGTTAAGGTACAGCACAGTAGACAAACTTTTCCCCAGGCTAGGTCACCAATTCTTCTTGTTGTACAGAAAAGGAATGGGGCTGCAGACAGAAGAAGTGATCAACATATTTTATCAAGAGGCGATGGATGTTCCTGGACTGTGAGAATTGGGTCACGTCACATGTGCCCTGCACTACCTGTGCCCCGCAGGCTGGCACCTGCAAGGCAACTCTTACCTGATTTGCCACCTGGAGCTCCTGCTGCAACTTCTGGTTGCGCGTCTGTAGGGATTTGAGCTCCTCGTCCTTGCGCAGTTGAATCTCTTCAATTTTGGTCCTGAAATTTGGCAGAAGCGAGAGCTCACTTATAGACAGGGGAAGACAAAGGTGAGGGAGCCACACCCTCTCTTAAGTCACCCCTCTTGTTACATCCCTCCCCTGAACGACCAGAATCGTCCCTCCAGGACCGAGGCAGGGGAGAATGGACTCTCTGACACTGGACTTTACCCACCCCACGTCTATTATATGGTTTTGCGCAGAGCTTGGAAACATTCATTTCTGAGAGACTACAACTCCCAAAATCCAGACGGTGGCTGGAGAATTCAAAGAAGCACTGTAGTCTAAAAAGCAAACAGTTCTAAAACATCTGCAAGGTCACCCATTGTTTAAACTCCACGTCAGGCATAGCCATAGGTTAGCTTTTAGGATGAAGCTTCAGGTGCCCAGTGCCATACCTGCTATCATTGTAGAGAGCCTCTTTTTCTGTCTGAAGCCGCAGAAAGCTAATAGGAGGAAGGAAAAGATGGGAAAAGTGGTTGCGACCAAAAGCTAGATTCCACTCCCCAGCCCGTGGACAGACTCTGCTTAACCACCGTGACACATCCTTATAATTGTAGGAAATAATATCAATTGACTCTTTAAAAGAAGGGTGCAAAATCTGTACATTGTGTCCCCTGCAATATGAACAGACTCAGAGCAAGTTAAAATGCCGAGTCAGGAACCAAAACGCTTCCCGTGTAGTATGGTGGCTTGAAAACTGAATCAGAGCTTGAGACCGGATTTCAAACCCTCCCTCAAGCAACAAGAGTTGCCAGTGACTCGCTCACTCTCTAACAAACTCCTATGATTCTCATTGTGAAGATAAAACTGGGTAAGTGGGAAGAAAACCATTTATACCACTGGGAGTTCACTGGGAGAAAGACAGAATGTAACTAAAAATACTGGTATGTACAAACGCCAACTTATTGACTAGCAGCACTTCACCACTGCAAATAAGCTATTGCACTTACACAAGTGTAAATGCAATAACCAACAGGATTGTGGCCATCAAATAACAAACCATTTCTTCTTACTATTTACTACAATTATATTGTTTTTTTTTCCTTTTGTGAGCTCAAGATAGTCAGTCACACAATCAGGCACATATCTGACCTCCTGCTAATCAGCTGCAATTTGTCACCATGATTTACACACTGTCACCTACTCTGGAGTGAAGTCACCCCAGGCTGCTTTTACTGTCACTCTACTATAACCTGCCTGTTTGTTAAGAGGTACTTCATGGACTTAAAGAAAGAAAGAAAGAAAATCACCCACATCACATGGGCAAGTAACCTGCTTTTCTCCAAACCTATGAAAGAAAAAAGGGCCTGCCAGGTGGGGATATTCCACAAATATAAAGAAGAGACCCAACCTTCCCGGTAGGTCTCCCCACTGAGAGCACCAATACCCAGTGGGGAGAAGGGCCACCCGGCCCAGGGCCACCCAGGTAGCTTGTAAGAAATGAACCCCACTCCCCACCCCTAAAAGTGGAGTCCCCTTTTCTCTCTCTTTACTGACTCACCTTTCCTGCTTCTTCTTTAGCTTCTCTGCAAGCTGCACAGGAGAAAAGGGGTGGTGAGTTCTCGCCGGCAGTAACCATCACCCCTTAAAGCAGTCCCACCACCAACGCTTATGGGCCACCCTCCTCACCCCAAGAATCGGGAGATACATGCAATCCGTTCCTCACCTTGCTGAGTTCTTGCTGCAAACGAGACATCTCCGTCGTCTTGGAGGCCTGCCAGAGGGGGAGGGGAGACAAACGAGAGCAGCTCAAAGGTTCATATTCTCTACCCTTTGAGTCCTTCTGGCAACATTTCCACCAGGTGGGGGTTGCTTAATTAGTCAAGTCTTCTAAGACCAGGGCTCTTACGCTCTGTCAATCCAGATGTTTTGGACTTCAACTCGCCGAAGCCCCAGCCAGCGTGGCCGATGCAGGGAAGTTGAAGTTCAAAACATGTGGACGACTTGACAGTTGACAAGCACGGCAACACACTTCTCCAGCTACTCACGGCCCCTCTGGCTGGCAATCATTTTACTACGTAGTAATATTAACCAAGGAAAGCAGATTTTTTATCCACATTTTCCATAAACTTTACTCCAACTTCATAAAGCAAGGGAGTGGCTTTTTAAATTACCTCTGCATTATAGGTAGGAGTTAAGCTGAGAAAATTGCTGGCTTAAGATCACCCAAAAACTTCAGAGCTGAAGCTAGATTGGAAGCAAGAAGGGGTTTCTCAGTCTATTCTTTCCTCCTTAGTGGGGTGAGAAAACACCAACATATCTCCCCCACCCTGGATGCTTTGCACTGGTTGCCCATCCGTTTCCGCGTTGACTTCAAAGTGCTAATGATCACTTATAAAGCCCTAAACAGTTTGGGACCTCAATATTTGGCAGACCGTCTTCTCCCACCCAGATCTACCCGGATCACCCGATACAGCCAGCAGGGGCGGCTGAAGGGTCTGACGCCGAGAGAGGCCTGGAAGGAAAAAACAAGAAACAGGGCCTTCTCGGTGGTGGCTCCTTGGCTGTGGAACACCCTTCCAACAGAAATTCGGCTGGCACCCTCGCTGGGTGTTTTTAAAAGCCAGTTAAAAACTTGGTTATTCAAGCAGGCCTTCCCTCCAGTCAATTAAGTCTTTCTCCTTTTTTCTTTTCTTTGCTATTCCATCTTGGTAATCCTCTCTTTAAATTAATTGTTTTAAATTGACATTGTAATTGTAATTTTATGATTTTATATATTTTTATACTGTTCTGTTTTATTTTGTAAGCCGCCCCGAGTAGACATGGTCTAGAGGGGCGGGGTAAAAATCAAATAAATAAATAAATAAATAAATAAATAAATAAATAAATAAATAAATAAATAAATAAATAAATAAATAAATAAATAAATAAATAAATAAATAAATAAATAAATAAATAAATAAATTGACCCCAGTTGTGGAGAAACCTGGGCCATTCCCTTGAGCCCATCCAGCACAGACAACGTAGAGGAGGCATGATAGGAACTGCAGTCCCACCCCATTTGTAAGAGGGCGCCGGTTTCCCGTTCTAGGATACCCTAGTTCTCAACAAGAGCGTGACCCAAAAATGAATGTGGAAGACACTGACTCTCTCTCTCTCTCTCTCCTCCTTTGCCAAGACGGTCAGCCTTGGGTAGGAGCCCGTCTCTGTTGGAGGAACAGCGCAGCACCCCCAGCCCGCCTCTCACCTCAAGGCTCTGCAGCTGCTCCTTCAGGAGGATTTTCTCCTCTCGCTCCGTCTGCCACTTCAGTTCCACCTCTGAGAGGAGCTGCTGGGAGGCGGTGCTGCTGCCACCCCCACCCTCAGGGGCCTGAGGCGCCGAGGTCTCTTCCCCAGCGGCAGGAGGCTCCGCAGAGGCATCGCCCTTTCCTCCGCCTCGGTTTTCAGCCTGCCGGGCCACGTCCTTCTCGTAGCGCTCCTGTAAAGCTGAAAAGAGCCAGAATGGGCCAAAATTGTCCGGGAGTCACTGCTCAACGCCATCCAAGTCCACCGAGATGGGACGGAAGCTGCTTACAAAGATTCAGAACGATCCACCAGGCCCTGGGGAAAGGGGGTGGGGGGAATTGCCTTGATCCATCCTTCTCTAGCTGGCTTTATTCGGAGGACAAGCATCATCCACAGAGAGCCTGGGAAAGGTTCTTTCTCTGGATGACAACGGGCAGCACAGCCACGGGTCCGCCAAGAGAGGGGATTCTGGGGGCTGCCTGGGTTGCAACTGCTCCTCTTAAGACCACGTTCGCTTCCTGGGTCCAACTCCCAAGTAGGCCCTAGAAAAAGCAGCAGGCAGGCAGGCAGGCAGGCAGACTGCTCCTCTACTCCAGCGAGACGCGGAGAAACTTTTCCATGTCACGTTAACTGGCTGGGGTGGAAGAGGAAGAGTGATCATTGCCCTCTTCTCTCTTCTCTATCCCACCAGGCTTTGTTTGAACTTTTCCAAATCATTCGCTTTTTTACTTTGCTCTCTTTCCAGTCTCCCCTGTCTACACCAGGGGAAACTTTGACCCTCCAGATGTTGACAAGCTGTTACTTTCGCCACAGCACACCATTCATCAAGTGGACAATGGAGGATGGAAGATGAGGTTCAACAACATCTGGAAGGCAACAGCTTCCCCAGCCCTGATCTATCCATCCAGATTTTGCCCTTGACATGGGCCACAGCACACCGGGCAAGGGGCACTAGCACGGTGACACCACAAACAAAGACTGCTCCAAATGGCTTGGCTAAAACAACTTTTCAGCTAGTCCATAGGCTGCAACATCTATTCCCAGTGGCCATCCACTTTTGTAGGCCTTCTCTGTATCCAGCTGGCCCCTCTCCCTGGATTCCCCAACTTTAATCCAAGTCACTCCAGCTCCAGTTCAGCTAAAGGCAGTACCTGCCATGTTCTTTTGCAGTGCAGAGTTCTCCGCTTGCAGCCTCAGCAGCTCCCCGTCCAGAGGGTTGGTGGGGGAGGCCTCTTCTGGGGCTGCTCGGGCCGCCCCTTCCTGGAGACTCTTGTTCTCTTTCTCCAGCTGCTCAATCTGGGAGCACAGCTATGTTGGAGAGAAGGGGGGGGGGGGACAATGACCGTCAAGACACGCAGACACACATTCCCTCTCTCTTACTCAGTTAATAGAAACGAGGTAGGAAGACCAAGAAGACCCATTTGTGCAGAAGGTTCCCCCCCCCCCCAAAGCAGGGGATGTCTGGTGATCCTGATACTGCTGGACTGCAACTCCTCTCCCCATAGGCTAAAACGAATGGGAGCAGCGGTCCAGTAACACTGAGGGGTCCCCGCATCTCCTGCCTTGCAACATCCACGCGCTCCAAAAAGTAGCCGTGGGAGCCCACTCTGTTCTGACAACGGTGCAGCAATCTGGCTCCCACAACTTTTTTTGGGGGGGGGGGCTCAACTTAGGAGATGTTATGCCCCCTCCCTTATGCAACACCTCCAAATTTATATGTGTGAAAGTAACCCCCAAATCATATTGTAACAAACACCCGGAGGAAGAATTCCTCCCACATGGATCAATCCACAATATCCCAACTACAATCATCCCACACAGAGCGGTTGCTAACGTTACGCCTTCCACCTAGAAAACAGCATTTGCAATGCCATCCAGGTACTTCATCCAACATGCTTCTTGGCAAAGGGGGATGAAGGAGATAGTGGGGGCAGGAAGACTCTTATTGAGATGATACTGCCAGCCTGAATGACTGGCTGGCTGGCTGGCATGCAAGAGGAAAAGAGGTCTTTTTGCAAACCCAAAGAAAGCCGAGCCCCCGCTTAGACCATGAAGTCTGGCCTTCTGGGACACCCACCCTGCTCTACGATTCAGAGCTTGTTAATTTCCAGATTGCCATTACCCTGACTCCCTCCTGAACCAGCATAGGCAGTGTATTGACAAAGGGACTCTGGGAGATGTACTCTAAAAGGCCTTTCTTTTGTAGTCTTGGATTGGCGAGGTGCGACACAGGCGTGGAGGGGATCTTCACTGGACTTGAGAGTCACAACACAGCTATTCTTTTTAAGCCTCCTAGAACTCACTCGGTGTTCACTTTCCCAACCCTACACGTTTGTAAGGTCTGGCATGCATTCTGGATAAACTAAACGTATTCATCAAGGCATACGAACCTTTAGAAATGTGAAAATCAAGAAACATGAATAGTTAAAAAAATACAAATTTGTTTAATAATTATTATGGCAATCAAGCAGGCAGTGACTTATAGTGAGCTTCCCAGGGCTTTCTAGGTATATAATTCTCAGAAGCAGTTTATCAGTCCCTCCTTCTGATGGTACTCTGCTGGGACTGTGCAGCTTGCCCAAGGCCACACAGGTGGCAGAGTATGAACCAACACCTCCACCCTGTCACCCACGCTCTGGTCAATGGGAAAAATACACACATTAGGAAAAATGTAGACCAAGAGTGCATATCACTATCCATCTGAGAAAGACAAAAGCAACATATTGAAGTCTGCTACCGATAAAAGATAGGCCAATAAAGGCGGGGGGGGGAAGTTAGAGAAATGCATTGAAATCAAAATGGATGGTTTCCCACATTTCTACTGTGATGTTTCAGTAAAAAAGGTTGGAAGAAAACAAAACCTTATATGGTAGTATAGAACAAACACACACAGCCCTGCGGCCTCTAAGGGAGCCAGGTTAGAGCTATTAAATCGCAGGCACAAAATTAGTTCACTCTGTTCCAGTAGCAGGACTCTTCCTCTGCATGGCTGTCAGCATCTCAAATCAGAATTCCGCACAGCGCTTCGCTCACATCACTTTGTGTGGCACCAGCGCCCTCTAGCAGGCGCCTGGCGCCACTGCAGAAGCAACTTCAAAGACGCCCGTACCTTGGACAGCTCCTGCATGAGGGTGCTGTTTTGTAGCCTGAAGTCATCCTCCTGGCTGTGCAGTTTTCCCTGAAGCATTTCATTTTCACTAAGCAACGCATCCACCTCCTGGAGGAAAGGAAAAGTCAAAACCAACATGTCAGAAGAGGCTGGACAGATCGAATGCCTGAAAAGCTCTCCCTCTTTCCACTAGAGGGCAGCACCAAACCCACAGAAAAACCAGAGCTCCTTTGCCTATCTGCCCTAAAGATTAGAAAGTGTTCTTCCTTTGCTCTTTTCCTGCCTTTCTCTCACTCAAAAAAAGGGCCACTCAGATCTACAGGAAGTTTTACTTAGTTACAGGCAGAGTGCCAATCGCTGTGGGGTCAATAGCAGAGATACTGAACTAGCTAGGACCTACCCAGAAGGGAGGACCAGACAGCTATAGATGTCTCCTTTGTATTTGGGAGAAAGCCATGTGTTACCTTACTCTTTTCTCTAGCTTACACTTACAAAGTATAGATGCACAGTACAACAAAAAAAACATCACAATAGTCTGGAGCTTCAGTAGCCTTCTAGCTATCTAAAGAGTGGGCTTTTCTAGAGAAGAGACAGGCTGGATCAAGGATCATGATGGGCAGGTAGGTAGGGAACAGAGCTTGGGAAAAATGTATTTCCTTGGACTATAACACCCAGGATCCTCCAACCTGCAAGAGAGCCAAGGCAGCCCCAACCACAAAGCCCAGGGATTGTAGAGAGATGTAGCACAGAGATGGGGCAAGAAGAGGGGAAGTCTCTACAGAGAGAGGTGGAAAATGGAGGCTGCAGCAAATCGCAGTGAGAGAGATGGGAGAGCCTTTGGGCTGACCAATGGACCCAGGGTACGTCCTGCTATGCAAGAAGACTTACCTGAGCCTTTTTGCTCTTACTCAGAGCCTAAGAAAGAAAAGAACTCATTAATAATGGACCAAGAGGAGAGAGACATCTCAGAGTCAGCTGTATGGCATGGAGCACCACGGAACGTATGGCCTTCCATGAGCCAATATACTACTACTACTATTCCCATCACCCTTTCTCACTGGCTATGTTGGCTTGGGATGATGGGAGCTACAGCACAAGAACAGCCAGAGGCCCACATGTTTTCCACCCCAACCCTAGAGCTAGTTTCTCCCTATTTTAACTGATTAATAAAGCAGAGTGCCTGGAAGACCCATCGAACCCACCCATGCATTTCTAAGATGCAAAAATAGAAGATGTCACATGCAAAAAATTTTTTAAAAGGTTGCACCGTTACTGCACAATAACTTTGTTGGAAGTGGTCACATAATCTGGATTCCAAAAGAACTGATCTATAACTCCCTTAACTTTCCTCTTGCTAAGCATCAGCTTTGTGCAGGGTAGGCTGTACTTGTGAGTGGCCGCAGGCATCATCCCATGAAAGAACACCGCCTCACCTTCTGAGCTTTAGAAAACTCCTTATCCAAAAATGCCACCCGTTGCCGAAGGCCGTTTAATTCTAAAAATCAAGAACAGAAGGGATCAACATTGAGAAAGTATTTTTACAGGCTGACTAATTTGTTTTCTTATATATTTCTATACAGGTAGATTGCACATGTGAAATCTGGTGTCTCGCATAAAATTCTTGAACATTACAGTCTTTTTATTAATATGCAAATACGTATAAAGATAAGCAGATTTTCAGTGCTCACAGTGATCCATCTCTGCCCAAATCCAAAACACTTCCCATACGAACAGAAAAATTACCCCTCCTTGAGACTGTGGCAGCGACATTATGTGCCCACGCGCACCCAGAAAGAGAACCGGTCGGGGAGCTCCCTCCCACATGGAGGGGGCAAAAAGACTCCATGCCTTTTGAGCCTTCACAAAAATGACAGCCCTATTAAGAAACGGGGAAGCAGCTGGAAGAGGAAGCAAGGACTGGAGAGGATGTCAGTGGAGAGCGGCTAAGGCAGAACCCAACTTCCTCTTGGAGGCCTAGAGACAGAACGTTTTTTTTTTCAAATGAGTTATGGGGGAGGAGATGGATTTTGTAACTTCTCCACCCTCATCACAAGATGGGGGAAGGCGGCAAGCCTCTGGGACTTTGCATAATTTATCTCCCCGCCCCTCCCCATCTCAGATGGAGGGGTTAGGCTTAGAACCAACGCTCCAACTTCTAACCACAGAAAAGCTTCTTTGGCAATACGCCTGCCTCTTAAGGTTTCCTCAGGCACTGCCCATATGTTTCAAGCTTATTTTACTTGGATACGGGCCAAAAGGGCTGGTTGTTTGGTGTTCTTTGTTGTTTGTCTGTTTGTTTTAATGACAGCTGAATTCTGCTGTCCATACTACATTCTACGCTCTTTTTCAGAGTTCCCACAAATCCATACAGTGCTCCATCCCTTCCTTTCCCTCCACAGTCACTCTTTTTGTTGCCATTCCAGAACTGGCAGCAGATACACGTGCTCGCAAATATAAGCATCTATCAAACCTGTAGGAGTAAGAGGAATCGTGATGGCTTTTAATACCGGGTAAGGAAAATGGCAGGCTAGATTACATAAATTTTGAGGAGAAAGCTACATTTTAGGGTGGGCTTTCTGAGGGAGCCCTTTTGATGCTCTTCCCAGATCTTGGATGACTTGCCTGTTTTACCTGGTCCCCAATAAAAAAAGGTGGCAAGTAACATTTGTAAACATAATTTCCCTTTTAAATTTCACCCTCTCTGGCTGGTTTTAGGCGTTATATGGCCATTAAAAGAAAAAAAAGAAAAGAAACGTATTGACAGACTGGATTTCCAGGTGTATCATTTGGAACTGGGGGAGAACAAGCGGCTGAAAGCACATTTCGTCCACCCCCACAGTATCCTGGACCAGCAGAGCCCAGCATGTTCACTGAAGACCATTTGGAAACACCTCCCTTCTTACCGGCAGTATTCTTGCGGAGTTCATCAGAAAGCTGATAATTCTGTGTCCTAAGTTCCAGCAGCTGGGCCTAGCAAGGAAAATGGCAATAGTTTTTTTTTAAAAAAGGAATCTGGTAAGATTAATCAATGAGGATCTCCACTCAGTTTAGGGACACAACCTCAAAGGTCTTTCGGCAGGCCAGGCCTGCAGCATGGGTTTCTCAAGATATAATCCATACCATGATTGTGAAATGCAAACAACACTTATCCAATCCTTTTCTCACCCATATATCTTTCATTTTTAAGAAATGAAGCTTGCATTATTCTTGTTCTACCAGCTGAGGCTAACAAATGGCTTGGTTCAAGGCCGCAGTCAATGACTTGAGTCTTGAAAGCTGCCCTCTAAAAATGTATCCATTGTGTCAAACTGGCTTTTCACTCTAGAGATGGAGACCAAATATTGATACAACCATCCAGAAGAAACAGGGAAACTGCCTAGTGTACTTGAAGCATTTCAGACATTATAAAAATTTCTCTAGGGGAGTTGCTGTTCTTCAGTTCAAGTTAATTCAAAGTAACTAAAACTCTCATCGTCTTGAGATGGCACAGAGAGTGATCAAGCAGGATAGGAGTTATAATCTGAAATAAATGAGGTGGGGGCGCGCGCAATGTTTTCAAAGACTGCATTGACATTTGAAGCAGCAGTGGAAAGCTTTTGGCCTTCTGGATGTTGCAGAGAGCACCTTCCACCAGTCCTAGCTAATACATCCGACAGCATAGGGTGTATCTCTTATTTTCACAATCCAACACCAGCCCACTGTTCTCTTCTAGTCTACTCCTGAAAGCAGTTTTTCTAGACTGTTAGAAATGATGTTGATATCTGGAACAAATATTGCTCTGTAAGGTGCCATTAACCCCAGAATTGTTTTTATTGAGTATGATACCTGAAAATATAGATAAGTCAAAGGATTATATAGTTATATACTGTACATAGTTACGGCAGCCAGAATTCTATATGCTAAAAATTGGAAAAGACCAACGGTACCGAAGTAAGAAGATCTTATTGAAAAGATACGGGAAATAGCCGAAATGGACATTTTAACAGAAGTCATGAAGGACTATCCCTTGCAAAAGGCAACAGAAAGATGGGATCTATTTAACAAGTGGACTGAATCAACAGGCAACTTGTGAATAGCATATACTGTATTGAAATGAGAACATAATCTAGAAGGCAGAAAAGAGTAAATAGAATAACTTAAAATCTTGATATGGCAATAGGTACAGAATGGATGGAAGTATGTTATTGTCTCCCCTCTTCCTCATCAACTCCAATTCCCTTTTCCTTTCTGTCATCCCTTATATTAAAAAAATAAAAAATATATATAAAAAAGAAATGATGTTGGTATCCAAAGCCCCAAACATTACTTCTCAAAGTGTCCTCCTGAGAAATCCTATTAAAAGAGCCACCAGTTTCTCCACACCCTTCGTTTATCTCTTGGATAACATTTAGTGGGACCAGCCATCATTGTCCTTCGGTGGACCAGAACTGACTCAGTAACCTCTAGCTGCCTATCTCAAAAGGAACCTCTGTGTTATCTTGCTGAGAAGAGCGATGTTTGTCTTTCAGCATCCAAAAAAGCAAGGCAGCCATCTTGAGCTGCAAAGTACAGCTTTAAGGATTGGAAATTTATCACAGAGAATATTTTTCTTTCAACAGCAGAAGAAACGAGGCTTGTGTTTATCACATGACAAGCCCCTCCACCATGCCTTTCAGTCCGTGCTCCTTTCTCCTGACACAACACTGCCCTCCCTGGGGCCTCCGACATGAATGCTAACAGCTGACCAAGTTCCCTGTAATTGCAATGTACCTCAGAAACTTGGAAAAGTTCCTTATTTGAGGCTACAGCTCCCAGAATCCTCCTGTCACCATGATCAGCGACAAACTACGCTGCCTATGGGGCTCTGGCTGCTGTAGCCTCCAAGACCATGTTTTCTAAGCTCTAGTATAGGACCAGACAGATTGCAGCCCCTATATGCTTTTGGATTGCAGCTCTCATCAGTCCTAGCCAATGGTGAAAAATGGTGTGATGGACTACAGATCCTATCTGTCAAAATAAACATTACTCTGAATGTTACAATTAACTCACCCTTTTCTTGACTCATATACATTTCTACTATATATGTGACAGGAGAATGACAAATTGGCATTTCAACGCACATGCAGTCCCACACTGCTAGTACAGAGGGGGAAAAAACATCAAGAGGATGCATTCCTAATGTCCTGTTTCTAAAAGCCTTAGCTGGGATCCGGAGAACGAGAGCAGTAATTGCTCTTTTGCCGGAGCAAAACAGCTAGAAAAACCACAGCAGTGAAGCCCGTTTGTCAGGGAGGCGAGAATCCGGGGCCAGTCCCCTTACAGGGCAGCCATCGGGGTGCACTGGGAGATGCAAGCAAAGGTGAATGCATGTTATGGCCTCCCCTGCAGTGACACACAGTTCCTAAAGATGCTGGGACACAGCATGAGGCTGAATTCAGCAAGGGTGTGAATGTACACATTTCTACACACACACACACACACACACACACACACACACACACACCAGAACCTAGAGAGAGACCACACAGAGAACAGGCCTCCTTCGATATTTGCACAGAATACTGGCAGGTTTGTCAAGAGACAGAATGAGAAAACCAGCACTGGCGAGATTTCCTCTTCCTGTATAACCCCAGGATCCTTTGCCTATGGCGAGCTCAGGACACACAAAGCTCAAGGACCATTTCACACATGACATTTTTTTCTCTCCAAGTACCCATGTAACAGGAACAGAGAACACATGGCCCTCCAGATTTTTCTGGGCTACAGTGCCCATCATCCCTCACTGCTGGACCAGCTGGCTAGAGCTGATGGCAGCTACTGTCCCATAAACTACAGAACAGCCCAATAATATCTGGAGGCCCACATTTCCACAGCCCTGAACCTGATCTCACGCCTTAAAAACACCCAGGACAGCAAACCACCTCCCGCACAGGCACCACTAGGCAGAAAGCCGTTTGTGGTGGGTTGCAACCACGTTGCTCTACGTATGACCCCCCCACACACACACACACAACGCGGTGGAGGCTAACGTTTGCCCCCTCGGTAACGTGTGAATGGCCTGGAAAACCCATCTGCCTGCCCAGCTCATGATGCCTTCAGTTCACACACTCCTCCTCCACCACCTCTAGACCATCTGGGTAACTCTGCTCTTTCTCCTTCATCCACTCTTGAATGGTGGACTCTTGACTATCTGATCCGACTCGACACCCGGAGGTGGCTGGTGCCCCTTCCGACGACCGATCGCTCTCCCTTCAACCCTCCTTCCAAAGCACACGCACCTGCATTCGCTCGAACTCCTCTTCGGACAAGGCCTGCGCCATCTTCACTCCTTTCCTCCTCCCCCCCCCAACCCGCCACCCCCACGGTTCGGATCCGACTTGGTTTGACTCAAGAGAGAAACCGGTGGGTGGGGGGCGAAGGGAAATTCGAACGTCGAAGGAAGAAGGGGCGGGGGAGAAAACCCCGCCTCCGCTTGCTAGTGGAGGCGGGGAGGGTGACTTTAAGAACAGATCATAGAGATGAAGAGGAAGGACGGGGTTTTCATTCCCTCTTTGATTCCTTGTTTCTCTTTCCTTCCACCGGAAAAGATAAAAGGAGAAAGAAGAGAGAAAGAGCTTTGGGGGAAGAGCCGTGGAACGAGGAAAATCAGGGAGCCGGGAAAATGACGCTCGGAGGCCGGAAGTAAGAAAGCATAGAGATGAAGAAATGTTGCCAGAGAGGGGTGGTTTGGAACCGGAAGCGAATCTGAAGCACCCGAGAAACCGGATTACTGAAAGAGGTGTCCGTAAATATTTTTACGGGATAGTAGGGAATATAGTTTAGAGCAGGTACAAGGCGAGACGTAAGGTCGGTCTAGAAAAAATTGTCTTTTCCAGCTCAATATGAGGGGGGGGGGGCATACAAAAGACCATAAAGGCAGGCCCGCATTTATAGTTACCCGGAAGTTGATGAAAAAGAAAAGGTTTAGATTTCATAGAAATAGAAATTGTAGAACCACTTCCGTCCTAAATTGTAGCTGGTTTTCTCCTCGTATTTCATATGCAAAGCATACAGCTTTCTCGTCACAGCCACAAACCAAGTACTGTAGCAAGAAGACGCCACTTTGCATCCCGGGTGATTCGTAGCCAACATGGGCTTCCGAGTGCTTAACCTTGAGTCAGTTTGTTACTCTTTTCCCATCTGTGTTGAAAATATCAAAAAAAAAAAAAAAAAAAACATGTCGGAGACCAGAAGCAAGGAATGTAAAATTTTGCATGGGAAAATTCTTCATGGGGGAAAGACAGATGTGAATATTTTTTAGTTATTTGTTGTTGTTACATGCTGTCAGGTCGCTTCTGATTCATGGCCACCCTATTCATGAGCGATCTCCAAAATATCCTGTCCTCTTGTTCTTGTAAACTCAAGCCTGTGGTTCCCTTTAAGGAGTCAGTCCATCTTGTATGTGATCTTCCCCTTTTCCTGCTGCCTCCAATCTTTGCCAAAATCAGTTTTTTCCCCCCAAGGAATCCTGTCCTCATGGTGTGCCAAAGTAAAACACAAAATCCTCCTTATGAGGAGCAAAGAAGCCCCTAAAAACGATCTCCAGAAGCCAACACTCTTCGCAGAAAAAAGATTGTGTAAGAGACCATCACAGAAATCAAGCCCTGCCGATCCTGGTCAATTGGAACTCAAGAAGACACAGACTTGACTCCATCCAAAAAGCAAGAGAATTCCTTGAAAGACATATAACCTTCTTTGAAGAAGCAGCACAGGGACAAGATACTGTATAAATGAAGAAAAAAGTAGGAAACAGAGAGAGAAAACACCAGAAGAGGAGAGTGAGCTAAGTGAAGAAGAGAGTCAGAAAAAGGATACTGAACAAGATTTGAACAAAACACAAAGAGAAAAAAGGAATACTAGGGCAATAAAACCTAAATACAAGTAAACAAGATGGAGAATGAAACTTGGATCTTCTCAGTGAATATTAATGGTTTGAATGCACCAAGAAAAGGAAATCATGTTTTTTCAAAACTACAAAAAACTAAAGCAGATATAATCTGTCTTCAAGAAACACAAATGAAACAGCAGCATTACAAATATCTGATTTACCTGAAGATTGGGAAACTCTACTACTCAGCCGCACAACAAAAGAAAAGAGGAGTAGCTTTATATGTGAAAGAAAAGTTAAACTCTAAACATGTCTATTCTGATGAAGAAGGGAGAATCTTAATGGTAGAAATAACAATAAATCAAAAAAAGGTGTTGATGATAGCAATATATGCACCTAATAGTAAACAAGAAAATTTCTATCGTAAGCTATATAAAACAATATTGGAAAAAGAATACCAAAATATTTGCATATTAGGTGATTTTAATGCAATTGTAGATGAGAGACTTGGTTACAAAAATGGTAAAAAAGGGGAAAAGAGAAGGAGAAGACTGCCAAACGTTTTCTTTCAGATGGCAGAACTAGGATTACAAGATATATGGAGAGAAACAAATAAAGCTCTCAATTTACCTTCTATTCAAATAGACATAAATCCTGGTCAAGAATAGATATGATCTGGCTATCCTCAGAATTAAAAACTGAAATACAGGAAGTAGAAATAGGAACCAATATTTGGGCAGACCATAACCCAATGAAAATGCGGTGGAAAGGAGAGAGAAAAGAAAAGACAAGATGGACTTTAAACCAGGGAATATTGAAGGATAAAGAATTTGTGGAAAGAACTAAAAAAGAAATGGAACTCTTCTTCAAAGAAAAAAAAGAGGAAACATCCCTGCAAACAATTTGGGACACAGCTAAAGCATACTTCAGAGGATTGGCCATATCATATATAGCCAAAAGGAATAAAAGAAAAAAACCAACAACTTACAAAAATGAACAACTTAAAAAACTGGAGCTAGAGCTACAAAAAGAACCACAGAAGAAAACTCTTAAAAATCAGATGGAGATAGTGAAACATAAATTAAACTTAATAGAATCAGAAGAATTAGCTCAACAAGTTAAAAGAGCTAAACAAAATTTCTTCGAGAACGCCAATAAACCTGAAAGATGGTTATCTTATAGGTTGAAAAAAAAAACGAAGCTGCAAGATCAAAATGGAGACCTCCAATATCAAAAAGAGCAAATTTAAAAAACTAAAGAATATTATGCTAATGATACCCAAGAAATTTCTCTTGAAAAGATAATACAATATATCAAAAAAGCAAATCTCCCTAAAGTACCAGAAAACATTAAAAATCTCCTAAATGAGAAAATAACAATGATGGAAGTAACCAAAGCAATTAAAAAACAAAAAAATAAGACTCCAGGACCAGACGAACTACCAGCGGAATTTTATAAATCCTTCCAAGATATAATAAGTGTACCAACAAAAGAAGTCTGCAATGAAGTACTACTAGAAGCTAAAATACCCAAGACATGGCTAGAGGCATATATCACTTTAATACCAAAAGAAGATGCGGACTCCACACATATAAAAAAATTTAGATCAATATCACTGTTGAATGTGGACTATAAAATCTTTGCAGTAATTATAGCGGAAAGACTGAAAAAGTTTTTAATGGAGTTCATCCATTCAGACCAAAATGGATTTTTGCCAAAAAGACAACTAAGGTACAACCTAAGGATAATCTTGGACATACAGTGGGGTCTCTACTTAAGAACTTAATCCGTATTGGAAGGTGATTCTCAAGTTGAAAAATTCTTATGTTGAATCTGCATTTCCCATAGGAATGCATTGAAAACCATTTAATCCGTATCTGCTCTTTTCCATCCATAGAAACTACAGTGGAACCTCTACTTAAGAACTTAATCCATTTTGGGATGGTGTTCTTAAGTTGAAACGTTCTTAAGTTGAAGCAAAATTTCCCATAGGAATGGACTGAAAACCAATTGATCCGTTCTGGCTGGTTTTTTTGTTATGTAGAGGTGCGTTCGTACATTGAAGGATTAGTTCCCATAGGAACTAATGCAAAGCTGGTTAATACGTATTCTACCACTAGGGGGAGAATTTTTTTTTAACCTAAGATGACCTAAGGTTAAAAAAAGAGCAGGGAAGGTTTTTTTCCTGTTCTTATCTTGGATTTCTGTTCTCAAGTAGAAGCAAAATTTAGCAAATGGAGCTGTTCTTAAGTTGGATTGTTCTTAAGTAGGAACGTTCTTAAGTAGGGACCCCACTGTATTAGAATATTATGAGGTACATTCAGAGAAGCAAATGGCATTAATCTTTTTTGGATGCCCAAAAAGCCTTTGATAATATGAATTGGCAATTTATGATACAGCAAATAAAAGCTATGGATTTTGGCAAAAACTTTATAAATGTAATTGAGACAATCTATAATGAACAAATAACTTAAGTAATTGTAAATGGTTTTATCCTATACTGGAAGCTGCCTAGAGTGGTCGAGTAGACCAGATAGGCGGGGTATAAATCAAATAAATAAACAAACAAACAAACTGACGGATAATATTAATATAAAAAAGGCACAAGACAAGGATGTCCGCTCTCTCCATTGCTATTTATATTAACTCTAGAAGTATTAAATAGGAATGTGAGGAATGACCCAGAGATTAAGGGTACCAAAATAAAGGACAAGAGCTATAAACTACAAGCATTTGCAGACGATTTGGTGTTTATATTGGAAGACCCACTGGAAACAACATCGAGATTACTGGAGAAAATCGATGAATTTGGAAAAGTAGCAGGATTGAAGATAAATAAAGAAAAAACTAAAGTCATAGTGAAAAACTTAACAGCCAAGCAAAAAAATCAACTCTCAAAGATTTACAAATAGTTAAAAAAGTCAAGTACCTTGGAATATACTTAACTGCCAGATGTGTAACTATAAAAGAAGATAATTATATGAAACTACTTAACCAAATAAAAATAGACCTAGAAAAATGGAAAAACCTACAACTATCACTATTAGGAAGAATTGCAATAATCAAAATGAACATTTTGCCAAAGCTACTTTTTTTGTTTCAAACAGTGCCAGTGAAAATAGAGAAAAAATACTTTGACGATCTAAATAAAGTGATATTAAAATATATTTGGCAAGGGAAGAAAGCCAGAATCAAATTAAAAATGCTTCAAGAATCCAAGAAAAATGGAGGATTTGGTTTACCGGACTGGACCTTATATTACCAATCATCTGTTCTAACCTGGCTGAAAGAATGGATTACCCTGAAAAACAAAAGACTTCTGTATTTAGAAGGACATGATCTACAGTTGGTTTGGCATGCCTTTTTATGGTATCAGAAAGCTAAAACTCATAGGTATTTTCAAAACCACTATATTAGAAACTCCCTGTATATAATATGGGAAAAAATGAAAATGTACACAAAAATACCAGGATGGGTTTCACCCATAGAAGCATTTGTCCATCCCAACCTTTTGAATTTTGGAAAAATTCTGACTTATACAGATATTTTAGACATAGGAGATTAAAGCCAAAACAAGATCTTATAGACCAAGGATTAGATGCATCGTGGTGGTCTATAATGCAAATACAATCAAGATATGAAAGGGACTTAAAAATGTATGATTTTTATAAAGAACAGACAACTTTTGACCAAGTAATGTTAGCATCAGATGATAAATTAGGAAAATATATAAATTCCTTCTAAACTGGAAAATGGAGGAGGAACAGGTCAAAGAAATGATGGTTCAATGGGCACAAAATTTTGGATACAATATTGACTTTGAAAAATGGCAAGAGCTGTGGTCTAGAAACTATAAGATGACAATGGCAACATCCTATGAAGAGAATTTATATAAAATGTTTTATAGATGGCATTCATCTTCTGACAGACTGTCTAAGATGTATTCTAATAGGTCAAGTAAATGTTGGAAATGTCATAAAAACTGGAACCTATTATCACCTCTGGTGGACTTGTGATAAAGCAAAAAACCTTTGGAACAAAATACATACATGGCTTGTTAAAACAATTAAAAAGCATGTAGATTTTAGGCTAGAGTTCTTTCTGTTAGGTATAATACCAAAAAGTGTTGATAAACAAAGTGTATATTTAATAGTGTATATTTTAACAGCCATGAGGGTTATATATGCACAGTACTGGAAAAAGGAAGGAACACCTACAAATCAAGAAATAATTAAAAAGATACTGGACTGTGCCGAAATGGACTAACTGAAAATCAAAAGAAAAGAAGATACAAAATATTATCAAACATGGGACTTGTTCTATCAATGGTTAGAAGGACGTTGTATAGATTAGGAACGTAGTGTGTGTGGTAGTTGTTTTAACAAATGAATATAAGCTGTGGCACGATGTTAAATCAACATGGATGGATTTTATATAATAAAAAAACTCAAAAAAAAAGATAGAGATCAAGCCCTGCCAAACTCCTAGAACAGCCTCTGGTGGCGGCCTCAGAGATAAATCACCGGGGGTGGGGGGGGTATGTAATGCTTGTGGCAGCTCCTTCTCTTCCTTTAGGGCCAATGTACAACGTGTGCATTCCCCAGATATTATTGGACTGCAACTCACATAATCCTCCATCATTGGCTGTGTTAGCCGCTGCAAGTGGGAAATACATTTTGACAGTAATTTGGGGCAGCACAATTTCCCCATTCCTCCTGCTTCACAGAGGAGTGGGAGGAAACGGCCTGTTACTGAAACAAAACCATTTATCAACAGAGTTCAGTGGTTATGGATTAGCAGCAGATTTCATGGGCTAATACTTGTTGGCAAGTCATTATGAAGAGAGTGGTATTGCCCACTCACTAAATAGAAATGGGGGTTTGTGATGGGGAAAAACCATGAAATTATACCCATAGCTGTACAGCAGTTAAGGCCACCCTTTCCTTTATGCATTTAGCTGGATTTTTGCTAATGGTAACCACTTAACGTTATAGCAAAGGATAATGTTTCATGCATTTCATGGTGAATTTTAGTAGCCGTGTTAGTCTGTGCAAGAATGTCAGGCAAAATCTAAAGAAAACAAAACAACAACAAATGAAAAACATGTGGCACCTTAAAGACAATTATATTTTAACATGAGCTTTCATGGACATGTCCACTTCATCACACATATGGAAACTCTGTATGAGACAATCAATATTTGGTATGAAACTGGTATTTCATTCAACTTTTCACTCTGTTTCAATATGACTGACAAAGTGGATGTGTCCACGAAAACTCACATTAAAATGTAATAGTCTTTTAAGGTGCCACATGTTTTTGTTTTGTTTCTTTGGATTTTGCCTGGTATGGTGAATTTTAGTGCATGGCAAATCTCTTTAAGGTGCCAAGATATTGTTTTCCATGATGCATCTTAACATAATCTGCCATTCTAGACAGGCCAATGCTATTTTTGTTCTTAAAAACAAGGTAATCATTTATTGTATTTATTTTATTTATATGCCGCCTTACTTCCAGAATTGTAGCTTACAAAACAGTTAAAAACAAGAGAAAATTAAAATACAATAAAATTACAAATATGAAAATAGATTTAAATTCATTAGCCCAAATACTCTTATTTAGTAACAGTGGTGTAATGTAACCACTTAATTTTTGAAGGTGAATTGCTTCCAGGGTAAGAAATCACAATCAACACTATCAGTTGCATACTGACTACCACTTCGCTAAATTATTAAGAACAGCTTGCCTTAAGATAAAAAGACCAGCACATCACTTAAATAAAATCTTATGATCTGAGACTGTTAATTGTTAAAGGCCTGCCGGAATGAAATGTCTTAAGTCTGCCATCAGAAAGACAGCCAAGGGGGTAAGAAGGGTTAGTGTCTCTAGGCAAAGAATTCCAAAGCCTGGGAGTAGCCACAAAGGTGGTCCTCTCTGGAGACCCAACCCAATAAAGGTGATGGGCCCATCAAGTCCAGCCTCCATAAGATCCATTGATTCAAATGGGCCTACTCTAGTTGTGACTCACCAGGCTAAGCAACAGGAGTTCAGTCAGTATTGTTTGCACTTCAGATGGGTCTCTAACAAAATAAAAGTCAGGTGGAACCCCCCACCCCAGCAACCTTTCCAAGTTCCAAAGGACAAGTAAAAAAAAAAACCTTCCATGGTTTTACTGCCTTATCATATAGCATTTGACTATAAAGAAGCTGATACTTGCTATAGTCTCAAGTAAGACAAATCTAGAAGCTTTCTGGATACTGGGTCTGCCAGCCTGAATTCCAAGAGCCTCTCCCCTTTCAACATCAAACTCACCCAACCAAGCAGGGATGGGATTTTCGTGTTGAAACAAGTGGAGAAAACATAAAAGAAGCTCTAACTTTACTATTCTTTCATCCATTCTCTGTAGAAAGTTTCTGAAGTGCCAAGGCTTTGTTCCAATGAAAAACTGGCATATGAAATTTTCATATTCTTTCAGCTTCTTTCTTTTATTTGACCCTAAAGTTGAATTTTGCCACAGAAGTGAATTAGCCCCAGGCATCTGCTGAGCCTCAGACATTTGGTTCCCATTTGCTCTCAGCTGCACCAGCCGCCCCTGTGAGAGCTGCTCTTCTCTCCACCCCCCACATCCGCCTCCTCCGTACAATTAATTACCCATCACCCCACCATTAGCTCACTCCGTTAGGAGGACAGAGGCAGACCCTTGTCCCAGAGGGATGGAGGATGAGTTTCAAGCCAGTTCTCAGGATTTTTTCCTAAAACAAGGACAAATCAACCAGCCAACAAATAAGTCAACATGGCAAACTGGGACCAGAGCGAAGGAGAAGGCTCTAAAGCAACTCGGTGCAGGTTGCTATATCAAGGCCTCTCTCCACATTAGCTCAAACCCAGACTCCTTGATTTGCCTGCTGTCTCTGCGCTAAAGCCTGTTGTTTCTCTCTCTCTCACTTCTTGAGCCCATGGGAGGAGGAAGCAGTTGACCTACTGGCCTCTTCCACAGTCAGGGCTGCTCAACGCTGAGCTGGAAAGTCATGGTAACACTGACTCCTCCTGTGATGTCCTGCCCTCCCTCCTGGATTCCCCCTCTGTTATAACGGGAGGAACCTGGGTGAGAAGAGGCAGCCAGCCAGCCGCTCGCGGGAGGCTTTGGGAAAGGGCTGCCCTGCCTCACCCCAGTGGCTTTCCCTGCCTCTCCTTTGCAAATGGAAAGGGAGGCATTTTTGGGGCTCGCAAGACAGAGGTGCCAGCCTTGGTGCAGCATTTGGAACTTTGTTCCCAGAACCCAGGCTGCACCTCTATGAGGGAGCAGTGGACGCGCTCCTATTCGCTGCCTTCCCTCAGTTTGGCTGACAGCTAGCCCTGGGAAGGTGGCATGGCAGTGAGAAGACGACGCCACCGCCGCCAAGCAAACAAGCACTTGTGAGTACCACCCACAAAGGCACTGAGGTGGGGGTACAAAGTGTCCCCTTTGCCTGCATGGCTGCCCAAAGGGAAGAGGAAGCTCTCCCCCTGCCCCATCATTCCCCTTTTGTAATGTGTTCTTTTAGAGCTTTAGTGCCAGTAGAAACTGGGACGAAAGGAAATGACCCGAAAGGACAGGTAACTTCTGTTTGACAAAACCCACAGAAATAATGATGTGAAACTGCTCATCCACATGCCTATACAATTTCATTTTTTTGCAAAACACAATGAAGAAACAGGTGTCACAGTGGCTGTAGAAAATTGGTCACTGCTGGTTTATTTGTTTTAGAAGCTTCTATTATTGATAATGGGAATGTTTAACAAACATATTGAAAGTAAAAAAGAACAGAAAGTGACAACTGGGTCATTGGGGTTAGAGAAGCCACCACAGGAAGGAAAAAAAAAAACCAGCCCCTTCCCTCAGTCTGTAATGCTCCTCTTTCATCCCCTGAACATCACACTCTTGTGAGCTTGGCTCTTTTCCTTCCAGGTCTGAAAATGCTGTGGTAACTTTATTCTTCCCATTTGCTTTCCCTCTGTTCTCTTCCTGCTTGCCAGCAAGATGGGCTGAAACATCACTAAAGATTCATCTAATAATCTTAGAACTGCAGAGCTGGAAGGAGCCCTATGGATCATTGAGCGAGTCCAGCCCCTGTCAAGGAGGGACAGCGGGGAATTGAACTCACAGCCAGAGAGCTAAACCACTGAGCTTTCCAGCGGTTCATACTTCCAGTGAACAGCTAACTCCCACCTTTTCATTTGCTGATCAAGAGGAACTCCTCACACAAGCTGCCCAGATGCATAGGCTGCTTTCCCCCTCTCCAGCCACAAACTTGCATCATGCTTTCAGGTGCATTAGTACACCTCTAATCCCAATCCTCTACTACAGCAGTGGTTCCCCACCTTGGGTAATCCAGGTGTCCTTGGACTGCTACTCCCAGAAGCCTTCACCACCAGCTGTGCTGCCCTGAGTTTCTGGGAGTTACAGTCCAAGAACGCTGGGGTTAACAAAGGCTGGAAACCACTCCTCTTCTAGGGCATAGGAGCCACGGTTCATGAAAGGCCCAACCCTCGCATTCCATTCTTCCCAATCTAGACATCCAGTATCACTGTGGATATTGTGCATCAACACCCAGTAATACTGGCATTCTAAAATATTCGTCTTTTCAAATCATCGTTTGAAACAAATCCTTCAGATGAGCACCTTTGACAGCATTCACACAGAGGTGAGAGGCCTACCCTGGAGCCAAAATGATTGTCTGTTCAGCAATTACAACCACTCATCATCTAACACCCATGAAAGAAGAGGTTTTACAGAAGCCCGCTTCCATTATTTTCATAAACTAGCATAATGGATTCAATAAAGAATAGCAGTCCTATTTGCTCTCTGTTTCTCTTAAAGTCCATTTGGTATCCAAATATTCCTTTAAAATTTATTATACTTCCATTTATATATATTTATTTATATATATATGTATATATTGAAATAAAAACAGGGGAGGTGACAATTAAATTGTTACTCTTAAGACTTAAATGATCACACAAGGAAGTGCAAGAGTATTATTCCTCTCTTTTTCTTTCCCCTCCTCCTTTATCCACAAAGAAATCATGGGGGACAATGCCTGGATTTTCCTTCAGCCAGGACTGAATTAAAACAGAGAGAGCCAAGCCAATGAAATAAAAATAGAATGGTTTCACCCAATTTTTGGCAGTTTAGAGAAACCTTCAGTCCTCCAACCTAATACAAGAATGGTAAAAGGGTGAGATTTACAAATTAAAAAATGTTCCATATCTATATAAAATAAAGCTCATTAAAAAAAGCAAGGAAGGAGGAGGAAGAGGTGCTACGCTATGCAAACGTCTTGAAAGGGAGGCCGTTTTCCTGCTTCCCTCCCACCTCGATTTCCCACAGTGAAGGTGCAAAGGTATATAAAGAGGGGAGTGAACAAACCCAGGTAGGCATCGATACACTCCTCACACAGTGTTAAAGAAATGCCCTACAAGTGACATTTATAAACAGGGCAGGGTTAGGGAAACGCACAGATCCACTATTCCTAGCATTTCTGAATCTTGAGTAGAGGTTCGAAGGTTATGGTCCCACCCCTCGACAGGACACAGTCAATCTCTGCTGCTTCTGGTGAAATCTGGTGTTTTTAGCTGTTCTTCACACCCACTTTTCCACAGAAGGAAATCATATCCATGATGAACGTGCCCCCCCTTTCTCTTTGAAGGGACAGAAGTTAAACACTTTGAAATACGGAATGTCAGGGGAAGGGGCGGGATTTCAGAAAGGAACCTGGCCTATAACAGCAGAGGGGAGGGGTCTCCAAAGTTGATCAGAATAATAGGAGAAGTCTGAGCAGGGGTAGGGCAAGGGGTGGGGCCTCATCCAGCTCCTCCTTTCCCACTCGCCAAAGTCCAAGTGCTACCATCACGAATCATCTTCCATGCTGAAACTGGAGCGGCGGCTGCTGCCCTTGGAGGCACCGGGGGAGACAGAGGAGAGCAGTGGGTCAGAGGCGCCGAGTGGGGATAGAGCAGTCCCATCATCCATGAGCACGTCCTGCAAGGCGCCCCCATCCGATCCCAGGGCAAGGCCCAGCCCCAGTTCTTCGGCGGAGAAGGGCAAATCGAGGGACTCTGCAAACGTGGGAGCTGGGTCTCCTCCCAAAGGCTGCGCCAGCAGTCCCTGCGTCGAAGTCAAAGGCAACCCGTGCATCTGGACCTGGAGTTCCAGCTCCTGGAGAAGAGATCAGAGAGGCAGGCTGATGAGACCCAGCAGCATGCTTGAATCTTACATGTGGGCCTTTCTCCACCCCTCCTCGCCCAGCACCCTCCTTTTCTACCTGCACTCGCAGCTGCAGGCTGCGGTTAGCTTGCTCCAACTTGCGCTGTCGGAGCTCCATCTCCTTTGATCGTTGCTGCTCTTTCTGCAGCTTTCGGATATAATCCACCGACGCTTTCAGGATGGTTCCTTTATTCCAACGCATCTCTCTGAGGACAGAGGAGAAGAGGAGCTGAGCAGCTAAGAAGCCGAGACCCTTAAGCTCCTGCCCTCAGTCCCATCCTATAAAATCCATTCTATGGGACTGTTAAGAGAGCCCTTCTCTAGGACAAGGGCAGAGAAACCCACTGTAGTCTTTTTAGCATTTCTTGGACTCCAGTTCCCATCAGCACCGGCCAGCATGGCCAGTTGTAAGAAACACTGGGAGTTGTAGCTCATCCCCTTCTGCAGGAACAAAAATTCCTCAGCCCTGGCCTACGGCAACATCCTCTGCACACACACACACATACACAAAAACACCAACCCATCTGCCCATGTGTTTGTAAAAAGTGTAATGACAGGCTACCTACCTGTCATTGTAGTTCTCAAGTGGACCTCTGTGATTCACACGATGGGTAATCCGTGCATGCGTGGAACCTTGTTGAAATATTCTAGAGTTTCTGCAGTAGCAAAGGAAAATACATTAGCACAGACCCCTCACCCTTGGTATATGTACCTTGGCGCCAAGGCTCTCCCTTCAGTTTAGGTGAACCACCGCATAAAGAAAAGGGTGTGACAGTGGGGAGGCTGGGTTGGGACGTGTGAATCACAGAAGGTCCACTCGAAGAACTACAGTTACAGGTAGGTAATCTGTCGTTCTTCTTCGTGGCTTCTGTGAATCACACTATGGGTGACTAAAAAGCTACCGTACCCCGAGGAAGGTGTCACGTCAAGGTAGATGATAACACAGCACACCCAAAAGCAGCCACAATTACAGAAAAGTAGACCTTGAGGGACAAGAGAGAAAGACCCTTAGTTTTTAACTGCAATAGAAAAGTTAATACAGTGGCAAGAGAGGAGTTGGTTGAGGAAAAAGATGACGCTGCAGTAAAAGCTTGAAACTGTTTCCATTTATACATATAGGCCTCCCTGATTGAAGGTTTCTTTGCATGATGAATGACATACATCAGTGAGGCCGAATCCTCCATGCTGTGAGATGAAGAGCAGGGAGATCTGGGTGGAGAATTTGATTTTTGTTCTGTATGAGCAAGTGAGGTAGACTGGGCAGGTTGATAAATGTCGGACGACAGCTGGTGGAGAATTGGGAAACATGGCTGTCACAGGTACCATGGAGCTATCAGGATAGCATTCGGCCTGTCCTGCTGAAGCCGGACTACAACTTTGTGGAGGAGTGGGAACAGTGGAAACAGGTAAATGAGTGACTTGGGCCAATGGCCAATGAATGCATCTCCGCAGGAGTTCTTGCCTACTCCTGCATGGGAGCAGTAACGCTTGTATTTCCAGTTCACCTGGGAGGCAAAGAGGCTGATGGTGGGTGTGCCCCATTGTTTGCACAGGGAGAGATTGATCTAGCTTCCATTTGTGGGCTTGTGGTTTTTTTGTTTTTTGTTTTTTGACTGAGGAAATCTGCCAGATTGTTGTCTTGACTGGCTATACGCACTGCCATGAGACAAATGTGATGAGAGAGGCACCAATCCCACAGGTCGACAGCAAGGCATAAAAGACTTGGGTAGTGGGTGCCCTCTTGTTTGAGAATATAATATATCATGGTGGCATTATCTGTGGCTATTTGAGCCATTTTGCTGACAAGATGGTTTTTGAAAGCTTTGAAAGCTTTTATTACTGCTAAGAGTTCTAGCTCATTGATATGGAGCAGTTTCTCTCTTTGTGACCATCTGGCATAGATTTGCAGAGATCTGTAATGGGCACCCCAGCCAGTAAGGCTGGAATCTGTAGTAACCTGGATTTGTGGGTGGGGTTGTTGAAAGGGCCATCCCATCGTCAGGTTCTAAGCGGAGTGCCACTATGTAGGCTGGGAGGTGAGTTCTGGAGTGACTCGCAAGAACATATGTGGTGAGTCTGTCAATGGGTTGAACAAGGCTAGGAAACATGCCTGGAGTTATCTTATTTTGAGGCGAAGGAGTCTATAATTGCTCCTATATAATGAACCAGCCTTGTTGGTTTTAACTTGGATTTGTGTAGATTTACTGCAAGGCCGAGATCCTGGAGAAGAGACAACGTGAAGCAAATGTCTTTTATTTGTGATGAGAGCGTGCTACAAGCAGCCAGTCATCCATGTATGGGGAGATGTGAATTTTGTGATGTGTGAGGTAAGCTGCCACAGGGGACATGCATTTGGTGAATTCCTGGGGAGATGTTGTGAGTCTGAATGGAAGTCCTGTGAATTGGTAGGCCTGAGTTTGAGTTAGAAGCATAGGTAGGGCCCATGAGAAGGATGAATGGATACATGAAAAATAGGCGTCTCTTGGTCTGTGACTGTGAACCAGTCTTTTCTGCAGAGTAAGGGGAGGACAGACTTGAGGGTAACCATGAGGATCTTGGTGGTATGATGTATTGATTTAGCTCCCAGGGGTTGAGGATGGAGCGAAGGCCTTCATCTTTTCGATGATGGTGAAATAGCGAGAGAAAAAACCTCTGACTGTGTGTTGTAGTGGTATTGGTTCTATGGCATCTTTGAGTAATAACTACTGTACAGTGGTGCCCCGCATAGCGAGGTTAATCCGTTCCGGATTAACCTTTGCTATGCGAAAACATCGCTGTACGGGGCAGGAAAAGCCTATTGGAACGCATTAAACTTAGTTTAATGCGTTCCAATAAGCGCCAAAACTTACCCCTCCAGCGATGTTTTCGCTGGTCCGGCGGCCATTTTGGAGCCGCCAATCAGCTGTTCGGCGGCTCCAAAATGGCAGCCGGATGACCCGAAATGGCCCCGTCAGTGTTTTCGCGCCCTCCCCTTGCTTACCGAGCTCGTGAAAACGCTGCGGGGGGGGGGGGGCATTTTGGGTCGTCCGCAGCCATTTTAATGGTCGTGGATGACCCGAAATGGCCCCCCGCAGCGTTTTCGCAACCTCGGTAAGCAAGGGGAGGGTGCGAAAACACTGACAGGGGGCCATTTTGGGTCATCCGGCGGCCATTTTGGAGCAGCCGATCAGCTGTTCGGCGGCTCCAAAATGGCCGCTGGACGCCCCAATCGTCGCAAAGCGAGTGCGGCGATTGGGGCAGCTCCGTATAGCGATCCCCAAAAAGGGATCGCTATACGGATTCTTCGTTATACGGCGCGCTCGTTAAGCGAGGCACCACTGTATTTCTTCTTGTAGAGTTTGCAATGGAGATGTGACGGTGGGGGAAGCTGGTGGAATTCAATGTGGTACGCGTTTGTTATGATGGAGAGCACCCAGGCATCTGCAGTGATGTCCTTCAATGTAGGTAAGTGCTTCTAAAGGGCAGGTGGAGAGGTGGGAGGTGGTATTGGGATCTTGGCTGGTTGGATGTCAAACATGATGCTTAGGCTTAAGGTCATTGCATGTAGTTGTGGTTCTTGTTGAAATTTTTGATAGGAGGTGTAAGGGCTGCATCACTGATTGCACTGAGAGCACTGCTAGTATGCAGGGTAGACTCCCGAATGCCTGGGAGCTGTCCTCCTTTTCTGAACATTCTCAAGAATGTCATCAGTGTCGGCATTGAAGAGACCAACTCAATCGAATGCGAGGTCTTTAATGCGTGCATGCGCATCCTCAGCTAGACCCAGAGTTCTAAGTCAAGAGAAACATCGAAGCGCTACAGAGGTAGCCATTGATTTAGGTGCAGCATCAACTGTGTGTCTAGCGGATAGCATCTGTTGTTTCGCCATCCAAAGATCATCTTGTTGAAAAGTTTGTGCTAAGACCCTTTTATCTTCAGGGAGAGCATCAATAAAGGTAGACATATTGTCCAGAGAAAATGTTGGTAGGTGCCCTTAGCTCCCTGATAGTTAGCAACTGTCAAGGTGAAAGTGGCAGAAGAGTATAGCCATCTGCCCATGGAGTCAATGCGCCTGCTGTCTTTATTACGTAGGTGGTATTAGTATTTGTGTCGAGAGCAAGGTTTGAAGCTTTGACAAATATGGAATTGGGAGATGGTTGTTTCCGTAAAAAGACTGCGCCCGGGTCATGTACTTGATAAACGTTGTTGATGTGTTTTGACACCAAATGAGATGATGCTGTGTTTCATCCAAGAATGTCTAGCTGTGCTCAGGAGAGAAGGGAGCATGGACATATGGACCGGTATGATAGTATCTTTACAGACGGGATCATAAACATGATCAGCAGCTCCGGTAGTGGGTCTATGGATTTGTAGGTTGAGAGATTTGGCCATACAAACCATTAACTGAGCATAGGTTTGAAAATCCTCTGCTGGTGACAGAGGGTCTGTATCTGCCAGGTCAGAAACTGGCGCTGTTAAAAGTCCTGATGGCATTTGAGGCCTGGAACCATGATCAGATGGGTCGGTCTCGAGTCAATCGACTCGAGTCAATCAACTGTCAATCAATATCGACATTGAGCGGCTGGTCCTCAAAATATCGGTGTCCACACTGAGTTGTTGATGTCGAAGGGGCATTGGTGGACAGTGTTCAATATCAAGGGTTGTCGATTGGTAATGATGTCGAAGGTGCGTCCATGGACAGCATTTGATATAGAGGATTGTCAATACTGAAAGGTTGGTATCAAGGTGTGTCAAAATGGAAGTTGCTGTCGGTATTGAGACAGCTGCCAAAGTGGTAAAGGTGTTGAGGGACCACACTGTATTATGGTGGATTAGACAGACACCAGTGACGGTGAGCATGATGAGCGCTCGTGGTCCTCGTAATGGAGAGGAAAATAGTAACTTGCCGGTGCTGCAACGTGCCCAACGGCTAGGTTGGGTCTCTTAGGTGCCAGCAGATAAGATGTGCCAGGTAGTCCTGGGCGAGCATGGTAATAAGATCGCTTCAACACTGAAAGCTCCCTAGCAGAGACTTCCTGCAGGGGCAGCGCCGCCGGATCAGGAAGAACGACTGGCTGATAGTGTTTGATGGGCTTCTCTTTTAGGCACCAATCGGAGCAAATGGCATCCCGATGATGGTGCTGAGCGTGATCTCTTTTTGCGTGAGAAGGCAAGCAGACACTCATATGCGCTTGGTGCCTTCGTTGATGTGCCGGAGGCCGAGGTGGCAGGCTTACAGGGCCAGAGTAAGGCACAGTTTCTGGTTGAGTTTAGCACCATGGATGTCTGGCGAGGCAATTTGAGAAGACTCACTCAGAGAGCCCGAGGATTGTTGCGGGCTATCAGGGGAAGCCATAAGTCGATCAACACACTGTTCCTATTTGGGAGACTGCTATGGTGAGGTTGATGAGGTGGAAGTGCCTCCTCATCTGAAAGAAAACCGATGCAGATGAGGTTCCCAGACTCCAGTGGTTGTGGAGTCAGGGAAATGGTTGTGGAAGGCTTCGATTTCGAAGACTTAGCCTTCTTCGGAGGTGACGGTTCCAGTGCCAAGGAAGCGTCTGTCCATGAACGGTTTTCTCTTAGAGGCTCTTTTCAATGTTGACGGTTTCAACGTCGAATGTTTGGCTTTGTGCACTCATGTGACTGTCAATATCAAGGACAGAGTAGGTTGTCGATGATCGGAACAAGATGGAGTAGCTGACGGGCGCTGTTTTGTCACTTCGGAAACAGCTTCATCCATGGCTTTAGAGATTGCTCCCAGAGCTGAAGCTTGAGTCTAGAGAGGCAACTGCGGAGAACTCAATGTTTAAAGTATTTGCAGTGAGGGGAAGAGGAAGTTCGATGGCCTCACCAAGGCAAAAAAAAGCATTTAGCGTGGCCGTCAGTGAACGGGATCTCATTATCACAGGCTACACAGCTTTTAAATGGGCCTGAAAAGGCCATGAACCGAGAACCGGTTTAGAGAAGAAAACAATGGAAAGGTGGGAGGGGGGGACGCTTCGGCCTTAATAATGAGATGATGATGATGATGATGATGATGATGATGATGATGATGATGATGATGATAAGGATAATAAGGATAATAATAATAATAATAAAGTTCAATAATTTTCCTTCCTTCATTTTCAGATTTCTCACAACTATCGAGGCTGTCAATGAGGCAGTTGAAAGAAACTGAAGGGAGAGCCTTAGCGCCAAGATACATATACCACTGGGGAGGTGTATATGCTAATATATTTTCCTTTGCTACCACAGAAGCTCTAGAATATTCCGACGAGGCTCTGTGCATGTGCAGATTACCCATAGTGTGATTCATAGAGGCCATGAAGAAGAAGCAATAATCATTATCATCATCTGAAACAGGAAAGTGAACTGGATCGAGGAGTACATGGATCAGACACCACGGGGGCCCTATCTCCAGGTAGGGCTAGGAAATAATCTTGATTGAAACCCTGGTGATCCACTGCTGCCAGTCAGAACTGGTGATAATGGCTAGATGGAATCATGCATTTCTTAAGCATTCCTATGTGGCTTCCTATGTTCTCTGTTTCCTATGTTCCTACAGGACAGGCCTTTGTTCCCCTTTGACAAGCAGTGGTGGTGGTCATCATCCTGCTAGACTTACGGGTCATTTGACTTTGGGATGAGGGTTCCCAATTCTTTGATTCGGTCATTGATATTGAATCGTCGCCGTCGCTCAACTGCAAGGAGAGAAAGAGAAAACAGACAGTTATGGAAACATCTCAAATGGTCCTTCCCAAATCAGTCTACCCATGTCGTATGGTCTTCTGCTCTACCTGTGTCCCAGCCTCCTCTTTTTATCAGAGGGATATCATGCGGCAACTCAGGAAAAGGCTTTCTTGGCAGACAAAATGCCTTCCCCTAAAGAAACTCCCATGCCACCTACCCTGCAATATTCTAGATCAGTTAAAAGTGTTCTTATTTACCTACATGTCGCAGCCTACCAGATAGTGGCAGCCACCGCAGGCGGCATAATGCCCTGGTGTTGGTGAAAGTATATATTCATGGCCACTAACAACCACAGACCACCCCTATGCTGCCTGCACTTGCCCATCTCTGGGCTGGCCGCCATCACTGCATCCTGTGGATGTGAATTCCACAGATTAACAGCATGGTGTGAAGAAACAGTTCACCTCCTTCGTCCTAGATTCCCACTCCCTCAGCTTCAGTGAGTGATCCTGGGTTCTAACGTAATACAAGAGAGGAAGAAATATCTCCCCCTGCTCAGTCTCAACACATCATGCATCCTTGTAATTAAGTCCCCTTTTGTTCTAAAGCTGCCTCCCCAAACTGTAATATTTTCTCATAAGGGAATTGTTCTAGCCTCTGGATCATCTGGATAACCTTTGTTCCACCTTTTCCCAACCTGTATGTAACAATATCCGTTCTCAGATCAAACACCAAATTTTACATGCAGTATCCAACTAAGGCCTTCAAATGACAGAACAACAGCGTTCAGCATAATTGGGAACTTAGATCTTCCCCACTGAAGCCTCCTGTGTATCCTCCATGCCAGGTTGAGGTTTGGTACCATACTCCAACCCCCAAGCTGGTTTTCAGGCAGCACGGAGGGCTGCAGGAGGGACGAGGAAGAAAGAAAATCCCACTATGACACCACGTTGGATTTAGCCCTCTGATCTATATTTGGCTGCCTCTCATCCTTAGAGTGCCTCTCCAGAAAGACACTGAGGTTTCAACTCATCTTTCTTTCTGTTAATACAACCAGTTGTCATGACACATCGCCTGTGCTCATGCAAAAAGTCTTGAGTTTCAAACACAGTCCCAAACACAGCCGCACTACAGACCTGTCTGATGGCACACCATACAAAAGTGTACAGTGAAACACAGCAGAGAGGGAGGGGGAGAGAGAGAGAGAATGAATTTACATGGCCTCAGCTAAGCTAAAGGACTGAGTAAATCCAGTTCCCACCACCCACACACTTCAGACCAAACCAGGACACCTTCTACAAACTAGCTGAGCTTGCTTGTTCTCCCTTGTTCCCGATCAGATCCACAAGCCTACGAGCTTTGCTTTTTCTCTTTCTCTTCTGGGAGCAAGTGGGTGAACAACCCCCTCCAACCTCCCCTGCCACCTGGGTTTTTTCCAGCAGGCCTAACCAGTTTGGCATTCTCAGCCACACGCCCAGCTTAACAGCACCACAGTCCCCAGATGAACCCTCCTGCCTTTTGCTGTGTGCAGTAATATTTATTTATCACACTTTCCATGGCATTTTCTACCTTCGAGGGCCCTGGCATTTCGCCTGATCCCATGAGGTCCTTGCTGCCGAGACAGAACAGTCCACCCAAGGCTATTCAATACAGAGCGAAGGAAGGGGAAAGGAAAATAATTTTTCCAACGCTCTGCTTCATGTGCAAAAATAGAAAAGACATAGAAGGGAGGATTGCCCCAAGCTTGAATCTCAGGAAGCAAACACCACATTTGCAGCCTCCTCCCGATCTCATTTACACTGATTTCAAGAGGAGTACAGCTTTCTTTGCACAGAGAAAGCCTCCACTTTCCTGCCCTTCCTAATTCTAACAATCAGGAAGCAGGTGAAGGAAAAGCCTTTTCCTGGGACCCTGGAGAGCTGCTGCCAGCCAGAAGTAAAAAAACGGCAACCCGTATGGACCAAACTTCTCTGTTCCTTTAATGAACTTGAAGCTGTGCATTCAACTCTCCTCATCTCCACTTTTGCCCCACAGTAACCCTGTAAGACTGGAAAGAATGGGACAGAGTGACGACGAACCCAAGGTCACCCTTTCGAGTTTTCATGGGTCATTCAAGACTCCTTCCTACCTGGATCTCCCAAGATGGAGTCTATCAGTAACACTCTAACCCAAGCTGAAGACGGCCTGTGATCTCCCCTGGAGGCTGTTGGGATACAACCCTCAACTTCCCTACCCTCGGCCATGCCCACGAGGGCTGATGGGACTGGCAGCCCAACAGCATGTGGAAGGGCTATTAAGCTGTCCAGCTCTGCTTTCACCCCTTCATCTAAACAGTTCTCCACAGAATATAAGTGAAGCCAGTGGGGTGGGGTATGGCAACGTCTGAATCCAACCCAGGGATTTAGGATTGGACATGTGAAGGCTGTGTACCTAAAACACAGGCGGGCAAGCACAGGGAGACTGGGAGCCGAGTTTACCACCCCAGCCTCCTCAGGTCCTGCAGGAGCCCACAAAGGGCCATTTCCAGCCACACCTCTCTTTTTTTGAAGAAAAAAAACCCTTAATCAGGAAATGCCTGGATGAGGAAGTTCTGAATCTCTGAACACCCCCTCACTAACCGTTTTTAAAACACTTTTTTTCTCATGAGGAAAAGTCCTGTGGCTACATGGGGCCCATAGCCCATACTTGCCCATCTCTGATTTAAAAGATTATTTCTAAGCTAATATATTTAGGGTCCAAACTTCACATTTGTAACTAAACACCTCTGTCTGGACCTCCCACCCTCCCTCAGTACAGGACCATCCCCTTCAAACCCTTCAGCTGGTCACCCACCATTCACCTAAGATGGCACTCACTCAGATTATGGTTGTCTTTCTTCTGCCTTTCCTTCAGAAATGCTTTCGCTTCGTTTTCTACAGAGCGGTACCGAAAAGAGAAAGGAGGAGAAACAGAGAGAAATAAACATCATCCTTGATTCAACAGCTGTTATCACCACCACCATCCCTTGCAGCCGAGGCTCTTTTGATGCCGAGCCCTTTGGGACTCTCTATGCCCAGTACCTGACATCTCCCTCTTGATGTTGGGTAGATCAGCTGGGCAGGAGTTGCTGACTGTGACAGCCGGCTCCATTAGACCTTGGTTGCTGTACACATCCAAGAGGTTTCCAGAGACGGGAAGCTGCACATAATAGGAAAGAGTTCAAGCAGCTTTCACGCCTGCACATCGAATAAGGCCAAGGCTGCATTCATGTCCAAGCTCAGTAAGATATAATTTAGGGGCTCTGAGGGACCTCTAAATTTTAAAATAAAGGGGGGAGGGAGATGTTATTAGAATAATCTACATTTTTGAGGTAATGTAGGACAACCTTCAGCACTGGCCAATGGTATTTAAACCTCTGCCAAAGCCAAATGTGCCAGGGGCAAAAGGAAAACCCTATAGATTACAAGATACAGAACACTGGTTTTTCTTCCCCTCTGAGTATAGATAGACCTTTTCTCTGCAGAGGTAAAAAGACAGGTATTGAATTTGTTGGTGTGATCAGAGAAAGAGGAATCACAAGAATCAGTGACTTTCTGATGGACCAAGGATGAGGAAGGGTGTGGCCTCAGTAGTGCGAGACTGTAACTCCCATGATCATTCACCACTGGTCATGCTGGCATAAAGCTCATGAGAGCTGTCGTTCTGCCACACCGGCTCTATGTGGTACCACACTTTCCATTTTTTAACATAAATTAATAATACATAAAGTTAACTAGATTTCAAAAAAAAAATGAAGACATCCTTGTTTATTTATTCATTCAAATAGAACATTGTTCCAGTATTTTTGTGTAGAAGAGCAAAGATAAAAAAATTACGTTTCCTTCTGAGAAACAAATTACTAAGTTCCATCCCGCTCTGAAAAATGACAATAGGTACAGTGGTGCCTCGCTTAGCGATCGCTACGTTGAGCGATAAAATCGCTTAGCGATGGGGTTTTGGCCATCGCCAGAGCGATCACTTAGCAATGGCCCCATGGGGAAAAATCGCTTTGAGATGATCGCAGGGAAGCGATCATCGCAAAGCCCCCATTTTCGGCCAGCTGATAGGTGGTTCTAAAATGGTCGCCCGCTGTTTTACCTCACTTTAGAGGCACCGAAAATGGCCGCCCCTATGGAGGATCTTCACATAAGGTCAGTTTCTAAGCCCATAGGAACGCATTAAACACATTTTAATGCGTTTCTATGGGCTTTTTTATTCTGTTTAACGATGAAATCGCTTAGCAATGTTTTTCCTGGAACGGATTAACGTTGCTAAGCGAGGCACCACTGTATCTGTATTTATACTAATTAATATACGACAAAGAGGTTATTAAATCAAGAAAATGTTTTTATCAGATGACTGTTGAAGCAGCTCTTCTAGCTTTGCCTATAAATTCTGATCCATTCTCAGTTCTGAATTCTAGTTCCCCTCCAGTCACCTCTGTCTTGCGTATGTGAATTAAAAATACTCACTGTGCTGGGCATCTGTAGGCCACCGTAGCTCAGCATTTCGTCATTGTAGCTGGATTCGAGACTGATGATCTCATCAATGACATCATCGATCTGATGAATTGGCAGACAAGAAGGGTTATACCCAGGGACAAGGGGCAAAAGGTGGAAAGGAAGGAAAGGAAGAAAACGAAGGAAGACATGGAGCAGTTTTACTCACCTCTTTCTCAGAGCTGGAACCAATATTGAGCATAGCCATAGGACTGTTAGGGGCACTGCCAGGGCCCCCTGCCACTCCCTGCTGCTGAGCCAAACCGTGCTGGGGCTCAGGCGCTGAGGCAGCCTGAGGGGAGCAGGTTGGTGCACTTGGGCTGGCCCCAGCTAAGGCCTGTGTTGCCATCTTGCTGCCCATGGCAGTGGAGAGATACTGCTTCACCTGTTGCCTCTGTGCCTGCTGGATGTGGTACTTGGTGGGGTTCTCCAGGTGAGTCTGAACCTGAGCACAGAGGGGTGGAGAAGAGAAAGAGAGGAAACATGAGTCAGCCCAAGATCAAAGGGTGATTTTCAATCTTCATATGCAGAAATCTGGCAGGATAGCTTAGTGGTTGAGGTAACTGGCTGAGGAGCCAGAGGTTGGGAGTTTGATTCCCCCACTGGCCTTCTCAGAAGGATGGAACCAGCCTGTGTAGCCTTGGGCAAGCTGCATAGTCCCAGGGCGCCCCCCAGAAGAAAGGAACTATATAAGCCGCTTTCAAGTACCTAGACAGCCCTGAAAACACTCGCTATAGGTCAGAATTGACTATACAGCACATGATGATGATTATTGGATGCAGAAAAGAGCAAGATGCACTTCCACGTACACCTAAGAAGTTCTGCTGCCTTAGGCAGAGCAACAAATGGTGTCTCCCACGATGCACCCAAATCAAGGCTCAGGAGTATCCAAGTCAGCGGAGTTATTTTGGCACGTGGGCAAAAAAACACATGCACCTTTCTCCAGTCCTGGTATTAACAATACAAACCATCTACAGCCATTTCATGATACCCATAATCTAAAGTCCAAGACGGCCACGTCTCTTCACTCAATTGACATTGTTCTGCTACCTTAACTGGGAAGTAAATAGCAATACCAAGAAACATATTTCTCCAAAATTATGGAAAGTCTAATTTGAACTCTGTTCTCAGTTAGGCTTGAGAACAATAATGAAGATGGAACATTTCTTAAACCAAGCATAATGCCATCTAAAGGATCCAAATGGCAAAAAAGAAGCTTCTGCCTAAACTGTGGGGGAAAATCTCAGAGTAAGAGCTGTTCAACAGTGGAACAGGCTATGATGAAAGGTGGCAGGCTCTCCTCTGTCAATCAGGCCTAACTAGGAGGGTACAAGGATACATTGGGCACACGGCATGTGGACCCTACAGATATGTGGCTGATGGATTAGATTACTAACCTGAGGAATGGCCTGTCTATGGAATAGCATCAAGGAAATCTTTGATTTGTTTCATAACCTGCACGATTTACTGTTTCCTGTTGGCAAAAAGGGCTGAGGATTCCTTCCAGTCTGGAGTTTTGCATGATGGAAGGGAGAAAAAAAGATAGATACATGATTGCGATAGCAATGAGGCTTTGGCCAAACTGGAAGACAATGGACAGTATGGACCAGCTACAAAGCTGAATGCTTTCAATGGCTCCAGGCTCAGAGGGTACCATGGTTAAGATAGTACGATCATGTCACACGTGCAGGGCAAAGAGAATTATTTACTAAAGAAAGGTGGTGTAATGCACTTTTTCTCCCAACTTGCCATCTACCAATACAGAACTGAGTTTTAGGGGTGAAGGTAAGGAAGCCAACCAAAATGCAGGAAAATTAAGAGGCACTGGTGGAACAAAAAGCAATCGCGGCTTGGGAGAAAGAGATTCAGGGTTTACACTCATTCACACATTCAAGCCACTGGTAATGGTGCGGCTAAAAAAATACTATAAATTGTATTATAAATACATGCAGATGCTTTCCAGTTCACTTTTTATCATGTTTTTTTTTTTAATTTTGCATAGTTTGACTGCCTTGAGGTCTTTGGGCCTTAGTTTGCTTCAATTCTGAGAGAAACCTCGGTGTTTACATGGGTCAGGCTCCTCCTTCTGGAAGATTCTACACTTCCCTTACTGTGTGTGGTTTTTTTTAAATGTCTCTCTCTCCCCCCCCCACAGAGTGACTCCACTACTTCATTTAAATTTTTTCCTTTTGATCTTTCCCAACTGAATTCTCCTGAATCAACTCTCCTGCATATTCCCGAGTGTTTAGGAACCTCTTTCTTAGAATACTGCCTGTAACCATCTGCCTTTCTTTCTCAGTCTTTATGCCAAAAAGTGCCATACAGCTGTGAACATAGTGAGCTTCAGCTACAGGGCTGGTGGAAAATTAGGGGCAAATATAATGTTTTGTGAAGGGCTTATCTGTGCCTGACTATGCATAACTAAAATTTCATCTGATACTCTCATCCTGATTGTTCTGCTTTGCACTTTTCATCTTATTGTTACATTGTATGGTGTAAGAAATTCATTGATTTGCCTTTGATTTCTTTTATATTGTATTTTCATTTCATGGATCCTGTTCCCTTTTTATCTGTTGTGATTTAAATACATATTCAGATTAATTGCACCTGTGAATAGCCTCAGATAATCTCTGATTACACCACGGAACAACTAAAGGACTTCATTTTCAGCCTCTTCCAGAGCTTTTGAAACAAAAGTTGGGTGGGCTACTGGACAGGGATGGTTTATCTGAACCTCCGACAGGAGGTTAGATAAGATGGCCCCGGGATCTCTTGGAATGGGATTATGGTCACCACTAGATCTCCTTCTGCCAATGTAATTAATTTATGCTGAGAAAGAGATGGGGCTGCTCTGACAATACAGAAGGAAAGGGAAAGGGAAAGGGAAGGAAACCTGCCTCTTCTATAAATCTGAGAGCTCCAGATGCTTGTTCCCTTCCCCAGTGGCATTACTCAATGCAATAGCTAATCTAACTCAAGACTGAATCACAGCAGGGCACAAGAAATATAGATGAGCTCAACAAGGGAATGTTGTTCGCTGTTCCCATGAGCATGAGCTGCCCTCAGGAAGCTTAAAGGGCTAGGAGAGGCAAATGTCTATGCCCCAGGATAACACAAAAAAGCACAACTAAGGATTTGTTTATTTTTTGGTCCTCTCTGTTCCCATGAGGCCGGCTGCCCTTGCACACAGCTTTAAGTTAGATGGTATGAGAGAGAGGGCCCTCTTAGTGGTGACCTTATGCAATTCCCTCCTGAAATATGCATGGCTGGCTCCATCTCTGGCTGCTTTTAAAGGAGACACTGCAGAAGTCTTTGGGTTTTTTTTCTCATTGAAAAAGCTTCATGGCATTAGCATCTACTAGATATTTGAAACTATTTTATTTTGACTAGTTTCAAAGTTATTTAATTTTATGCTGCTTTCCTAACACCTTATCAAATGTTATTGTTTTCTATGATAAGCCTCATTGGGAAGACCCCACTGCTTAGGAAAGTGGCTTAACAACAAACAATAGCTACAAGTTACATAAGGGAGGGACCTTTTTCTCTAGGCGGCATGCTCAGATGCTCTAGAGCTTTTCACGAATATCAGAGTTAGAATTCCAGAGAGGCAACCAGATTAGTCTGTTACAGGGGAAGAAAATAAATAAATAAACAAGACAGTATTTAATCCCCAAGACATGGCCGGGAAACCTGTGGCACTTCACCGCCAGTGAACGACCAGCCTCGTTGCTACTCATTACAGCCCAGCTTAGCTGGAGCTAACGAGAAGCAGACTCTATCAGCAACTAGAAACAGGTTCACTCACCCTGCTTTAAAGTTTAAAAAAAAGTTTCTGTGCCATCCATTTGCTATAAGAATTTGAAGCAGTTTTTAAAGAGGCAACCATATTAGGATGTTTTTAGCATTCTAACAAAAACAGCACAACAACCAAAACAGAAGGTTTGTTTTTTTTTGGCACCTTAAATGACCAACCAGTTTATTTCAGTGTGAGCTTTGGCAGCTTTCATGATGAAGGAAGTGGGCTGTAATCCACAAAAGCTCACACGGAGATAAATCTGTTCATCGTTAAGCTGTCATAATACTTTAGTTTCTATATTTCTGGTAGGGTTCCCCCCCTCCCACTCTTGTCATACATAATTTGAAGAGAAACAAAAAAGTGACCAAGCCTCTTTCTCTCCTGAGGCAGAATGACTAATCCACCAAGTCTCTGTACACATAGGTCCCCCCCCCGCCCCGTGTGCTAACCAGACTTTAAAAGGGCCTGACGCTGGCAAGGGAAAGAAGCATGAAAGATCCAGCCAATCAACAGCCACCTTTTAACATGACTGACAGCTTGGTTCTTTTGCTGAAAAGGCTGACATGTCCCAAGAGAAAAAAGAAAAGGAAAAAAACAAAAAAAAATCCTCACCACACAATCAGCCCGCCCTTCTCCTTTGAGCACAATGCACATTTTCTACCTCTTTGATCCAGATTTGCTACATCTCTCTCCTCCTCCTTCTTCTTACCTTCAGTACTTCCACAGGGACTTGGGCCGGTGCGGGGCGAGCTAGCGGGCTCATAGAAATGGCAGGAGTGGAAGGTGCAGGAGGTGTAGCCGGGAACTGAGCCGCCTGCTGCTGCTCCCGGCGCTCCTGTTCCTGGGTCTGCGCCCGCATCAGCTGCTGCCGAAGGAGCACCCGGGACGACATGATGGGACCTTGGGCTGGACCACTCGGAGGGCTGTAAAGAGACAAGACAGGAAGATCAGCCACCGTCTGAATTCACTCATCACACTCCCAGGGCTGTGTAGAATTCAACTGCGCTTCTACACCGACACAAATACCTCTTCCCCAGGCACAATCTAGACATGGAAAGAAAATACTGTAGCAATAAGAATTAAAACTGAGAAATGCCTTCTTTTCAGGAAGGAATCCCAAGACCTTTTTTTTTTTTAAGGTAAAGGCTTAGTGAGGGCAACTGTCCAGGCAGAGTTGAAGTTTTTCACCTGCTAAAAACCTGCAACATGGCAGAGCAAAGCATTTTTCAGCTACTCAAGGCATCACAGGTGGTGATGGGGGAGAAAATGGCAGTTGTGAGAAGCTAAACAGCAGACATTTGAAGATTTACTGTGGGCTTTTGAGCAGCAGGAGTTTCACAGAGCCATTAAGAATGCGGAATTTCAGCCATCAGCGATTCTGCCAGCAGAGGATTTGCGGTCAAAAGCACAAGAGACCACTGTAGAGACAGGATTCCCCAATGCAGCAAGCCTGGCTTAACCACATTTTGAAGTAAGCAAAATAAGACACATTTCACCATCAAAACAGGGATCCATTGTTAGTGAAACCATTACCCCCCAAGTTTAGAATCACCTATCACTGCCACTCCCAATGGTAAGAGTTTTTGCTTATCAAAATCACAACTGTTTCCAATGTACCTGTGAGACTATATGGAGTGAAGCAGGTCACAGAACTGGGAAACCTTCCCCCCCCCCCCCCCGGATCTAAAATTCAGCATTTCAGCCTGCATTTTACAGGAAACCAAGTTTCTCGCCCTTAAATAATAATCAGTGTGTGCCATCAAGTCAATTCTGACTTATGGCAACCACTTCCAGGGTTTTTAAGGTAGAGAATACTCAGAAGTGGTTTACTATTCCCTTCTTCTGGGCACACTCTGGGACTGTGCAGCTTGCCCAAGGCCACATAGGCTGGCTTTACTTCATAGGAGGCATAATGAGGAATGGAACTCCCGCCCTCTGGCTCTGCAGTCAGACATTTAAACCGCTTAGGGATGCTCAACAACAACAAAAAAAGCAAAACAAAACAAAAGAAAAAACCAGATGTTTGTTTTTTTTGTTTAGTCGTTTAGTCGTGTCCGACTCTTCGTGACCCCATGGACCAGAGCACGCCAGGCCCTCCTGTCTTCTACTGCCTCCCGGAGTTGTGTCAGGTTCATGTTGGTTGCTTCGCAGACACTGTCCAGCCATCTCATCCTCGGTCGTCCCCTTCTCCTCTTGCCTTCACACTTTCCCAACATCAGGGTCTTTTCCAGGGAGTCTTTTCTTCTCATGAGATGGCCAAAGTACTGGAGCCTCAGCTTCAGGATCTGTCCTTCCAGTGAGCACTCAGGGTTGATTTCCTTTAGAACTGATAGGTTTGTTCTCCTTGCAGTCCAGGGGATTCTCAAGAGCCTCCTCCAGCACCACAATTCAAAGGCATCAATTCTTCGGCGGTCTGCTTTCTTTATGGTCCAGCTCTCACTTCCATACATCATGACAGGAAAAACCATAGCTTTGACTATTCGGACTTTTGTTGGCAAGGTGATGTCTCTGCTTTTCAAGATGCTGTCAAGATTTGTCATCGCTTTCCTCCCAAGAAGAAGGCGTCTTTTTATTTCAGGGCTGCTGTCTCCATCTGCAGTGATCATGGAGCCCAAGAAGATAAAATCTGTCACTGCCTCCATATCTTCCCCTTCTATTTCCCAGGAGGTGATGGGACCAGTGGCCATGATCTTAGTTTTTTTGAGGTTGAGTTTCAGACCGTTTTTTGCACTCTCCTCTTTCACTCTCATTACAAGGTTCTTTAATTCCTCCTCACTTTCTGCCATCAGAGTGGTATCATCTGCATATCGGAGGTTGTTGATATTTCTTCCGGCAATCTTAATTCCGGCTTGGGTTTCTTCCAGTCCAGCCTTCCGCATGATGTATTCTGCATATAAGTTAAATAAGCTGGGGGACAATATACAGCCTTGCCGTACTCCTTTCCCAATTTTGAACCACTCAGTTGTTCCATGACCAGTTCTAACTGTTGCTTCCTGTCCCACATATAGGTTTCTCAGGAGATGGATAAGGTGGTCAGGCACTCCCATTTCTTTAAGAACTTGCCATAGTTTGCTGTGGTCCACACAGTCAAAGGCTTTTGCATAGTCAATGAAGCAGAAGTAGATATTTTTCTGGAACTCTCTGGCTTTCTCCATAATCCAGCGCAAGTTAGCAATTTGGTCTCGAGTTCCTCTGCCTCTTCAGAATCCAGCTTGTACTTCTGGGAGTTCTCGGTCCACATACTGCTGAAGCCTACCTTGTAGGATTTTGCGCATAACCTTGCTAGCGTGTGAAATGAGTGCAATTGTACGGTAGTTGGAGCATTCTTTGGCACTGCCTTTCTTCGGGATTGGGATGTAGACTGATCTTTTCCAATCCTCTGGCCACTGTTGAGTTTTCCAAACTTGCTGGCATATTGAATGTAGCACCTTAACAGCATCATCTTTCAAGATTTTAAATAGTTCAACTGGAATGCCATCACCTCCACTGGCCTTGTTGTTAGCCAGGCTTTCTAAGGCCCACTTGACTTCGCTCTCCAGGATGTCTGGCTCAAGGTCAACAACTACATTGTCTGGGTTGTCCGGGATATCCAAATCTTTCTGATATAATTCCTCTGTGTATTCTTGCCACCTCGTCTTGACGTCTTCTGCTTCTGTTAGGTCCTTCCCATTTTTGTCTTTTATCATGTTCATCTTTGCGCAAAATGTTCCTCTAATATGTCCAATTTTCCTGAACAGATCTCTGGTCTTTCCTTTTCTGTTATCTTCCTCTATTTCTTTGCATTGTTCATTTAAGAAGGCCCTCTTGTCTCTCCTTGCTATTCTTTGGAAGTCTGCATTCAAGTTTCTGTAACTTTCCCTATCTCCCTTGCATTTTGCTTCCCTTCTCCTCTCTGCTATTTCTAAGGCCTCGTTGGACAGCCACTTTGCTTTCTTGCATTTCCTTTTCTTTGGGATGGTTTTCGTTGCTGCCTCCTGGACAATGTTACGAGCCTCTATCCAAAGTTCTTCAGGCACTCTGTCCACCAAATCTAGTTCCTTAAATCTGTTCTTTACTTCCACTGTGTATTCATAAGGGATTTGGTTTAGATTATACCTGAGTGGCCCAGTGGTTTTTCCTACTCTCTTCAGTCTAAGCTTGAATTTTGCTATGAGAAGCTGATGATCAGAACCGCAGTCAGCTCCAGGTCTTGTTTTTGCTGACTGTGTAGAGCTTCTCCACCTTTGGCTGCAGAGAATATAATCAATCTGATTTCGATATTGCCCATCTGGTGATTTCCATGTATAGAGTCGCCTCTTGTGTTGTTGGAAAAGAGTGTTTGTGATGACCAGCTTATTCTCTTGACAAAACTCTATTAGCCTTTGTCCTGCTTCGTTCTGAACTCCAAGGCCAAACTTCCCTGTTGTTCCTTTTATCTCTTGGCTCCCTACTTTAGCATTCCAGTCCCCTAGAATGAGAAGAACATCTTTCTTTGGTGTCAGTTCTAGAAGGTGTTGTAGATCTTCATAGAATTGTTCAATTTCAGTCTCCTCAGCAATGCTGGTTGGTGCATAAACTTGGATTATTGTGATGTTGAATGGTCTGCCTTGGATTCGTATTGACATCATTCTATCATTTTTGAGATTGTATCCCATTACAGCTTTTCCCACTCTTTTGTTGACTATGAGGGCTACTCCATTCCTTCTACGGGATTCTTGTCCACAATAGTAGATATGATAATCATCTGAGCTGAATTCGCCCATTCCTGTCCATTTTAGTTCACTGATGCCCAGGATGTCGATGTTTATTCTTGCCATCTCCTGTTTGACCACCTCCAGCTTCCCAACGTTCATAGATCTTACATTCCAGGTTCCTATGCAGTATTTTTCTTTGCAGCATTGGATTTTCCTTTCACTTCCAGGCACGTCCACAGCTGAGCGTCCTTTCGGCTTTGGCCCAGCCACTTCATTAGCTCTGGAGCTACTTGTACTTGTCCTCCACTCTTCCTCAGTAGCATGTTGGACGCCTTCCGACCTGAGGGGCCCATCTTCCAGCGTCATATCTTTTATCCTTTTGTTTCTGATCATGGGGCGTTCTTGGCAAAGATACTGGAGTGGCTTGCCATTTCCTACTCCAGGTGGATTGCGTTTAGTCGGAACTCTCCACTATGTCCTGTCCGTCTTGGGTGTCCCTGCACGGCATAGCCCATAGCTTCTCTGAGTTACTCAAGCCCCTTCGCCACGACAAGGCAGCAATCCATGAAGAAGGGGAGATGTTTGTTAGCTGTGCTCAATACAAAAAGGTGCCTCCAAGAAACAATTTACTTCAATTTTGGGCATGACCACTCAAAATGCACGATCTAAACCCTTTAATCTTTTCCTCTTTTATGGATTGCTTTTCCTTTCGTGTGAGGAAAACAGATGGAAGAGAAGTCACAGGAGGAAGCTCTGTAAAATGATGTGAATGGGGCAGGGCAACTGTCCACAAAAAAAAGACCTCATCTGGAAATGTCAGAAGCTTGGGAGGGAAGCAGACTTGCCAGCGGTCAATAGGTGGCCTGTTGATGCCCTAGATACACTTCTTCCATTTGCCTCTGACCAGCAGCTACAGATCAAAACTGCAGATGGCCAAATTAAGCATTTGCAAATTTGGAAAACTGTAGCCAAAATGCATAACTTACACTGGCGCAGGAGCAATAACATCACTACAGCAGCAGGCTGCAGCCAATTCGAATCCTTAGTGTGATTCCTTGTTGTGCTTGAGCTGGGTACCTTCGTTCGCACAAACCAGAACCCAAGGTTCTGGTTGGACAGTGTCATAGAAGCGACCAACATGAATTTGATCAAACTCCGGAAGGCAGCGGAAGACAGGAGGGCCTGGTGTGCTCTGGTCCATGGGGTCACGAAGAGTCGGACACAACTAAACAACAAGAACCCAAGGAGGGGCTGTTGATTTACCCTACGGTAGTGTAAGTTACACAAGGAGATTCTGGTCTGCATTTGGCTGTAGTAACAGGAACATCACCACCAAGGCTCAAAGTGTACAACACACCCAGCATGTCACTGGAGGCAGAACTCCCACACATATGATAAAAAGCATGTGTTTATCTTACAACAAGCTTCACTCTAAACCTCACAAAGTAGCCTGCTTTTGTTCTGTGGATTGGTCCCCAGGAGGCTTTATCTGTAAGTCTCATTGAACTCTGAAAGAATGACGTGCCCAAAGGGAAAACATTTTGATAGCAGGAAATGTTCATTTCTGTTTATGTGTGATTTAATGTCAAGACCCAGAAAACCACAGCAGAGGCTCCAGATGGAGAAGACAAGCTTTGCCATGTACTTGACAGGCACAACACATTTGGAAACGGTGTAGATCAGCATTTCAGAAGGAAGTCAGAAGAAAGGGCATCAGATTTTTACTTTTACAAGCCCTTTCCAAGGAAGTTCAGACTTGTGGCCAGCGATCTTTCCTTCCTCCAAGGAACTCTTTGGGGCTGATGCAGGGGAGGAGAGAGAAAGAGATGAGGAAGTTGATGGGAGAGTGAAGGAGAGAGTTAAAGGGAAGGGGATGGCAGTGCAAAAAAGGAAAGGGAACAGCCCTTCCACCTTGTGGGCGGAGTGGGGGGGAAGAACCGGGGGGGGGGAGCAGAACTCATAATCTTCCAATTAGAAAGGGTTATGACCAATCCTGAGAGTTTCCATCCAAAAATAAAGTAACAGGAATTTTAGTCTCAAAATAAAATAAAAACGAATTATCCTGAGAGGGGAAAAAAGCCACTCCTGAGATTGACTGATGGATTGATTTAAAATATTTTTATCCCACCTTCTTGTTAATAAGTACCCACAGCAACTTACATCATGAAAAGATAAGATTTAAAGCTAACAACAAGTATACAATTACTAAAAGGATTCAAACAAATAGCACACTAAAAGATAGTGAACAAAAGCAGAGGCTAATGAACAAGGACTGAGCCATATCTATGCTAGAGATAAATCACTACCAGTGCCTGATCATTCCAGCTCTCCCCAACTGCCCTCTCCACTTGCTCCATTTAAATACACAGTATAATACCACTAATACTCATGGGAGAAACACTGATTTTCTACAGAAATTTTCCAGAGAGTGAGGAAGGCAAACAAACCTGCACAGTAGTTAAGTGATCAGATAGGACAGGCTCCTTTCCTCCTCATGTTCAGAAAATAGTTGGAAAACCTTCAGAAAATAGTTGGAAAACCGAATTATTCATAGCTGCCTTCAACAATTGAGTCTCCTACATATTTTTTTCTTTTTCTTTTCCTTTTCTCTATTTTCTTTTTTATATGATTTATTTTACCACCATGTATTGTTATACGGGGTCTATTAGATTTTTAAGTTTTATCTTGTAAGCCACATAGAGTAGTGCATGCACTAATGTCCACTAATGTGACGGTATATCTATCTGTCTGTCAATGTGTATGTATAAGCATGCAACCAAACTCATGTCCCCTTGTGCTGTTTCGGCTCACATTCTATGACATACAGGTGGCAATCATGCAGCTACTTATTTGGAGGTAAGCCCCACTGATCTCAGTGGAACTTACCTCTGGGTAAAGATGTTTCAAAACTGTTTGATGAGAAAGATTTTTCCAAAAAGGAGTGGCAAAAATATAAATAAATCCCGGGACTTTGACAGCTCTAATGCATCTACCCACAGGAGGCAGCATGAACTCCGATAAAATGTTACTAGACTGAGGCATGCTATAATTAAGAAATACAGAAAACAACATCAGACGTACAAATAGTTCAACAGTTTTGTTATATTATGTGCCACCAAGCCAGAACTGACTAACAGTGACTCTAATAGGGCTTGCAAGACAAGTGAGATATTTAAGGAGTGGTTTTATCAGTTACAGCTTCTACCAGTGAGTTTCCACAGCTGAACAGGAATCTGAACCCAGATCTCCTGAGTCCTAGCCCTTCACTCTATCCACTGTACCACACTGGGTGTCCGCTTTAACAACATCATACTTTCTGGTATCACCACCTAGATCGCAGTTCTGACAATTTCATGAGACTTCTCAGGAAAAGGTTCCCCATGGTCTAGGATGATTCCCCATCACCACACACACACCCTTGAATGCAAGGATAAACACTCTGTAGAACAGCGAAGGGGGTCTGCAGAGGATGCTGTTAGCAAGGAGGAGAAATAACTGTAACAGAGTGTGGGTGGTGTGCTTGCCTTTTCACATTGTTCCTAGCCATTGTTTTACATCAGCTAACAGAAAAACAACTTTTGCAATACGTATTTAGATTTTGGGTTGCAGCAAAAGCCCTTTTAAAACTGCACACTTTCCTGGCGCCGCATATTTTATAGATGGTGCATTTTGTTTTGTTTTGAAAAGCCCTGATAGCATCAGAGAACAAGTCTACCATTCCTTGCAGATCTGGTGACAGCAGTGACAAGATATTTAGAGCAGGTATCTCTGATAAGAATCTTGGTACCTGAGATGGGTACTCTTTGCCTCTGGGAAATCTATTCTGCTTCTCCTCTCAAATGTTTCTACCTGGAGAGACCTGGCATCCAGCAGGCAACATCTTTACTCTCATAGAGGAAACCCTCCATGCTTTCCCAGCCTGCCTTCAGCCCTAGAATGGCCCCATGAGTTTTTTTTTGGGGGGGGGTGGCAGCTTTGCCATCCCTGGGCTTTAACCTTCACAGACACAACAGATCCAAGTGGTTTGACATGAGGGCTTTTTATTGCTCCAAGAGAAAACTGTAACTTCTAAAGAGTTACATGGCACACTGCCTCAGTTTCTGGGCCTCAACTATGAGAGGGAGAGAATTCGCTCAGGCCACTGAGGGAAAAGAGAAACTAAAACAAGCACCATTCTAGTTTTGAGCGGGCTTTCCCCCACCATTTCTGCAAACTCTGCAGGCCTCTTTTAAGACGACATCACCCACAGATACGTCACAGCCCCTTTATCCTGATTAAATGGCACTGCTGTTACAATGAACTTCACCGGCGCTACAGCTGATCCTAACTTGCTGAAACAGCGGAGGCAGCCATGACAGGCCTTCCTTTGTTCTTCCAGAGCCCACCAGCCTTACTCCTCTTGAAGCCCCCAGTGGTGTGTGCCATACAAGTAGTCCTGCACATCACCCCAACCTGGCTTGGTGCCCTCAAGTGTAGAGGAAGCCCCTACGAGTTTGCCAGTATTTACATATGGTTCAGGTATTTCAGTTCAGCACACACAGAAGGGAGGGAGCATCCTCTTGGGCTGTGCTTCAGGCAGCAAAATGTTTTGGGTTATTGCCTGAACTCCTGATGGCAGAATGGGTATGAAAACAGCATGACACAGCTTCAGGGCCAGCAGAACCCACACCGTCTCAGCCACAACCCCATACTCATCCAATTTGAGTATAACAGGCCTGGATAATCTGCATGGATTGACAAAGTAATTGGATATGTGTGTGTGTGGTATGTCTGTCTGTCTGGGCTTCATATTACAATCTCTGCAATAGCTGAAGAATACCATAGGTTTTTGTTTTTAAATGGAAACTAATAACCTGGAAGCTGTGGCATATTCAAGAAGGAACTCCCCCATTCCCACAAAAAATATGGAAATGTCAGCACCTGTTTAAGTCCAACACAAAAGTCCACAGAATTTGGCACACACAGCATGAAAACCTATTGTGTATCAATAGTAGCAAATTGCCATTGATAAAGGATGTCTGTTAAGTTTTGTGGTATACACAACTCATATACATTGTGACAAAGTTGCACGCAGCCCAAAAACACCAGACAAAACCTTTACTCTGTGATAATCTGCCACAGTTTATGATGTCATTTCCCTTCTGCACACATATCTGAGCAACAGGATTTCAGCCAAAGTCAACTTGGGCTAGATCAGTGATGGCACGTGGAGCCCTTTCTGCCAGCACGTGAGCCATAAATTGCCGGATCACTACTCCCCCCCTGCAGCCAAACCTGAAAAGGCGGCTGTAACCACGGTGCTGGTGCCCAGACAGGCAGTGGGTCAGGATCCGGAGCAGCTGGTGCTGGTGGAGAATCTGGAGTGGGTTCTCAAGGCACCTCCATGCCCGGGATTCTCCCTTCCACCGCCACTTCCGGTTCCACTGCCGCCACAGCTGTGGCATACCACCTGCTTATTTTTCCTTCTTCTTCCCAGTTTGGCCACGCGAGCCCAAAAAGGTTCGCCTCCGCTGGGCTAGATGATGCTCTGTATTTGCACAGATTTCAAATTTTGTTTAATCCATTCAAAATTAAAATGAAATCTGACATATTGGTTATTCCTAGATGAACAATGCAGCCTTACTGAGGCAGAGAATTGCAATTGTATTAATTTTTTAAGATGCCACAAAGAAAATGGGAAGAACACTCCTGCCACCATCTGTGAGGAAGAAGCAACAAGCCATGCTGTCCAACAAGATTTTAACCATTCCTTGTAAGCATGTGGCAGTGCTGTCAATGAGCAGAAAGCAATGCTGTCAAGAGGCCAGTCTCTGTAACAAGCCTGGACTCCTAGCAGGATCACCCGAGGTAGAATGGTCACATTCTGAGGCAACAAACTAAGACGCATCCACCCTCTTCAGTGCTACTTCAAGGCAGCAGCTGTAGCTGAAGGTGGCACTGATGGACGAGGCAATGGCCATGACACTCCAGCTAACTTTTGTTAAGACTACGCAGATGGTGGCAATGGTAAACCCCTGCTGAATTTTCCTTACCATGAAAACCCTATGATGAGACAGTCCAAAATTATAAAAGAAATAATGCTGGAAGATGAGACTCCCATGTTGGAAAACACTCAATTTCTGGGGAAGAGCAAAGGACAAGTATAAATAGCCCTGCTACTAATGATGCAACTAGATTAATCTGAAAGGACATCTAGTGGTTGACATGCACAGAAGTGAAAGGAAAATCCAATGCTGCATAATACATACAACTGGAACATAGAATATGACAAATATAAATCAAGCTAAACTTGAAACCATAAAGCAACAAATAGAATGCATAATCATTGCAATGCTGGGGATCAATGAACTAAAGTGGACTGGAATGGGATATTTTCAGCCAGACAACTATGAAGTGTTCTACTCTGTAAATGATAAACCCAGAAGAAATGGTGGCTCTAATACTGAGGCAACATGTAACATAAATAGTGGCTATAACGCAGGTCTAACCAAATAATATCAGACTCTGTGCTAAACCTATCAACATAACCATCATTCAACTCTATGCTCTAACTACCATGTTTCTCCAAAAATATGACAGGGTCTTAATTTTTGCTCCAAAAATGCATTAAGGCTTATTTTCAAGGAGATGTCTTATTTTTTCACATACAGTTTGTTCAAATACAGTCATCTCTTCTTCTGGTTAATGTACAATGGCGGAGGACGGGATTTCACTTAACTGGGGCTTATTTTTGGGGTAGGGCTTATATTATGAGCATCCTGAAAAATTATACTAGGGCTTATTTTCAGGTTGGGTCTTATTTTGGGGGAAACAGGGTAACAATGCTGAAGAAGATGAAACTGTAAGCTTTCATGTAAGCATCCAAGAGGAAACTGTTCAACATCAAAACAAGACATGCTTATAATCATAAGTAACTAGAATGCAAAAGTAGAGAATAAAGCAGAACCAAATGTTGGAGAATTTGGCCTAGGGGTACAGAAATGAAGCAAGAAAACGACTCATAGTTATGTGAAGCCAGCAATCTGTTTATTGAAAATAAATGCTTCTCCAAATAGAGCTGTACACATAGACATCACCAGATGGTCAACAAAGAAATCAAACAGACTATGTAATTGGAAGAAGGACATGGAGAAGCTGTATTCTCTCTGCCAAAACAAGAACAGGAGTGGACTGTGGTACTGATCATGAACTGTTAATATCTGACATTAGAGTAAAGCTTAAAAAGAACACTATATAGTACCAGAATATAATTTAAACAACATTTCTGATCAATTTAAAGTCCACATAAGGATCACAACTGTACTACTAAATTGATCATGAGCCAGAAGAACTGTGGATTAAAACTGGATATACTACTAAGGAAGAATGCAAAAAGACATTTCCTGTAATAGAAAGAAAAGAAAAGATGGATGATGGAAGAAACAGGAAAGAAGCCTGAAAATTGTTAAGGACAGGCAAGAAGCAAAAGTAAAAGATGACAGAAGCAAGGTCAGAATCCTGAATGCAGCTTTTCAGCAACTGTCGCACAGAGACAAAGAGAACTACAGTGTTATAATTGTCAATGCAAAGATACAAAAGAGAATAAGAGAAGAGGAAAATCAAGAGATCTCTTCCAGAAGATCCAAGAAATCAAAGGGAAATTTAAGCCTAGGTTAGGAATGCTGAAGGGAAGCACAATCTCAGACCAGGATCAAATAACGAGAAGGTGGAAGCAGTATTCTGAAGATTTATACAGAAGAGATAAATAGATGACAGACTCCTTTGAAGAGGAATCCTATGATAAATAATTGCAATTTTAGAAAGTGAAGTGAAAGATGTTCTAAAAGCACTGAGAAGAAATAAATCACGAACTGTAAATAGGATACAGATAGAAGTCTTTCAAGTCACAGAGACTGAAGCTATCAGAATCCTAACAGGAATATATCAACAATTACAGAAAATAAAACAATGGCCCACAAATTGGAAACATTCAATATACTTTCCAATCCTCAAAAAAGGAGATGCTAAGGAGCCCAGTAATTATACAACTGTTGCTCTAAGTTCCCATGCAAGCAAAGTGATGCTCAGGGTTTTGCAACAAAGGCTTCTATCTTATATGAGGTGAGAAATGCCTGATATTCAAGCTGGATTCTGAAAAGGAAAAGGCACTAGAAACCATATTGCAAATATCCATTGGCTATTGGGCAAAAGATTTTCAGAAGATCAGTCTATGCTTTATAGATTATAGCAAAGCTTTTGACTGCGTGGATCATGAAGAACTATGGATGATTCTGAAAGAAATGGATATGCCTCAGTACCTGATTGTCCTGGCGTATAATCTCTGTATTGCGGACAAGAACCTACTGATAGAACACAATAAAAGGAGAGATAGAATGATTTACCGTGGGCAAAGGTGTCAGATAAAGGTGCATTTTATCTCTCTATCTGTACAATCTGTATACAGAAAGCTTAAGTAGATTCAGATGAAGAAGTAGTGAAAATTCGTGAAAGAAACATCAATAATTTCAAATATGCAGATAACACCATCTTACTGGCAGAAAGCAGCAATGACTTGAAAAGACTTTTAGTGAAAGAAGAAAGTGCCAAAATAGGACTGTAGTTGAACATGAAGAAGACAAAAATATAATTACAGACAAACTACTTTAATGTTGACAATAAAGAAACTGAAGTGGTGAACAATTTTGTATACCTTTGCTCAATCATCCTTCTTCATGGATTGCTGCCATGTCGTGGCGAAGGGGCTTGAGTAACTCAGAGAAACTATGGGCTATGCCGTGCAGGGACACCCAAGACGGACAGGACATAGTGGAGAGTTCCGACTAAACGCAATCCACCTGGAGTAGGAAATGGCAAGCCACTCCAGTATCTTTGCCAAGAACGCCCCATGATCAGAAACAAAAGGCTAAAAGATATGACGCTGGAAGATGGGCCCCTCAGGTCGGAAGGCGTCCAACATGCTACTGAGGAAGGGCGGAGGACAAGTACAAGTAGCTCCAGAGCTAATGAAGTGGTTGGGCCAAAGCCGAAAGGACGCTCAGCTGTGGACGTGCCTGGAAGTGAAAGGAAAATCCAATGCTGCAAAGAAAAATACTGCATAGGAACCTGGAATGTAAGATCTATGAACATTGGGAAGCTGGAGGTGGTCAAACAGGAGATGGCAAGAATAAACATCGACATCCTGGGCATCAGTGAACTAAAATGGACAGGAATGGGCGAATTCAGCTCAGATGATTATCATATCTACTATTGTGGACAAGAATCCCGTAGAAGGAATGGAGTAGCCCTCATAGTCAACAAAAGAGTGGGAAAAGCTGTAATGGGATACAATCTCAAAAATGATAGAATGATGTCAATACGAATCCAAGGCAGACCATTCAACATCACAATAATCCAAGTTTATGCACCAACCAGCATTGCTGAGGAGACTGAAATTGAACAATTCTATGAAGATTTACAACACCTTCTAGAACTGACACCAAAGAAAGATGTTCTTCTCATTCTAGGGGACTGGAATGCTAAAGTAGGGAGCCAAGAGATAAAAGGAACAACAGGGAAGTTTGGCCTTGGAGTTCAGAACGAAGCAGGACAAAGGCTAATAGAGTTTTGTCAAGAGAATAAGCTGGTCATCACAAACACTCTTTTCCAACAACACAAGAGGCGACTCTATACATGGAAATCACCAGATGGGCAATATCGAAATCAGATTGATTATATTCTCTGCAGCCAAAGATGGAGAAGCTCTATACAGTCAGCAAAAACAAGACCTGGAGCTGACTGCGGTTCTGATCATCAGCTTCTCATAGCAAAATTCAAGCTTAGACTGAAGAGATTAGGAAAAACCACTGGGCCACTCAGGTATAATCTAAACCAAATCCCTTATGAATACACAGTGGAAGTAAAGAACAGATTTAAGGAACTAGATTTGGTGGACAGAGTGCCTGAAGAACTTTGGATAGAGGCTCGTAACATTGTCCAGGAGGCAGCAACGAAAACCATCCCAAAGAAAAGGAAATGCAAGAAAGCAAAGTGGCTGTCCAACGAGGCCTTAGAAATAGCAGAGAGGAGAAGGGAAGCAAAATGCAAGGGAGATAGGGAAAGTTACAGAAACTTGAATTCAGACTTCCAAAGAATAGCAAGGAGAGACAAGAGGGCCTTCTTAAATGAACAATGCAAAGAAATAGAGGAAGATAACAGAAAAGGAAAGACCAGAGATCTGTTCAGGAAAATTGGACATATTAGAGGAACATTTTGCGCAAAGATGAACATGATAAAAGACAAAAATGGGAGGGACCTAACAGAAGCAGAAGACGTCAAGAAGAGGTGGCAAGAATACACAGAGGAATTATATCAGAAAGATGTGGATATCCCGGACAACCCAGACAATGTAGTTGCTGACCTTGAGCCAGACATCCTGGAGAGCGAAGTCAAGTGGGCCTTAGAAAGCCTGGCTAACAACAAGGCCAGTGGAGGTGATGGCATTCCAGTTGAACTATTTAAAATCTTGAAAGATGATGCTGTTAAGGTGCTACATTCAATATGCCAGCAAGTTTGGAAAACTCAACAGTGGCCAGAGGATTGGAAAAGATCAGTCTACATCCCAATCCCAAAGAAAGGCAGTGCCAAAGAATGCTCCAACTACCGGACAATTGCACTCATTTCGCACGCTAGCAAGGTTATGCTCAAAATCCTACAGGGTAGGCTTCAGCAGTATGTGGACCGAGAACTCCCAGAAGTACAAGCTGGATTCCGAAGAGGCAGAGGAACTCGAGACCAAATTGCTAACTTGCGCTGGATTATGGAGAAAGCCAGAGAGTTCCAGAAAAATATCTACTTCTGCTTCATTGACTATGCGAAAGCCTTTGACTGTGTGGACCACAGCAAACTATGGCAAGTTCTTAAAGAAATGGGAGTGCCTGACCACTTTATCTGTCTCCTGAGAAACCTATATGTGGGACAGGAAGCAACAGTTAGAACTGGTCATGGAACAACTGAGTGGTTCAAAATTGGGAAAGGAGTACGGCAAGGCTGTATATTGTCCCCCAGCTTATTTAACTTATATGCAGAATACATCATGCAGAAGGCTGGACTGGAAGAAACCCAAGCCGGAATTAAGATTGCCGGAAGAAATATCAACAACCTCCGATATGCAGATGATACCACTCTGATGGCAGAAAGTGAGGAGGAATTAAAGAACCTTGTAATGAGAGTGAAAGAGGAGAGTGCAAAAAACGGTCTGAAACTCAACATCAAAAAAACTAAGATCATGGCCACTGGTCCCATCACCTCCTGGGAAACAGAAGGGGAAGATATGGAGGCAGTGTCAAATTTTATCTTCCTGGGCTCCATGATCACTGCAGATGGAGACAGCAGCCCCGAAATTAAAAGACGCCTGCTTCTTGGGAGGAAAGCGATGACAAATCTGGACAGCATCTTGAAAAGCAGAGATATCACCTTGCCAACAAAAGTCCGAATAGTCAAAGCTATGGTTTTTCCTGTCGTGATGTATGGAAGTGAGAGCTGGACCATAAAGAAAGCAGACCGCCGAAGAATTGATGCCTTTGAATTGTGGTGCTGGAGGAGGCTCTTGAGAATCCCCTGGACTGCAAGGAGAACAAACCTATCAGTTCTAAAGGAAATCAACCCTGAGTGCTCACTGGAAGGACAGATCCTGAAGCTGAGGCTCCAGTACTTTGGCCATCTAATGAGAAGAAAAGACTCCCTGGAAAAGACCCTGATGTTGGGAAAGTGTGATGGCAAGAGGAGAAGGGGACGACCGAGGATGAGATGGCTGGACAGTGTCTGCGAAGCAACCAACATGAACCTGACACAACTCCGGGAGGCAGTAGAAGACAGGAGGGCCTGGCGTGCTCTGGTCCATGGGGTCACGAAGAGTCGGACACGACTAAACGACTAAACACACACACACTTGCTCAATCATCAATCAAAATGTAGAATGCAGCCAAGAAATCAGATGTAGACTGAGATTTGGTAGGGCAGCAATGAAGGAATGAGAAAAGATATGTCACTGGAGATAAAAATTAAGATCATTTACTCTTGTATTCCCAATAACTATGTATGAATGAGTGTGAAAGCTGGACAATAAAGCTAATGGGGGGAAATTATTCTTTTGAAATATGGTGCTGGAGGAGAGCTTTGCAGATGTCCTGAACTGCCAGAAAGACAAACAAGTGGGTTCCTAGAGGAAATCCAGCCTGGCCTATCTCTGGAAGCAAAAATGTTGAAAAGGAGATTGTTCTACTTTGGGCACATTGTGAGAAGGCAGGATTTTCTGGAAAAACCGGTAATGCTGGGAAAGGTGGGAGGCAGCCAGATGGACACCCTACAAATAAACTTTCTGGGCTAAAATATTCTTGAAACAATTTTTGAGGGCTTTGCGGATGCCAGTGATCTCCAAGTGTAATGGGGGAAAAACATTTGGCCTAAAAGCACATATAGTGTTGCCTCGCTTGACGAGGATAGTTCGTTCCGTTGAAATTGCTGTTAAGCGAAATCCTCATCAAGCGAAATGAAAAAGCCCATTGAAATGCATTGAAACCGGTTCAATGCGCTCCAATGGGCTAAATACCTCAGCATCCAGTGAAGATCCTCCATAGGGGCGGCCATTTTCAGTGCCTGTAAAGCAAGGAATCCCTCCTAAAACACAGCGGGGAACATTTTGCACAGCGGGCGGCCATTTTAGAGCCAACAATCATCTGTTTAAAAATCGTCGTCTAGCGAAAAATCGGTTCCCGGTCATCGTCAAGTGAAATTTCCCTATCTAAACATCGTTTTGTGATCACAAAAGTGATCGCAAAAACTTCATCGTCAAGCGGTTTCATCATTTAAGGAGGTAATCGTTAAGCGAGGCACCACTGTATTGCCCACTCCTGTACTAGAGAGATAAAACTGGCCCCAATCTTCCTGAAGTTGCCACTTTATTTTCTGGCTACTTGACAAATACTCAGTGTAAGACACTTTCACATGATTCAATTAAACAGGTAACCTGAGGCTCTGTAGGAAGGAATTCCATTACTTACAGTGGGGTCTTGATTTAAGAACGGCTCGAGTTAAGAACATTTTGACTTAAGAACCACTCTCATAGGAAAATATTGACTTGACTTACATACTTAGATTTGAGTTAAGAACTGAAAAAAAACACGTGGGAGGCAGGGAAAGTGCAAAATTTGAACTTTCAGTTAACTGTTGGCCAGTGAAAAGGGTGCCTGTCTGCTTCCTCACTCCTCCCAGCGTTTAGAGAGTGGATTGGGAGACAGTCTTCAGACTGCCCGGTACTGTACTGCCTGGACTGTATTTTCCATGCCTTCCCTGAACCTTTCTTGACCTAAGAAAAAAAGAAACAAAATATCCCCCTCTAGTGGTCGAAGGCAGAATAGCAGCTTCCCATTAGTTTCTATGGACGGAAAAGAGCAGATACGGATCAAATGGTTTTCAATGCATTCCTATGGGAAATGCAGATTTGACCTGAGAACTTTTTGACTTGAGAACCGCCTTCCAATACGGATTAAGTTCTCAAGTCAAGACCCCACTGTACTTTATTGTTATATTCAATTATCAAACTCTGAAAAGATAAGGCTTCAGGGAAAGGGATGGGCTCTCTAAATAGCTTCAGAGCCTGGATGGATAAGTCCAACAGGCCCAGATTGGTCTCTGTAGTGCTGCAAATGTATACTGTGAAACACTGAGTTGCCATAATTATTATACCTCTTAGGTAGGGGTGACAGTTACTATGTGACTGCAGATGCTCTACAGATCATGAAACAAAATAATTAAAACAAAGAATCCTATCACTGCCATGTATTCCATAGAGACAGGGCTTCAGCAATAAATAAATAAATAAATAAATAAATAAATAAATAAATAAATAAATAAATAAATAAATAAATAAATATTACTATTACTATTAATAATATTAATAATATTAATAATATTAATATTACTATTAATAATATTAATAATATTAATATTACTATTAATAATATTAATAATATTAATAATATTACTATTACTATTACTATTACTATTACTATTACTATTACTAATACTAATACTAATACTAATACTAATACTAATACTAATACTAATACTAATAATAATACTAATAATAATAATAATAATAATAATAATAATAATAATAATAATAATAATGAAGAAATGGGTGAAGGAAAGAAGAACTTTCTAGCTCCCTTGCATGTGATGGAGGAACTTAAGAACTTATGGTCATTTATGCTAAATAATCAGCAACAGGAGTGACTCAGCCGGCAGATTCCTCAGACAGCATTCTTCTCTTTCCCTGATAGGTTATCAAATCCTTTGGACTATTAAAAGTAAACACCAGGCACATTCTACATTCTGGAAAGACAAAAGTGTAGAATTGCCGCCCCCCCCCCCCCCGGCATGAAAACATTATTTCAGCTGTTGAATGGGAATCGTCCTTATCTTCCAACTGAAATGAAGTCGAGGCACAAATTACCACCCTGGATCACTTTCACTGCTCAGGAATCTCCTCAATCTCTCTTTCTCCTTGCTTCAGTTCTACTTCCACCTTCTTGGGGCAGAGCGCTCTCTTGCAGCCATGTTACTTTGTGAATTGGCCTACACGCTAGGAATGATGTTCCTCAAAAACCTGATCATCAGTATGCGTATGGGTCTCTCTCTCTGTCTATCTCTCTCTCTCTCTGTGTCTGTGTCTGTGTCTGTGTCTGTCTCTCTCTCTCTCTCTCTCTCTCTCTCTCTCTCTCTCTGTGTGTGTGTGTGTGTGTGTGTGTGTGTGTGTGTGTGTGTGTGTGTGTGTGTGTGTGTGTGTGTGTGAGAGAGAGAGAGAGAGAGAGAGAGAGAGAGAGAGAGAGAGAGAGAGAGAGAGAGAGAGAGAGAGAGAGAGAGAGAGAGAGAGAAATGGAATCATTGTATGGCGATTTGCATAAACCCTTTATGTAGGTGCCCTAAGTTGACAGTTTCATTGCACAAAGTTATCTCTTGTGAACATATATGTGCTGGGAAACTGACCAATCACTGCTACTTAGAACATGCAAGCACGGCAAACCAAATGAAAACCAGGCAACAGATGAATTGTCACTCAGCACAAGCTTAGAAGACTCCCTTGCTCCAAGGAAATAACGCAAGGGAATGCAAAGGCAGGCCTTGTTGCTTAAAAAAAAAAATCGGATACAGGGAACCACAGTAAGTTCAAAGGGAATGGGAATTTCCCCGACTTGTTTGCTTTCCTTCCCATTGTTTGCATTGTTATTACATGACTGGCTGCCTTGCTAAGTCCAAAGGTCAACATGAGTTAGAGAACAGCCATCAGTTTCTGCAAAAGGATGCAGAACCTCTGCGGGGAAGGTGAGACCTTCTGGATATTGCTGGATTACAACTCCAACCGTCCGTCACCACTGGCTATGTTGGCTGGGGCTGACAGGATCTGGAGTCCCACAATAACTTAAAGACAGATGCTCTACATCTCTGTACTATAGGCCAGTGTCTACTAAACTTACCTTAACTTCAAAATATGATCTACACTATCCTCTAAATTTTGCCTCTCCAGGGGATCAGAAGGAAAACTCTTTGGCTGTTGCTTTCAGGAGCTGAAGTTCAAAACATCTGGGCAGCCAAAGGCTCTGTGTCTAAAATATATTTCCATAGAATGTCATCCATAAAGGCACAGCTTGAGAGGAAAAAAGAGAGCTGGGAGAAACCAAGGGACAAGATTCAATCTTTACTTTTAAGCCACTGATGCAAAAGGGAGTGTTTACGTACGGGGTGAGGAATCCAGGTTCCAAATGAAAAACGATTGTTGCTATAAGTATAAAATTTCAGCATTTACCACAGTATATCAGGCAAAAAATCAATTATATTTCAGTTTAGGAGACAGGCATTTCTAATTTTACAAATGTCATTTTCTAGACCTTGGAGATACTGTAGGTTTGTTATATCAGCAGAAGCATCAGGTGTTTCCTGAACTGTGTTGAGCTTATAGGTGTAAAAATAATATGAAACATCCTTTGCAGTAGCAGCAATGCCCTGTTAGGTAAACAGGTGGTTATCACTGCAGAGCGAGACTGACACAGTAAAGACGAAGGATGGCTCTAGTCTATCCTCAGTTCACCTCAGCGCTTCTTCTCAGTAGGTCACCGTCCTCAAATGAGCCCCAGCAGAAGTTTAGAGCCCTCAATGTAAAACAACGAAGGGGACATCTAAATGGATCGTTCCCCCAGGTCCCCAAGCACCACTCCACCCCAGCTACAGAAATACAAAATTACATAATTCTTGAAGCAATAGCAGCTATAACTACCAACTTTAATGCAAAGAGCTAAAAGATTATGTGAGCATTCTGAAGAGAAAGGTGATAAAATCTACACCAAAGATGGATAGTATTTGGTTTCTTGTCTTCTTGCACATAGCACCAGAAAAACTGAGAGAAATCAATGGCAGGACTCCATCATGTGTTGGGCTATCCATAAACCCTCCCTCCTCCACCACCTCTAGGTAGCTAACACCCCTCAGGAGATAGCTGTTCAAGCTTCCAAGGCTACCCTCCATGTTCCTACCTGACACCAATGGGCTGACTCTTCAGTTCGTAGAAGCTGTCACTGCTCAGTGAGAGGATGTTCTCCAGATCAATGTCGGCCACGATCCCAGACTCTGGGAGCACAGAGTTGAGGCTGTTGGAAGAAATACACAAAGGGGTGACTCACAATAGCCAATTCTATTTTTTTTTAACTCTACAGGCTGTTATCTCACTTGATAAACCAAAACTCTAGCCCTATAAGCCACTCTCTGGATAACAAAAGATTGTCAACAGCAGATACTCTCCTGGGGAGATCAGACCAGGTGTACTCACATACGCTTCAGTTATCTGCACGGTAGACTACCATCACCATGTTTTGCATGGGCCCGTCCTTAAATGCCATTCTGGAAACTGAGATGCTTTGAGAGCTAAAAGGCTCTGGGAATCCTAGTCTGAAAAAGGAACATTTTCAACCTCTGTGCTAGATGTCTACATGAGATATGTTAGTCGTGTCTTGGAACTAGATTACTGCACGGACACCCCTCATCTCCTCTTTGGCATTGCATTCCCTTATTTCAATGGCTCCCAAGAATCCAGGTGTTCTTGGACTGCAATTCCCAGAAACTCCAGCCAGCACAGCAGGTGGCAAAGGCTTCTGGGAATTGCAGTCCATAAACACCTGGGTTACCCATAGTTGGGAACCACTGCCTTACGTGATCAACCTTTGGCAAGCATCCCCAATGAGTAAGGCATTCTCAGCTGTAGCCCAACAGAATGCTCTCCCGAGGGACCACCCCAACACTGAAGCTGATCAAAACATGGCTTCCTAGAGAGGCGTTTGATTGTTTCTGCTGGCAACAGTTGTTGGCATTGCTTTTGTTTTGCTCTTCATGGTGCCAAAGTGGAGCTATACCCTTTTAAAAACCAATCTGCTTGACTTTTCACATTTTGATAGTCCTGTGTAAAATTGACGAGCGGCTGGCTGTGTTCCTGGGCACATGCCCAGCAGCACAATCTGGCATGCGCCTAGGAATACAATCAGTACCTTATTCATGAGTGACAATTTACTGCTAAGTCTTAAGCAATGTCCCTTAAACAAGCATACATTGGCAGTGGGTGTCTACCCTGTGACTTCCAACTGATCAGGCCAGATACAGTATTGGGAATCACCAGCAGGTGTTTCTTTTGGTTCCTCTCATGACCTGCCTATAAGCTTCCCAGAAACATCTGACCGATCATAGTGGGGAACAAGGGTGCTGAGCTAGAGGGATGGCTGCGGGATCGTAGCAACTGTAGGCCAACACTACTTCTCCCCTGTCTGCTTCGTTAGTTCTATTGGACTCCTGTTATTTGGCATTAATGCAGACCATTGTATGTCATAAATACCCTAGTTGTCTAAATTCACTGATTGCCTCTTCCAGGATAGGGCTCATTTCCAGACAAAGGAACTGGCTCAAAGTAGCTCCTAGCTACTCACACAATTTAAGACTGATCATATGTCATATGCACTGACATTCTGAACCTTGGTCTTGCATCTCAGAATTGAAGGAGAGTGATAGGATTCACGAGACATCCTATCTCACTGTCACCCACACCCATGAAAGGATCCACAGACAAATGCTGGCTGGGAGCCAAGTGGAATCTCTGACTGCCTCACGAACCACTCTTGTATAGCACAGAAGAGGCATTAAACCTTGTATGGAATTGGCAACCAAACCTTGATGACTGAGCAAAGGACAGAAATGAGAAACATCTGGGATTCTGCCCCCCCCCCCACAGCTACAACGGCCCAGAATCCCACAAATGTCTAACTAAATGACGCCAGGGTTCTGCAAATTTTAGTAAGGAAAAAAAGGAGGGGGGGGGAGATCTACATTTCCCATTTCTCTTTATTATTTATTTATTTAACATATTTTTTTACCCTGCCTTTCTCCTTAAAAATGACCCAAGGTGGCTTACTTCATTAAAAGACAATATTTAAAGCTAAAAATAATGAGTAGACAAAGGCAGCTTACACCATTAAAAGACAATACAATATTTAATGCTAAAAGCGGTAAGTACACAAATATTTTAAAAGATCAAACAAATACCACTCTGATTGCCTTGGGTTGTTTTAAAAAGAAAAAAAGTGAGGGAGTAAAAATATTTTTAAATAAATAAATATTCCTGATAATGCAGAGGTGGTGGGAAAAATTCCAAACTCAAAGAGGAAAGTATAGAATGGCTGTGATAGATATGGGTTCAAAAGAAAAATACTTTGCCACAGAATACTTTGCCACAGAGTGGTCGCAAGACCAGATAGGCGGGGTATAAATAAAATAAATAAAAAAACAAATATGAGGAAGTGAAAGAGAAACCTGCTAATCGCTAAGAGAATGTTTAAAAAATCTCACCAAAAAGGAAGTAAGCAATTTTGGTGTCTGACCACAGAGAAAGCAGACTTTGCCTGAGAAAACTAGTAAACGTGGGGGTTACTGATCACCAGATTCAGGGCTACAGGACCGGCCTTTCTTTGCCCTATTATGCAAGAAAATTAATCGACCTGTCTTCCTTTCTCTAGGGGCCAAGCATGATTCAGAAAAAAGAAAGTCTTCTCTCGGAAGAGGAATCTAAAAACATTAATGAAGGTGCATACAAAGGAATAGAAATAGGTGCTCTGGGGTAAAAAGCTCAATTACTTTAAAATTATTGAAATTACATCAAATTGCTTTCTAAGCATAATAACCAATTTAAGAATATTGCATTTATTAACCTTTTCAAGTGAAGAAAAGGACTGTTTTTAATTGACAGTCAATATGGGAAATTTGATGGGCCTTCCATCTTGAAGGCACATAAGAGCAACAAACACTTCTAACAATACCACATAATATTTACATAGCACACTGCAAGTGCTCAAAATATTGCATATGGATTAACTCCAGTGCTGGGAAACATGGGGTCCTATAGTTGTTGCTAAATAATTTTTATTAGTTAGCCCAGTGGTTCCCAACATTGGATCCACAGATGTTCTTGGACTACAACTCCCAGAAATGCTGTCCAGCACAGCTAGTGGTGAAGGCTTCTGAGAGTTTTAGTCCAAGAACATCTTGGGCACCCAAGGTTGGGAAGCACTGAGTTAGCCTGCCCAATAACAAGAAATAATGGGGCTCATAGTTCAACAATATTTGGGTCCTCCATTAATCCTTGCAAAAAAAAACCTTGTAATGTAGATCAGTATCATTATCCATATACAGTGATGACACGTTTGACGACGATAATGCGTTTCAGCAAAATCGCTGTACAGCGAAATTGTCGTCAAGCAAAAAAACCCCCATTGGAATGCATTGAAAACCGGTCAATGCGTTCCAATGGGGGAAATACCTTATTGTCCAGCGAAAATCCTCCATAGGGTGGCCATTTTCAATCCCTGTATTGGTCCAGAAAACAGCGGGGAGCCATTTTGCGAACCGCCAATCAGCTGTTTTTAAACATCATCAAGCGAAAAAACGGTTCCCAAAGCAGGGACCAAATCATCGTTAAACGAAAATTGCCCACTGGAACCATTGTTTTGTGATCGCTATAGCGATCTCAAAAAAGGTATCATAAAGCAATTTCGTCATCAAGCGGGGTCATCGTTAAGCGGGGCACCACTGTATATGGGTGAGGCTGAGATTTGGCCGTTGTCTGGTGAGATTGTGACAAAGGCAACACTTGAACTCAATCTTTTTAGGAAAGTAAGGTTTTTGTTGGAACACTATTCTGCCAGAGAAGCTTGCCTGCCATTGGTTTTATTTCCTTTCTGGTGCCATTCAGTACCTGGCAGCCCTCTGTATTTCAGAGGAGATGTGCATAGTTAGGAAAAATATATTCTGTCCTTGGAATCCCCATGGAGTTTTATATAACCCGAAACAGCTAAATGTAACAAACAGATGAGGTGCTAGGGCACATCTTCCTTGTGCAATTGGGAACATTACCATGCATGTGACCGAGATGTACCCTATCATCTCATTGAAGAACCATGGCAAGTGACACAAACATGATACAGACACTAATAGGAATCTGGCCACTTTAATTCAAAATACTGTACAGTAAACAAAAACAATTACACCAATTGATGGTTGTTGTGGTGGGTTTTTACACCAATTTTTTACACCAACTGCTTCTTTCGTATATTGTGGACCGCAACATCTTAGCAAACAGTAGCAAACACAGATTAAAATAAATATTTTGTTTTTCTTAAAGTTACAAATGCTTGGATTTGGTTTTAGTTGCAATATTTGGAATTCTAAATAAAATTATTAGGTTTTGAGAGGGAACGTGGCATTTTCGCAACTATCAAAAGGGGCATAGCTTTAAAAAAAAGTTAAAGAGACACTTATCTATACTGAAGATCTATCAATTCCTAAGCATCTACAGCTGGAACTAGAAAAGTGAAGATCAGCAAATGTAAGAAGGAAAGGCTCTGACAGAAATTCATCTCCTAAGGCTCTAGCACATTCTGAAGTGTTCATGCAGGCGCAAAGTAGCACCCAATGTGTGATTTCACAGAGGCCATGATGAAGAAACATTAAGTACCACAACGGCAATGTTGGAATGGTTGCGTTGTTACATGCCATCATGTCAGAATTGTCTTACAGCCATCCTTAATAGGGTTTTCAAGGTAAATGAGGTATTTGAGGAGTGGTTTTACCAGTTCCAGCCTCCATGAGTTTCCATGGCAGAGCCAGGGAATTGAACCCATGCCCTATGCTATTCACTACATCACACTGGGTGCCCACTGAAATGGCACTATGTAATAATAATGATTATATGCCACCAATATATGATGACCCTTCCCCAAGGTTTTCTAGGTATAAAGTCCTCATAAGTGGTTTGCCAGCACCTCCTTCTGGTGGTTCTCTGAGACCAGACAGCTGGCCCAAAAAGTACAGAGGTGGCAGGGGTGCCTTCCTTCATCAGCCATCAACACGCTCCAATCTCTGCCAGCCCTCTTCCAGGAAGCTCAAAGGGGTATTTAGGCTGCGAAACCTTGGCTCTACGGCCAGGTGCAGTATTTAGACTACTGTAGTTTGGATTGAAATCCCTGTTAACTCACTATCAAGCAAGGCTATGGCCACTATCTCTGACTCTCCCAAGTGACAGAATCACTACAGTAATCATCCTGCACAAAAGCAAAGTTATAAAACTTTTAATTTACTCTTGTGAACTAAACAGAATGTATGGGGGGAAAGAGGGAGGGGGAATGATAAGGTATTCAGCCATCTATTTAACGTCAGGTCATCTGAAATTGCCCCATATAATATAATATCCGAAGTCCAAGACTCAAAGACACTCCCCAAAGCTTACTGTCCCCTCAGTTCTATTCCTATGCTTCCCACTCATCGTGCCACATCCAGCTGACTCTTCAAACCCTTCTCTCTGTTAGCTGGCACGCTTGTCAGTTATCCAAGTGGGATGTGTAAGACGCCTGCTCCTCCTGGCTCCCCTCACAATGCCTCCATAATGTGTTTATGGCAGGATCACTTCCCTCAATTGACAGAACCATGAACTAGGTAGTCCTTTTGCTTCCACCACAAATTCCTGAGTCACTCCCCATTAGTTTGAGCCATCTTTCAACTTCAGCCCTTACCTCTAGCTACTAGGATTAGAATATCGGCCAGTCCTACTGCAGGGATGGGGAACCTCTGGCCTTCCAAAGATTTGGGTTTCACCTTCTAAGCCCCAGCTACGGTTGTGAGAGTTATGCTTTGACAACTCTGGAAGGTTAAAAGCTCCCAGCCGTGCCTTACAGATTTAATGAAAAGGGTTACCTAGGTAGGATTAAAAACATATAGTACCTGGACACCTATATGTGTGCATGCGTGCACATATTTACCTTACACACACATACAGATACCAAACCTACTACATCTGTATAAGAGATCTTTATGGAGGAAAAATAACAGCTTCTTCTCACAACAGGGAAGTATCACCAGAACTGGAGGGGAACCTACTGAGCTTCGTCAAGGTGGCTCTATCATTCGTCTGCACACCAAACACTGAAATCAAATATTTCAGACGTCCGTAAAGCTTCTGGAGAAGCAATCGTGAAAGGATTAAACACAAGGACTAAACATGTTCAGTAACTACAGACAGAGAGGGATGGAAAGCCAAGGAAGCAGAAGAATGATATAGAAAAGTGGTTCCCAACCTCGGGCCCCCAGATGTTCTTGGACTATAACTCCCAGAAGCCTTTACCTCCTTCTGTGCTGGCAGGGGGTTCTGGGAGTTGTAGTCTGAGAACATCTGGGGACTCAAAGTTGGGAACTACTCATATAGAGTATGCCGTAAAAGGGTAAGATGTCTGAGTTTCGTTACCCTGAACAAGGGCAGTTCCATCGTACAACAATGTGCTGCAATTCTCACTTGTTACTGCTGGATGTACAACTGACTGCCTCAACCACAAGACCAATTTCCTCAATATACAACACATTTCCTAGTGTCTTTTCCTTAAGATTCACAGAACTGGTATGAATTCAAGGCACTGCCACTGCAGACACATCCCAGCAATTTGATGAACGAATGTGTGAGAACTGGATTGGAAATGCAAATGATACATAGCAATATCCCTCCCACCCATATTTTAAAAAAAGTAATCCATTTTGAAAGGTTTTTGTATTTTTCATCAGCATTAGGACAAGAGCACCCAACTAGCCTCCTGGAATAAAATGATCTGCACATTTAGTCGAACATCCAAATAATGTATCTCCTTGGACTTTCTGGAGGGCAGGTATAATACAAAGCAGTGGGAAACCTGGAGGAATCTTAAGACTCCAATTGTTTTAACCTCTAATAACTACCACTGGCTGCATGTAGGGCGGCAAATCTTAAGAGAGAGTGAAAGTTCAAGACCAAGATGTCTTGTAGAACAAAGGTTCCTCATCCTTTGCACAGCAGTCAAGATGCACATGACTTATAAGCTGAGCAACTCCAGTTCAAAATCCCAGAGTGAGCATGAAATCACGGTAAAGCAGTTCGCAGCTACATAATTGCTATCCTAAATACTGAGATAACAAGGTTGGCCTACTTCACAAGATTGTTTTAAAGCACACTGTAATAACAGTTATTTTAATACATCATTGTTAGCACATTCAACTTCCATACGCCATATGTGAAGCACTTTCCCTGCTTGAAATATGCTATAGCATAAATGTTCAGCATCATTTGAGCAGCAGTGTTCAAGTGTTTAATTGGTTTGGTCAATCAACTAGAAGTATTTTGGTCAATTAAGAACTTGACCAAAAACAGCATTTTGTTTAATGAGTTGAGTTTTATATAACAATTTTCAAGCATGTAGATATATATAGTCCAACTCTACACGTGTTAACACAGAAGATATTCCGCAGGCTTCGATGGGATTTTCCTCATTCCCCAGCCAGTGTGTTTATGACTGCAGCTTTAATCCAGTCCTGAAGCAAAATACCACATTCTATGGCAATTCTTTGTACAGTAGTCTTTTACACAGCCTCAGCCATGGACTTCCAAACATCCGCTTATAATTTTCACATGGTAGCACTCATTTGCAACAAAACTCAAGTTGTTACTTCTCAGTCCACAGTGTAGAGCTGCCGTAAGAACCAGCGAAACAGTTAAATTTCTCCAATGCAAAGTTTAAACACCACTGCTAAGAACCTCCAAGGAAATCTCTTACTTCTGCCACAAGTATAGACATGTAAACAAGAATACACCACACAATCCACCCTAAGAAAAACTCTCAAATCTTTGATCTTCAAAGCTCTTACATGAAATGGCCCCACTGATTAATGAGAAGTGTCCTTCCAATTAGGTTAGTTCTGATGACCAAATACATGATTTTTTTTAAAAAAAACCAAACCACATTATCTACATTTGTTTATAACAGCAAGACTTAGAGATCAAAGCGAAGAAACTAAAAGAACTAATAATAACATCAGTGTTCACTTCTTGCAGCAAATCGTAACTTTTATTTTGTTAAAGCTGCAGATCCACAAGTTCCAAAAAAACAAACACAACAACAGAAGCCCATGTCTCTCAAGGTATCAACAAGATGCTCATCAACTTACTAAAGAGCAGATGATGGACAAGACTTTAATTAATAACAATAACAAACCCCAGAAGGGGGTTTATGAAAGTAAACAGTATCTTGGATGCCCTTTTCCAAGCCCTGGAAGGTAGCTGTCTTCAGCTTCTCTTCTCCTATGACAATTTTCACTACAACTCCCACCATCTCCAAACTCCATGATGAAAGTTTCAGTCTACACTCTTCAGGCAGGCAGCACACTGGAGAAACCAGCTTCAAGGACTCAGCAGCACCCTTACTACAGAAGCTGGACACCACTTACAGCAAAATCCTAAGCATGTTGACTAAGTCCTGGGACAGTTCTGTGGAACTCCCACAGAGGCAAATGGGTGCAAGGCCTGCAATCTTTCCGAGCCCAAGTGACATCTGAACAGTGGAACTCCCAGAAAGAAGACTAGGCAGCGGGATGCCAAGAAGTTACAAAAGTCTTCCATGATGCAAATAAAACCGGTACAACATTCCAGAAGGGCAAGCCACACACCCTATTAAAAACCAAAAATACACGCAAGTTCTCTCGTTTTCTTTTTTACACAACAGCTGGGTGAGAGAGAGAGACTCCGAAAAACCTTGGATTCAGAAGTAAAATTTACTTGAATAGATTTTTTAAAAAAATAAAATAAAATAAAATCCCTTTTGAAGGGAAAAGCGCTCTTCGCTACTGAAGGGCATCAAATGAAACTATAATATATCCACCGCCAGGTCATGTATTTTTTTTTATTTAACCAGTGACCATATCTGGTGGTAACTCTCCAGAGATAGGATACCCCGGCTGTCGCCTTTTGTGCTTTATTATCTCTTGGACGGGGCGGCGGTTCACGGGGAGAGCACTTCCGACGTGGATTCTTCCAACCCACCGCTTTGAAACCCGGGAGTGCGATTCTTCCAGGCGATTGAACGAGGTGGGTATTTTTTTGAGGGGGGGGGGGAAGCAAGCTGATCAACCTCCCTAGAAAAGAAAAGTAAGAACCCTGATGGGGGCCCGGATCCCGCTCACCTCCAACCACCACCTCGCCAGCCGGACTCCTTTCCCAGCGATGCCACGCCGCGTGTCTGCTTGCCCCACCAGCCAGCCTCGGGCAAGCGAGGGCGGAGGGGAAGGGGAGCGAGCCCGGGGAGGAAGCAAGGGCTTCCGACCCCTCCTTTCCCAGATCCCGGCCGCTGGGCTGACTCCGTGCGCCCTGGGATCGGAGGGTGCCTCCGGTTTCCTGCCCCACTTTTAGGCCTCTGGCCAGGAGGGCTCGGTGCATTTCCTGGTGCGGGCCATTTTGGAGAAGCATTTTAACCGGGCATCCCTGGATGCGTGTGGGGGCAGGAGGAGGAAGAAGAGGGGGAGAGAAGCAGAAACCCGCCCTGTCTGCTTGCAGGCATTCACACGACGACGCCCTCCCCCCTCCGCAGCCTTCCCGTCGATTCCCAGGGAGGAAAAAACGCGCTCCTCGTTGCGCATCTACCCAAGCGTCCTTGTTTTGGAGCTATTAATAGCCAACCCAGGCAGGAATAAGGACGCGCGTAGAGGCGCCCGCGACAAGCAAGGCTGCTGCTCTGCGATGTGCCCACTTGGCCTCTAGGGGGCGAGCCCGAGTCCTTCCTCCAGCTCCCACAGCCACATGCTCCTCCCCTTCTCCGTCACCTGACCTCCTTAAAGGGCCCGCGCCGCATTCCGTCGCCGGGCCTCTTTTCCTGTGGGGCCGGGAAGGCGCTCAACAACGTAACGGGAGAAGGGATGAGGGTGACGCCACATTGAGCCATGAGGAGCTGGAAGGAAGCTCCGCTGAGCTCCATGAGCTTGACTTCTTAGCGGACCCATACAGGGTTGCGCTTTATACACACTTATTTCCAAGGCTGCTGCTCAGCTTGTGCCTTTAGTACTGGTGATAACCGCGTAACTACAGTCCTGGACACTCTTAGGGTGGAACAGAGTGAAGTCCCAGTGAACTCTGCGGTTACGAACAAGGCGAAGCTGAGTCTGGTTGGGCGCTTACAGCAGCCTGATCCTCCAAATCTTTATATGGAAGTCACAAAGTGTTTCGTCCATATAACGTATGCACAGTATGGGCCTGAGTTGTGCTGCCCTCAATCCATGTACAATATAGATTATTCATAAGGAAATCCCCATGCACTCAAGAGGGTTGGTGCCTCAGCCAGCGTTTTAAAGGGTTTCAGTAACTTACGAATCTGGGGAAGTGTTCTGAGAAAATTCACAGTGAAATAAATGTGTCTTTCAGGTGCTACAACACTTCTTTTCATTTCCAGTTGTATATACGCTTGGGAGTTCATTTCCCAACTGTACCTCCAAGGAACCAACCTGTGTAGCCTTGGGCAAACTGCACTACACGCAACACCCCCAGAAGACGGGAAACCACTTCTGAGTATTCTCTACCTAGAAAACCATGGAAAGGGTCACCATAAGTCAGAAATGACTTCACGGCACATGATGATGTTCAGATATCCTTGCTCATTATGTTGTTTACATTTAGATATGACATTATCTATTCATCTGGCATGCAAATGTTTAACCAGTAAATATTCTTGTTAATCCCACTTGTTTCCTGCCCTGATTCCATACAGACCAATCTGTTTTATTATTACTTGTAATTATAGTTTACTTCTTCTTAACTGCCATCACTGCTGTTCAGTTCCAAAAATGAAAGATCTATATGAGTAAAGCAAAATCTAAAATCCACATTGGGAATGCCTTTAGTAAGATCAACTATAATAACTGTAAGGGAAGGATATAATTCTTTTTCTTACAAAAATAAATAATTTGTTTTTTAACAGCACCTGTTCTGTGTGATGTCAAGTGAGGACTACAGGAAAATGTCACAATAAATCTCTGCAGTATAAGATAGGATTGGGCAACTCTGGCTGTCCAGATGCTTTTTAATTTTTTGCCTACAAACTCCCATCAGTCCTAATTACCAGATAATAGATTCTGCCAATTGTAATCCAAAATTATAGAGAAGGCCACAGTTGCATACCTCTGTTCTGAGAGAGGTGTTCTTGTCCAGAGCTCCAGCTATCTTACAATGGGAACTTAGTATTATAGTATTATTAGTGATTAGTGTTAATTTTTAGGTATGTTGTAGGTAGGGGCAAGAAGAGAAAAAAACAGCCCAGTCAGCCCTAGTTCAGTGACAGAGGTAGACAGAGCACATAATCTGCAGTCAAATGTCCCAGATTTTAAAACTGTCAAAACATCACTCCCACAGAATTTCTACCTGCATCACCAGTTCCTCACAGACCTTGTCTCTATGGGTGCCTTTACTTAGAGAGGACCGGAAACCAGGTCTTCTTGGTAGTGGCCCTGTCTCTATAAAACTCTCTTTCACCTGAGATCTGCCAAGCACCCTCGTTTTAGGCCTTTGGAAAGAGAGAGCTTTTAAAATAAGCCTTCAGAAGTATCCTTCCCCTTCCTTAGTTTTTTTTCTTGATCCCCTGTTGTATCATTTACCTCAGCTGTGGCCTTACTGTCGCTGTCTTTATTATTTTTGTTGTGTTGAAATTTTATTTTATTTTATTTTTTAATTTATGGTGGTCAGAGAGGTGGCTGTGTTTTAATACTGTTGTAGATTACCCAGAGTTGTGGCTTCTTACTGGATGGATGACAGAGAAATAAAATAAATAAATAAAACCTGGCCACTCCAGACAAGGTGTAGAGAGACACCTGTGTGAAAGTCTGGAAAACTGTGGATATGTGAATGTTTAATTTCATAGCAGGCCAACCCTAGAATAAATAACACCTGGGGGAAGAACACCTTTGCCCTCACCTTGTTCAAGTCCTGCTGGATTGTGTGCCTTCTGGAGAACTGCAAAACCTAGCAAAACAAATCTGTGGGAAGTCTGAGTTTTATCTAGCACAAATTACATCAAGCTGGGAATTGGAAATGAATACATACTTTAAAGTAATGCAGAACTCTTACCAGCCGGTTTAAAGATAACCTACTTATTTGCTTACCTGTCTATTTAGTCTATTTATAGACTATATATCTATGCTATCTCTATAGTAAAAACAGTGTCAGAGCCGTTAACAAACATTTTGAAACTAATAGTGAAGCAATTAAAATCACTGCAACAACCAAATTACGTACTTCACACTCAGTTGTTGTGGACTCTGTTTTGGAGACGCCTTTTTACTTTCCAGTTAGAGACACTCCTATTACATTTACTGTACTAACTAGAGGAAGTAGAAATGGCAAATACAGTAAATGATAGAACATAGTCTTATCCCTGTTCCACAGGTAAGAGAAACTGAAGCAGACAAAAATGATTCCCCCATGGTTACACACTATGTCTGGAAGAAAGATGCGAATTCGATCCAAGTCTTTACCATTCATCACACTAATGGGGTGGTATATAACTCAATGAAACAAACAAACAAACAAACGGGATGACTGCTGGGGTATTTTCTAACCCCATGGGAATTCCAGTATACTCAGGGTTAGAAAAATGGATAGGATTAAGGATGAGGTAACTAAGTCTTGTATTCATGAAACCTGATGAAAAATCCACTGTTGCCACCTAAATAGGCCCAATTTACTGGCAACTGGAAAGCCATTCCTGCTTTTTGCCATTACAGCAGGCTGGAAAATGGCATAGGACACTTTTTCTTCCAATACATGACACTGCCTGGGATCAAAATGTATCAGTAGCAAAATGCAATAGATTTGTGGAACAATTTTTGTCCGTTAGGTTTTTGGTCTGTTTCTTGCCTGTTAAAAAACAGCTACAACTACACAGCAACTGGCTAAAACTTGAGGACATTGTTTGCAGCTCTTCAAATGAACCATACTGTACAACCCCACTGCCCTAGAACAAAAGGCCTATCCTGGTAGCAACAACAACGACCGGAGTACAAAAAACATCCAGACTGCCTGGATGAGGATAAAATCTAGCAGGCTGGGACCATAGAGTACATGTCTCAGCAAAAATTCAGCCTGAGGCAGGCCTCTTCTAAGGAGTAGAAAGTAATGATTTTAAAATTAGTCAGCAAGAAAGCCCAAGTCTGCCACTGGATTCAGGTAAAAGTTGAGATCAGCAGAAAGTTTTTAAAAACAAGAAGTGAAAATGGCACCACGGAGAAGGACTGCTGTCAGCAAAACAGAAGGAAACTGAATCATGAAGACACTCCTTCCACTACACTTGCCAGCACCCCAATCCCCCGAGACAGAGAGAGAGAGAGAGAGATGCTTTCGTGGTTTTCAGCAAATGCAAAGCAGACATTCTGCCTCCCAACTTCTCCAAAAGTCTAAAAAAAGAATACAACTCCCACAGTCCCTGATTATGCTGGCTGGGGCTGATGCGGACTGGAGTCCAAAATATGGAGTACAGTATCAGGGGTGTTTCACCATGCTCTGCACTCAGTTCTGCACTTCCTCCCTCACATTCACATTTTGGATACATTATTTCTGTGTACAAGATGAACTTGGCTTTTCACCCCATCGGCGCAAAACAAAACAGTCCGTCGAAAGACTCTTCCCGCTCACGAGCGATCGTTGCTCCAGAAATGAGCAAAATATAGGTAGTACATACCAGCACCTCCCGCCCCTCTTGCACGGGGGATTCGCAACCCGTGCAAACACCCCGCTCTCGCCGCCTGCCTTTGGACTCACCTGAGCAGCTGCAGGGCGTCAGTCGAGCGCGGGTCCTCCACGAGGACGTAGACCGTGGCGGGGGGCGGCTCAGGGTTGGGGGGCCTCTCGCCCGTATCATGGGACATCATTCCCCTCCCCACCCACCCCCAAGTGGAGCCTCCCCGGAGTGCAAATCCAGGCCTCTCCGCAGGCTGGTCAAGATCCCAGCCTGAATCGGAAGCCCAAATGGAGAGGAGGGGACGAAGAGGGCGGCGGCGGCGGCGGCGGCGGCGGCGGCAGCAGCGGGGAGGGGGGGGCTGCGTTTAAAAGCGAGCCAGAAGCGAAATCAAGAGGAGAACCGTCCCCTCCCAAAGCTCGCGAAAAACAGCCAGCTGGGATATTGCCTCATTTTCCGGCTCAAGGAGGAAAGGGGGGGTCGGGGGGAAGGGGATCTCCACGGGAAATGACATCAGGCTTGGGATCCACCCTCTGGTGAAGGTGGGAGGAGGTAAAGGGAGAACCGGGAGGTCCTTCAGAAAGCCTCTCGTTACCAGAGGTCTTTTGTTTGTAACGGGGTTTAACTTATTTCCGCTCAGCTCAGGGACGTGATGGGACTAGCAAGCGTGCCTCTGAGTCGGTGCAGAAGGGCTGGCATAACAGATATTTGTAAAAACCCAGGTTGCAGGTCACACAAAGTGGAACCTCCTCCAAGCCTCCCTCGTGCTCTCCCTAGTTTTCATCTTTGAACTTAAAACCTTGCACGAGAAGACGACATGGCCAAAGAATGCCCCTCATTCAGCATTTCTTCTGCCCCTCTCTTGTTATTTTCATTAGATTTCAAGTATGGCTGCCTTGTGAATATCACACTGTGTATGCCACTATTAATTCGAATAGATTTATGCCCCGCGCGGGGAGAGATTCTGATGTAGATAAAGAGTATTATTGAATAGCCATCAGAGAATCAACCCATTGCTATTCATTCAGTGCCACGATTTCACCATACCGCAGCTTATATTTGCTGCAGTATGTCATATGCTTCACATTATTCCCTTTCGAACAGATGGTATGTGTTTATTATTTTAAAAAATAGAAAATCTACAGAATATATACTTTTCACTCGTAAGTGTAAAACCGGAGGGCTTTTTCTGTCTTTTAATATGCACAAACATATTTAAAATTGTAGTTCCAATACAACTAAGAAGTGGTAGAATCCATTCTCTAGCCTTATTCTGTTACATGCATAGCCAAGGCTACATACAGTTTCCACTGATAAATATAGCAAAATTAGTTCTTATTTGTTATGAGCACCTGTCAAACCTTCCTTATGATGCAGACCTTCACCCTCTTCCCTGGTTGTCAGTCCCATTGATGTTTAGAAGAGACAGGTGTGAGACTACTGTAAGTTTCTTTTTTACATTTTTTCCAATTTTCCAAACTAAAGTTACAAGTAGTTTAGTAGTAAATTATATTTAACTGTTTCTCCAATGCAATCTAGGGTAAGAAGCTAGTAGTTTATAATTCCATTAGTTTTTTTTAAAAAAATAAGTTTATTGATACTAGCACTTGACATTTATGCTATTTTTCTCTATATTGATTTTTTTGTTATTTTATCATATATTATACTGTAGTGGTTCTCAACCTTGAATAACCCAGGTGTTCTTAGACTACAACTCCCAGAAACCCCAGCCAGCATAGCTGGTGGTGAAGGCTTCTAGGAATTGCAGTCGAAGAACATCTATCTGTGTTACCCCAGGATGGGAACAACTTATATACAGTATTGTACAAATTTTATCTTTGATTTTATGATTACTGATGGCATTCATTACTGATGTGCATTACTGGAGGAGAGCTTTGTGGATACTCTGGATTGCCAGAAAGACAAACAAGTGGATCCAACAGCAAATAAAGCCTGAACTATCTGTGGAAGCAAAAATGAAATGGAGGCTGGCTGTCATACTTTGAACACATTACGTGATGGCAAGATTCATTGGAAAAGACAATAATGCTGGGAAAAGCTGAAAGCAGCAGGAAAAGAGGAAGACCAAATATGAGATCAATTGACTCAATAAAGGAACCCACAGTCTTGAGCTTTTTATTGCTGAGCAGTACTCATGAATAGGGTTGCTGGAGGCGACTTGACAGCAGGTAACAACAACATGTATATCACTTTGAGCAAACAGCTCACACTTTTCTTACCTCCTACTGCAAAACTGCCTTTCATAACTTATTCCCCGGATGCTGTTAATACAAATTTATATTTTATTTTGTTTTATTATTCTTTTTCCATTAATATTTAGATTAGTGAACCGCCATATTGATTTTATTGTCATATAGGAGAGTTCTGAATTTTAAATTTGTATACTACCCAGAGTAGTGTTTCCACTAAAGGGGTGGTATATAAATCAAATACATACCTATATGTATGTATTCCAGGATTCTGGGCACCACTGACCTAAGATATTTGTTACACCAAACCATCCTTGTAATGTGGGGGCATGAGACAGAAAATCACGCAGGTTATGTCCTTCCATCCCTAGCATTAAAAGTGCAATAACAACAAGCCATTTGCTAACCTTTAATGATAACTCAAATCTGCTGCCCAAAGCAGCCATCACATTCTACTCAGTAGGAGTCTCTCCCCCACCATAGTGTTGTTGTTTTTTAGCTCAGAGTAAGTAAACAGAAGCCTTGTCTACACATATAATAGAATAAGGTGATAGAACTGACTATATCATTTCAAACATGGGATGGGAGTGCAATTAAAAAAATTTCACGCATATTTTTTAAAAAGAAAGAAATTCCCCCTCCATGCAGATAAAAACCTGGCACATGAATGAGAGATTCTAGTTTAAGCCATATTGGCTTAGATGGCAGTTTTTGTGGGGACTTTTCGGCACAAGAGGATCTGTCCAGTGGTGGTGTGGAAAATCCGGCAGCACAGATGCTCATCATAACAGTCCTTGTGTTCCCCCCCCCCAAAAAAATTGCAGACAGCTGAATCAAGCCATGTCAACAAATGAAGATCACATTGTTTGTAAAAGATAATAGCTCTTAATCTTACATAATTAAAAAGACAATATTTAAAAGCTAAAAACAGTAGGCATACAAATATTTAAAAAGAATTATACAAGTATTACATTAAAAGCAGCAATAAAATCAATACTAAAACACATTTAAAACAACAAAGCACAACAATCCATTTAAAACCCCCCTCAGACCACCAGTCACTAAGGTAAAGCCTTCCCGAAGAGAAAGGTCTTCTCCTGTTTGCGGAAGGACAGCAAAGATGGGGCCAGCCTGGTTTTCCAGAGGGAAATTCCAGAGTCTGGGAGCAACAACAGAGAAGGTCCCCTCCCACGTCCCCACCACAAAGCGCACCTGTGAGGGTGGTGGAATGAGAGAAAGGCCTCCCCTGATGATCTTAATCCCCAGGCAGGCTCATAGACGGAGAGGTGGTGGGATATTTAAGGAATGGTTTTTACCAGTTCCGCTTCCCCAGTGAGTTTCCATGGCCAAATGGGGATCAGAATGCTGGTTGCCAGAGTTTTAGTCCATCACTCTATCCACTACTATCCACTACTACACCACCACAAGAATGGCTTGCAATAATAAATTGTTTCTAGGGAAATCCTTGACTTCATCAGCTAGGATGAGAATTATAGCTATGCTAAGAGGGAAGGGGGTGGAATAAAGGATAATTTCATAGCCCATCCTAATCAGAAAGTTGTGGGCCTTTGAGCTTGTGAGCCTTGGCTGCACTACATGGCTGGATCTGTTCAAGATGTATTAATGTGGCTGGCTGTAAATACCAAGGAGGGCTCTTTGAAGTACTTGTCAATGCTTTTTGTCCATGGAAAATACAGTATTTGAGTTAGCCATAAGTTCACTAGGGCAAGGGCCCATCTTATCTTGACAAAACCAATGGTTCTCAAATTTAGAAACAGACACACATATGTTTAGGATATCTGGCTCAGACCTTGGCCATATTAGCAAGCGCTTCTGAGAGTTATAGCCTGATCAGGACAAAATATTTGTAGGGCAAAAGATTGTGAACCACAGGACTAAACTACCACCAATCTCAGTCTACAGTTATATCTACACTGTATGAAAGGTAAGCAGGCAGCTATGTAGTTGAATAACAATTTGCATCATAAACAGTAATGGAATAATAATAATAATAATAATAATAATAATAATAATAATAATAATAATAATAATAATAATAATAATAATAATAATAATAATAATAATAATAATAATAATAATAATAATAATGTCCTTCATTTTTCACAATGAACAGGCAGAAAAGAAGTGAGCCGTTAAGGCTGAGCAAAGGCACACAAATCTTCCTTTATGAGCATGCCCAGGTGTTAAGATCATCAGGGAAGACCTTTCTCTCTATCTCACCACCACCTTTACAGGTACCTTTGGTGAGGACATGAAAGAGGGACTTCTCTGTCGCTGCACCCAGACTCTTTCCCATGGGAAGTCAGGTTGTCCTCATCTTTGCAGATGAAGACCTTTCTCTTCAGATGGGCTTTCTCTTAGTGATTGGCTATCCAAGAGGTGTTTAAAATTTAGTGTTATGCCTTGTCATTTTGAATCTGGTTTTTTGTTGATTTTGTTTACCATTTTCAGTGGTATATTAGTGGTATTTGTTTGATTCTTCTTTAATATTTGTATACTTTCTGATTTTCGCTTGTAAATGTCATCTTTGAATGATATAAGCTGCCTTGGGTCATTTTTAAGGTGCAAGGTGGGATAAAAATATTTTAAATAAATAAATAGTTGTATACATGCATAGCAGATACTGTATGGAAGCACTGAGGGAAAAGTTAGCATATGGTGGGCTTCTCGGGCTGTTGAGATGTTATATCTTTGTTTTCTCACTTCTCTCTTCCTTTGTGCATCCTTGATTCTTTTTTATTGCAAATTCTTTTGACCCTTGTTGGAAAGCATTTCATCAGGCACTTCAGTTTTGAGTGGGAGCTTCCAAACTAACCTTAAATGCTTTATTAAGTTATTTCAGTGTTGCCTTCAGTATATTCTTGGGCCATCGAGCACCTACAACAAGCTCTCAATAGAAAAAATGTTTTGGAAGATGGTAGATGGTAATCCAACAGCTTGACCACATGGCCAGCCCAGTGAAGTAGTAATTGTTTCAAAACTGTAGAAATGTTTACTCGCCCAGAGACAGGACCACTCCATTAATCTGAAAAACTATGCTTCAGCTCACAAAAGCTTCTGAAAAATAAAAAGAAGTTAGTCTTACAGGTGCTGCATTAATGTTTCTACAGTACAGTATAATGTAACTGGCATGATTTGTCCTATGGAATCCTGGGATTTGTAGTTTAGTAAAGTACTTTGACTCCTCTGCTAGACAGTTCAGTTTGTATATAACAAAGATAGGCCCTCCAAATGTTATTCAGCTATAGTTCCTAGAGTCTTGGCCAACATAACCAGTGTGTGAGAGGAATAATAGTACTTGCAATCCAGTAATATCTGGAAAGACACATGTTGCCCATTCCAGACGTAAAGAGTTTTCTAGAAACATAAGGGCTACAAGTATGAACCTAGAGTGTGCAGAAGACTGCTTTGGACTTGTTAGTCTGTGGTGATTCTGTTGCAAGGGAGGGATGCTATTACTCTGTGCCAAAAAAAATTCAGTTAGTTTGTTTTTAACCTTTCTACCTTCTAATTGCAAATTAATAGATCTTTGCAAAGGCTAGGTTAATTCTCCAGAATTCTGTTCTCCAAGGAGAACATAATTCTGGAGAATTAACCAAGCCTTCTAAAGCTTTTGTAAAGTTCCCATTGTTTGGGAAGAAAAATAAGCCTTGTTGTGCTCAGGGAAGGCCCAAGACACTTTGAGGCCGAACAGCAAATGCCAAGATTGGACTTTAGGTCCAAAGACCATGTTCAACACCCAAGGGGAGGGAGAGGGAACAGGTGAGAACATAGTGAGTGACACCTGAAAGGGGTACCAACATGCAGTCCTAGTGTTCCAGCATGCAGCCTCATGATGCAGTGGTTAGATTTCAGTACTGCAGTCCTGGGCTTAGGTACCTATCTCGAGGTAGACTCAACCTTTCCTCCTTCCAAAGTTGGTAAGTTGAGTACCCAAGGGGTGGGATGGGGTGGAAAGGCAATGTGTAGCCTGCATAATGAAACTGTAAACTACCCAGAGAGAGCTTTTAACACTATGGGGTGTTATATAAGCAGCACACTTTGCTTTGGTACCAGCAACTGGGCCAATGTGTGGGGTCCCACAGGGAATTTGCTCTGCTCATGATTGCATCCTTTCTTGTTTTCTATTTTTAAAAGCGTTTTACAATCAAGTGGAAGCCAGACAAGTCTATATCTCAATACAGTTGCTAATTGCACTTATCCATTGACCTTATTTTAGAACCATCTCAATTTTTCTACAACAAAATGGTGCTTATTCGCAAGTAAATGTTTTTAGCATCAGGGCAGCAAAAGCAAGCTCTGTTTAATGCATGCAGTCATGAATTACTTGTGCCCAGGAAACAATCAGTCTCTTTGTTTGGGGGCCATGTTTAACTGTATAAAGGGACATGGTGGCGCTGTGGGTTAAACTGCAGAAGCCTCTGTGCTGCAGGGTCAGAAGACCAGCCGTCGTAAGATCGAGTCCACGTGACGGAGTGAGCGCCTGTTGCTTGTCCCAGCTCCTGCCAATCTAGCAGTTCAAAAGCATGCAAATGCAAGTGGATAAATAGGGACCACCTTAGTGTGAAGATAAATGGCATTCCGTGTCTAGTCGTGCTGGTCATGTGACCACGGACAAACTGTCTACGGACAAACCCTGGCTCTATGGCTTGGAAACGGGGATGAGCACCGTGCCCTAGAGTCGGACACGACTGGACTAAATGTCAAGGGGAACCTTTACCTTACCTTAACTGTATAAATATTTGCCATACAGTCCCATTCTCATATCTGAAGAAGTAGACTTGTCCACAAAAGCTCACAATAAAATATAGCAGTTAGTCTTTAAGGTGCCACAACATTTTGTCTTCTTTATTTTTGTCTTCTTCTTGCCTGATGTGCTAGCACAGGTTAACACAGCTAACTCTTCTAAAACTGCAGTTATGAAGGTGCTCTTATTTATGTGAATTACAAAAGACAACTATGCATGCACAGAATTCCTCTCTCTTTTGAATTACCAAAGCCTTAGGGTGGTTTGTTTAAGTTTGGGGGTGGGGGTGGGGGGGAGTTGTGTTTGTAAAGATATCAGGAATGTTGAAATTGTAAATCATGGGGGTGATGAGAAGAGAAATAGGAAACAATTCAGTTGTTGGCTTCATAACTGAAGAATTAAATATGACCTCCTAGAGCTCCTTACCATCACCATCCTGCTCCATCCATCGTCATGTCTAGGGTCTGAAATTATCTAGCTGCATCGTGGAGCAAATGGCTCTTCCCTGCTTCCTTGTCTAGGCATAGCGTGCCCAAGGCTAGCACTTGAGCATTGTCATAATTAGGGAAAGGCAGTTGAGGCTCAGGCTGCCAAAATTTGGAGGGCCAACATTTTGCTTTCTGGAAGCCTCCCATTGGCATTTGCTGCTGGAAGATCATGAATAGGGCAGTAAAGCCCAGCACCAACATTGCGAGTTATGGCCCTGCATATGATACAGGAAATCCGAAGCAGAACAATAATGTTGGCATTGCTACATTTCTCCTTCCAGGATGCCTGAGGCATTTTCTGCCATGTGGCAAAAGCACCTGGCTGATTCTGCATACTCCTTGCATACATCCTTAGGTGGGACAGGGGCATCGATTGCTTCTCTACCTTAGGCATCAAGATGCCTTGAGATGGTCCTGAAAACAAGAAAAGAAAGCAGCAAAATAAGGTTAGAAAATATTGGTGCCTTTTTCCCCAGTCCTCAAGCACGGCCAGCCCTGGGTAGGTCATGTAACCTCCTAGGCGGCACAGCAAGTAGAGATTTGGTTGGCAGCTCAGGACACCTGGGTTCAAATTCTCATTCTCCCACGAAACTCATGAGGTGACTTTGGGCCAATTACAGTCTCTCCACCTGACCTGCCTTCCATGACTGTCGTGACAGTCAAGTGGGAACTGGCAAACCATGGACAGCATGTGCACTGAAGGAAAGATGGGATATACTTATAATTGTTTGGTAAGAGTAGCAGCAATACAGGTAACTTACTACTCTTAGTGCTGTGCTAGATAATGTTGATCACCAGGGATGGGTTATTGACCAGGCTGAAGGGATGCCTCACCCCCAAATTTTGCAGGCCACCCATGCCCTAAGGTTTCAGACAGGGTGCAGTTACTGCTTTTGTTTCTCTCTTTCTATTGTTAATCGAGCCCCCCCCCCACAATTCCCAGACAGGCCAGAAGGGGGTGGTGTCGCCACAACCTGGTGATTTCTCTCTCTGACCATCTACGTTCACCTCAGGGGTGGAAATGGTGATGGGATGCTTTGCAGATATCTGGGCTTTTATTGCAGCTCAGCCACTGGTCTAAAAATATCATCAGTGATTCTCAGGGCCTCCTTGGCAGCTCAGTCTACAGTCGGAAACCGACTGAGACGAACAGACTGTGTGTGTTTGGAGGGGTTCATATGCCTGGTATACAAAGCTAGGCAAACTGTTCGGCTGTAAATGCCACGTGTCAGAGTCAGAGTCGCTGGAATTCATTCTGTTCTCCAGGGCTTATTCCTTCTCCTATTAAATTATTTAATGCAGGTCTGTGGAACCTGTAGATGCCCAGATGTTGATAAACTCCAGTTCCCATCATCCCTAGTCAGCCTGGCCAAATGAACAGCATGATGGGAGTCACAGTTCATCAACAACTACAAAGATGTAGCCCTTAATCCCTAATCTAATTGTTGTTACATGCCAAGTCAGAGTGACTCTAACAGGGCATCGAAAGGTAAGAGAGAGATTTAAGGAATGGTTTTACCAGTTCCACATCCTGATGAGCGTCCATGGCTAAGGACTTGAACCCAAGCCTCATGAGCCCTGTTACTCTAACCACTACACTATACTGGGTAGCTAATCTGATTGTACACCTCTATATTTCCATTCCACTTTTGCCTCTCTGAGACTTGAAGCCCTGGATTCAAATCTCCACTCACATGTAAAACTGGTGTTAAAATAATCACTTTTCCTTAGTTTTTCTCATAGGATTGTTTGTATAATGAAACTGAACAGTCACATAAATACAAGTGTATAGTATTTTGTTCACCATTTGTCCATCACGCATCTCTGTGCCTGTTGCTCTGTGGGTGTCGCTATTATCTGTCATATCTTCTCTCTCTTCACCTAATTTTTCATATTATTTCTGTCTCTTTTCCTATTTATCACAATGCTACTTATATCTGCGCACTTAAAATGTGTTCAGATTGCTTTGTGGATGTCTTAGTGATCTCTACAACAATCCTAGCAAGTAGGGCAGCATCATTGCCCATCATATCAGGAGAGTGAGGCCAAGAGTTTAGACACAGGTGTAAAGCACCTGCCAAATTAATTACCAAGGCCAGTTAAAATTCACTTCCTCAGACACTAACTTGTGTCCATCCAGATATATGAGAATCAAGATATTTCAACCTAGTTAAAATTCACTTCCTCAGACACTAACTTGTGTCCATCCAGTTATATGAGAATCAAGATATTTCAACCTAACCACGTGTAACCCAAGTTCTCATGCAAAGGGAGTAGTAATTTAATTATTTAATTTCTTTATTAGTGTATTTTCACAGCCAGTGACGGGGAGATGTGCTTGTGGGATAGTTTGTCTTCTGTGCCAAAATAACTTGGCTGGCTTTGGTGCTGTGCATCCTGACTTTCATATGTGGGGATAGTTTGTTAGCTCAGTAACTCCCCATTCCTTCAGATGTCAGGGTCAATTCATTAGATCAGGGGGCAGAGCTCTGCGGTATTGTACAATGTTGCCGCTTGTGCATTATTGCAAAATACTGTAAAATAATTTGCAAAATAGTGCATACAATCATAGTATGAGAGAAGGAGACAGACAATGGGGATTCCCTCCTCATATTTTTGCATGGAGAGCACTGGCACCAGCTTGAAGTGGAGAGGAAACAGGTGCTGCCTTTTACAGCTGCCACACGCCCTATCACACAACTTTCTCCTCTGCCCTGTTCGCCTTTAGATTTATCTTCCCGCCTGAAGAACACAGAAGGCCCCGAGACCTGGCAACTCTAGCCGGAGCGTAATTTACCAAACCGCCTCAGGCAGCAAAATGTCTTGGTCGGGACTTTATTAGAACTCGTTCTGTCCATGTTTCATACTGGTCGGATGATGTCTTTTGGGTTTTTTTTAATGCCCTACCACCGCGAGGTCAGAGCCCAGGCGAGAGTGCCTCTGAGCACAGACAGTGTCCTCCCTTTCTCCCCGCCCCTTCCTCTCTCCCCCCCCCATCTTTCCACGCCTTTGAGAGGAAGACCGCGAGGGGGGTCTTCCAAGTTAAAGAGGGCGTGGCGGCGGCGGCGGCGGGGGGTAGGTGAGTGGGATCGATCGCGGCGCCTCTCTTTCTCTCCCGGAGGCCGGCTCGCGCTTCTCACGTTTCAACCGGAGGCCACCTCTCCGGTGGTCAAGAGCAGCACCGCGGGCTCGCACGAGGTGCGGCGGCGGCACGAATGCGGAGCCGTCCCCGCCGTCCCAACCAACCTAGCGCCCGAAGGGTTAATGCGCACAGCAGGCGAAGAAAGCGCGCGCACACACAGACACACACACACACAGACACACACACACACACACACGCGTCTGCCAAGGCACACACCGTACGTTAAGGGTGTGCGGCCAACAGCCACACAACTACACTACAACCGCCTTCTGCTGTGTCTGCGTGCGTGTGTGAACGCGGGAGCCGAGACGCGCGCCCGAGCTGGGCGAGGGAAGGAGGATGACCCGTCGGGGGCTGGACGCCAGGAGGTAAACAAACAATAACCGGGCCGCCGCCGCCGCCGCCCCCCCCCCCTTCCCGGCTCCGCAGCCCGTCCGCCCGAGTCCTCCGCGGCTTCCCTCCCTTTTCCGCGCCCCTCTTTCGTCCGCCTGTTCCAGACCCTGGGGGAAAGGTGGCTCTCCAGTGGGCAGAGAGACACCCCCCCGCCTCCCCACTTGGAAATGGGGTCGAAGAAACCCGCTTTGACCCACTGGAGATGGGGTCGCCGTTGGGAGGGAAGACCTTGAGCCCCCCCCAGTCCCCTCCCCAAACCCACCCCGCATCCATGCAAACACGCATCGCTTTCCATCTCCTCCGCCGCCTCTTCCCAGCCAAGATCCGGCTGGTCTACCCGGCTCGAACAAAAAGACAAAAAAAAACCCTCCTCAACCCAACTCGGATATTATTAAGAGGGGAATTCAACACCGTTTGGGGAGGAAAACAAAATATATGGTAAGATAATCCGAGAGTGGAAATTGGGGAGGGGGCCAGGTTTGGTGCCTCTTCGGCGCCGAGCGTGTGTGTGTGTATTGTGCTGCTCCATTCACCCATTTTAAAAGTTTGTGGGGTGGGGGGGAAATCGGGTGGGTAGTAGCGGGGAAACCATTCACCTTATTGATTATAGGGCGAATTATTGGGGGGGGGGGAGGCCTGGAGGGAAAGGAGAGCGAGCTTTGGAGCTGGGCCAGGCAGACATCCGTGGGTTGGGGGCTGGGAAGAGGGGGAGGAGACGAAAACTACACACAAAGAGGGCAGGATTGGGGTGGGAAGCCTTTGCTCTGCATTGGAATTTGTTGGCTCTGCTCGGAGCTTCGTGGGGGTGGGAACGGTGTCGAAGGGGGAGGGAAATGATTCATAGTCCATCCTGTTTCAGATTCTGAAGGTAGACAACCACACGGCTGTGTGCCTTTTTCTTTTCTTTTCCAAACCTCCCCCCCCCAACAATAATCTTGCACCTAGGCAGTGTTACTGTGAGCATTGCTCCCATTTTACAGGTGATAAATCATCAGCAAGGAAGGGCAGGATCCTCCTTAGCCCGGCTTGGGTCTGTGGCCATCAGGCTGCACTGAGCGTCACAATGTGGTGGCTACTAGATTTAACCCAGTCCCAGAAGTAAGGACTGTAATAGTGGGGTGACAGGTTTGGGTAGGGGATGCGGGAGCAGAGGACAGCAACTCATGGAATGATTTGAGAAACCTTCTTCCCTGTTTCCTTCTTCTGTGATTGAGTCCTTCAGAGGTGGGTGGGTGGTAATTTCTTATTATAGGGTGGCCCAGCAGGCCTGTCTAGACTGTTTCTCACATTTGGCTGTGCTGGAAAATTGATGATGGTGTGGGCATAATTAAAGAAATGATGTCTGTCTTTCTAAGTATCAGTCTGCAATTCAAGGCAGCGTAGGTGGGGGCACACTGTACATAGAGTATTTTCCCCCTGGAGTCAATAGAGGGCAGAGACCTCCTTCGATGGACAGATGACATTTGAGTGACTTTGCGTGATCTCTGAATGGATGCTGTTCTCCCATCCTCCCAGAAAGCCTCAGATGCACCTGGCACAAACAGGATTGTTGTTGCTTTTGCAAGGAAAGTAGCTAAACCTTAGTGGCCGATTACAACATAAACCTACCGCTGTCCCCTGAAAGACATCCTGTCAATAAACAATAGATCCCCCTGGGAAAGCAGACTTAAATTTCTGGCTTGTTTGGGAGTTTAAGCTACCAACCCCCCTGTGAATTAACCCTGAATCTGAGGTCAGTGGATGCTGACAGCTCCCACCACCCACCAACACCCCCCCCCTTTGTATCACACTGTGAATTAGCCACAGGATCTGATTAAATATTGAATGAGTGAAACAGGGCAGAAATTGGAATTAAAAGGGAACCAGCCCAATTGGGAGCAAAGGGAATCTACAGGCCAAAAAGTGTATGGGTATAGAGGTTGGAGGGAATGACTAAAGGCTATCCTTCCTTCCTATGTTCCTTCTGTTGGAAGTGAGGGGGTGGGTGGTGCAAATAATGCTGAGCAGGATCAAGGTGGAATATACCTTCTGGAAGCTTGAACTTCTGCTTATCTGTTCCCCATCATGAAGGAAGAGCTAGGCACTGGCCTAGCAGAGGGAGACTGGAAACAGCTCTGCGGCAGGCTGACCTAGTTTAATTTACCGGGCTGGTGGTGAATCCCACCCACTCCTTTGCCCCCCTCCTTAACCAATGGAATGTGATTTTTATATACCTGGAAAGCAAACACCAAAGGGATGTTTTGATCTTGTTGTGTAGGAGGGACTCTGGTGGCACTTTAAAAACTAACAACCTTGTCTCTGTAAAATGAGTAACTCATCTGGTGAAACAGGCTGTCATAATACATATTTTAGTTTTTCATGCATCACAAGACTCTCAGTCTGTTGCACTAAAAACAACAAACACATATACACTGATTTTCTCATGTGAAGAGAAAGCAAATATGACCTAATCAGAACTACTGTAAACCACCCAAAGAGTGTTTGGTACTAATGGGGCAATGCAGAAGTTGAGTTAATAAATACAGTAACCAGAACCAGTGGCCACTTTGGGCTAATACTTTAAGGAAGAGTATCAACCCAAAGGGGAAGGAAGCCAGACTGCCTAGATTATTTCCAGTAAGGGCATACCACTGTTTTCTTTTTGAGGCCAGGATCTCTGGCCTGGAAGAGATTTAGGATTAGGGATTGTGAAGTGTTCCAGGACAATTTGCTTGCTTGCTTTTGCCACTGCATATCCTCCTTAGCTGGAGTTTTCTGTTCTTCCTGGTAATGCAGGAAAGAAAAGAGAGGCATTGGGAAATTACCTAATAACTATGTGGTGGTGTGGAGGTCAAGACTGAAGACCATTACAAGACAACCTAGCCTGCAGCGCCTCAGAAGGACTAGTTGGAAGTTTATGGATAGGGAAAGAGGAATGTTCATACCAAGAAGGCAGCTGCAGGCGAAACAAGGCTGGCCCTGCCATGAGGCAGAGTGGGGGACAGCAGTGGCACTGTTTTGGTTCTTCCATCAGAATCCCCCACGGTTTCCTTCAGTCACACCATGATATACTCGTCCTTGGCTCCATAAATTATCCTACTACCTCTAATGTGATGGAGGCTCTTTTCCCACTAGCTGTGTTCAAGGAGTACCAGCCCAGTCAGCTGCTTCTGTAAGTGGGCAAGTCAGAGAGAAAGTTATCTTGTGATTCACCACAGATAGCAAAAAGTCTTAAGTCATCACTGGGAGGGGAAGTGAGTTGGAAAGATTACACGGTCTGACAGGGTGGTCGGTCAGTCTCTGTCCCATACAAACTGGAAGTGTGCATGTCACAAGAGGCCAAAGGTTTGACAGGCTTTGTTTTTCGAAGTGTGTTTTAGGCCTTCCTTATCCTTAGTGCTTCCCACATCCTATTTTTCTTGTGAGCTGGAAGTCAAAGTCCGTGTTCTTTCACTCTCCCTTCACCTTCTAAAGGTCTCCTTGGTTAGAACAGAGCAGGGCTGGGAGGGATGAATCTTGGGCTCCATCTCTCTCATGCTTGGGAAGGGAGAAAGACCCCTTGCGATGGATTAGAACTGGAGACCAAGAGTCTGGACTTCTGCTCCTCTGCCTTGCATGTGTGGAGAGTACATGAATGGATTTAAAGAGTTAATCCTTCCAGACACATCAGCTATGAGCTTTTGAGGGGCTCCCTCAACTCTTTGAGGAAAAGGGGAAGGGAATTAACAGGGAAGAAGCAAAGAGAATGATTATTACAGAGTCATTCCCTGGTTTCTCTTTTATAAGCCGATTTAAAGTCAGGTGACGGCTTCTCCAGCAAACTTTCTAATCCCAACTTCAATGGGAGACGAATGAGTGGGAGGAAGACGAGTGGGAACCTAAGAAACCACTTAACTGTCTAATCCCCATTTCCCTCTCGGTGACAGTATAAAAATCCTATCTCCAGAATCCTATCCCTCTCTCCAAATATCCCTCCAGACCTAAGGAGAGGAGGGAAATGTTTTCTAAAGAAACTTTGCCATCTTCCTTCTGCTAGAGCTACTGCTCTTTCTCCTGTTTGGTGTGCATGACTAGAAATAATTACATCAGCGCTAAGGGTGCACAAAAGGAGAGGAAGCTCTGATAGGCTTTTTTTCATGTGGTGACACAGAGATGAAGAGGAGGTGTAAAAGACTATTTTCCACCAGGCCCATTCTTGGCCTTTCTTGCTAAGGGTAACGTTTTCTGTCCATCATGGTACAGTATCTTTGTTTCTGCAGGAGAGAGTTTGCTAACAGGCCCATTTTAGCAAATGCAGCCATATACAGCCATAATAAATATATTCTCAAAAGGGCAATCATTTTGTGTTGGAGATCAGTGAGATGGGGGGGGGGGGGGAAGATGTCTTTAATAACAACAGAAATCGATTATGTGGGCAAGCTTGGCTGCCTGCTCTGAGAAGGCTTGGTCTTGATAGCCTTAGGCTATGGCCCCTGGGGCTCAAAGTCTACAACTCAAAAGATCTGGCAACCTTAGCCCAGGCACCAGTGGGTTTTTTTAATAGTTCCTCTTTCATTTAAATAGTAACCTCTAGAATCTTCTGGAACTCTTTAGACCGGCTCCTAAGCTAAGCATGAGAGTTAGTGACTCTTGTCATAGAAAAAGGAGGGGAATCCTTAGCCTCCCCCCCCCAAATGTCAGTGAACCACTCCACTGTTCCTGTTCAAGGCCACCTGTGATTCTAAGGAAGCTGGGGACACCTTCTCTTACAGTGATGGGCAGGATTGTAGTCAGGAATGATGGGGGTTGTAGTCCAAAAACAACTGGAGAGCACCAGAGTAGGGACGGCTGTGTGGTACAGCTGAACATAATTATCAGAATCTTGTCAGTCAGTAAAATATGACATTTGTTTCATCACCACCATATATTTGCAGCCCCTAGATCTAAAGGGAATATATCTCTGACCACTAGATTCTGGGGACAAAGAATAAGCAGAGATTAGTCGCCTTTATACTTTGCTAGCTAGCCTTGAAAGGCATTTGGCAGACTGTTGCTGGAAGAATAACACTGAAGTAAGTTGACAAGTCAGTTTTGACTTCCGAAGGTATCATATTGTTGGAATACATTGTTTTAAAAGAGTACAGGGAAGCCATTCGCTTCTTTTTTGGCTCCACATACAATGTGAAATTGTGTTGATGTAGTTATGCATAAACACTGGGCGTAACTCATATACTTTGGACAGAATTTTGGCACTATATTTTGGGAAACTCAAAATAATAATATGTGTATTCACAGATTGCAGGGCTGATATAGTTCAGTGGGTTGGCCTGTCTAACTGCGACCTCAGGATCAAGAGTTCAAGTCCCTATTATTGTGTCTTCCAGGAGGGGAACCAGTGGAGACTTCCCAGAGCATGGGGGTCTAGTGGGGTTATGCGCCCTGCTGCCTATACAGCTTTAGGCAGGCAGCACAGTCCCAGAGCACCACTAGAAGGAGGGACTCTGCGAAGCATTTCTGAGGACTTTAAAGCTCTTGAGAAGGTTGCTGTAAAACAGAATCCACTTGACAGCATGTAGGGTTTTTTTTATTACATTATACAGATTATAGATTGATGGTAATATATCACCCTCCTAATACCCAGGCATTTCATAGAAAGTATATAATGAAGTACAGTGAAGCTTCAGTCAGATTAAAGGGGTTAATTGTAGCGGTAGTGCATCATCGTTGTGCTAATTCTCTTTTTGTGGTGGACACATGTCCTTGGACAGGGATGAAAAGGAAAGTCTTAATTAACTACATTTTCCGCTTCCAAGGAGGTGTAACCTTGCAGACCTTCTAATTAATTATCCACAGAATTTCCCAGGGTATATTTGCATTTAGACAGAGACCTCCTGATTATATTTGTTGACATAAGACTAGAATAGCAAAAAGATTTGTATTAGAGGTCCAAGTACATGTGGACATTTTGCAAATAAAATTAGCTCAGTATTGAGGGAATCAGGAAATGTATGTTACTGTTGCAACCACTTCTCCCTTTTCTCAGTCAAAGGAAAAACCTGGACAGTATTCCATCCAGTAAGTAGTATATTTATGTGGCGAGATATGTCAAAAGTGATGGTGTGGGGGTGCAGTTACTTTCCAGTCAGGTAGGTGGGAGGCTGGAGGTCACTGGCTAGATAAACTCCTGGATTGACTGCTGTCAGGCAGTCTGAAAAGAGCATTTAAAAGGAGCCTTTTGAAAAATAGTCTTTAAAGGCTTTCTTTTTCTGTAGGCTGAGGAACACCAGGGCCTGGAACAGCGGCATAGCAGAAGCTAAGCATGCATGGTTGAAGTACTGGCTGTCTTTCGTGAGCTGGGACAATGACCTCATATGCTAACCTTCCACCGTCAGGCTTCCCAATTCCTCTTGAACTTAGCTGCAGTCTTCACCATGGCTGAGATGGACATGGATTTCCTTAGCTATCACATATTATTGTGACTTGCTGCTGTAAAGCAGGGTGCTGTGCCTTGAATGGATAATTAATTTAAGAAGACTCATTGTTTTTTTGAAAAAATCTTGCTCTTGTTGGAGATGAAAAAAATTGATTTGTTTACCTGGATCCATGAAGTTACCTGCACTTACGGGCTCTCCTTAAGGGACAGGAAGTGCTCACCCACACTTCAAAATATACCACACGTTGCTTGATTGAGCCCCTGAAATCATCTTGCCCACTAATGCCACCTGGCAGTAGCTGCAGTGCCCCTTTGGGACCAGCTGTGTCCATGGCACCTCAATCTAATGGCTAGCTAATTGTCTGCCCTGAGATTAAAAGGAATATCTGTCCCATTGTCTACTAGGTTCTTTGCCTGGAATTAGGTAATGCCATTCCTGTGTATGTACTGCTGTGATGCATCTGTTTCTAGGATGGAAACAGCTATTAATGGCATAATTCCTGACCTAATCAGGCTTCTTCACAGATTAGAGATATTAATGCATTTGTCTCTTGCCCGCCGGTGAACTTTATTAGGTGTCATCTATTGTTCCTCTAGGTTTTTCTCCCTCTCGATATTATTTATTTATTTATTTAGAATATTTTTACCCCACCTTTCTCCTTAAAAGGACCTAAGAAGGTTCACATTGTTAAAAGACAATGAAAACGGCTAACAACAGTGAATATACAAATATTTAAAAGAACCAAATAAATACCGTACGAAAAACACAAGCAACTCCAAAACACGTTCAAAGCAGTAAGTTACAACAGTCCACTTAAAACCCCACTCAGGCAGCTGTTCGCTCAGGGAAAGCCAGCCTGAAGAAGAAGACCTTTGCCTGCTTGCAGAAGGACAGCAAAGATGGGGCCAATCTGGCCTCCTGTGTGAGAGAGTTCCAAAGTCTGGGTGTAAAGACAGAAAAGGCCCTCTCCTGCTTTTCCCACCAAACACACCTGTGAAGTCAGTCAGACTGAGACAGCAGCTAGAATCCTGTTGGTGATTTACACGGATGTATGTAAGGGAAATCACAAAAACCATGATGGCAAACTAATTAGCAAGGTGTGCCTCTGCTCAGAAACACAACCATCACCTTGTCAGTTGACAGCAATGTGATGCCATCGCTTGTGGGGAGCGTAAATTGCCAGTAGGACTCTGGCCAGTATCTGCTCCAATGCAACCTAAATAATTGTGTGGCTAAGAAGAGTTTGAATGTGACCTTGTCATAGTCTAAAACTCTAGCCCACGAGTGAAGAACATGCAAGCAGCTCCCATCATACCATACCATTGACGGTATTATCTAGGTCTGATAGGAGTTGCAGTCCATTAATATCAGAAGAGGCCCAGTTTGCTCACCCCTTGAGGTAGCCTCTGCCCCACACTGGCACTAGAAGACACACAACTTCCAAAGGAGAGAAATGGCAGTGATTCTGGACTTTGCTTACAATTCATGCAGCCACTTCTGAGGAGGTAACTATTTATATCAATGATCCTTCGCTGGGAACTGTGATGCCTCTTGAGTTGTGGCACAGCCGCATGAGTAGGTGCTCATTCCCATTATTGACCCAGAGGGAGGACTATGTAGGAGGGCCAGGGAGGGCTTTGTTCTTCTGCCTGAAGGCAGCGAAGCAAGTTTCCTGTGGCAGGAAACCCCAAACACTGCAGCACATTATGAAGAGAATTAGCCAGGAAAGGTTGATTTCATGTGGGTCTTTTTCCGGCTATTTTTTTTTTAAAAAAAACTCCCAAGCTGAATAGATTTCATTTGTTTCTTTTCTACCCGCCAGGCAAGGGAGGAGGAATAGTTTTCCTCCATCTATTGTGATGCTCCTGTGGGTGGTTTGTTTGGTTCTGTGTTAAAAGATGTAACGTGGGCAAGATGACACTTTTTTCTTGATCTGGTGGTGATGCTTGTGACGGATCGAGGCAAGTATTAGAATTACTCAGAGCTCTTTGAACTTTTGTGCCGCTTAAAAGACTTGCATACTCTGAATGATCCCAGTAAAATAGGTCATTTTGTATCAACGGTGAGGAATCTCAGGCGATAGTGTAACCAAGTCCATCCGATTTGGGATCACAATCTCTGGGTTCCCAAGATGACCAGGCCATCTTCTCCAGGACACCATTATGTGGTTTGTTTCTCAACTTGCATCACTGTTTCCTCTCATTTTAAAAGATCAAAATGCTTCTCCTAAGACCTATTTGCTAACAGTGAGAGATCTGGGCTAAAATGTACCTGTATTTTTGGTCCCCTTGCCTTACTGTGAGAAGGTAAGTGAGAGTGTCTCTGGAATTAGACTTTGCCTTCTAGCTGAAATAGGTTTCTTACTTGTGTTTCATGTATTTAGTTATCCTTAGAGCCCTACAGCATAGTGGCTGGCATCCTGTTGCGTAGCTACACAAATGGTATAACTTTTTGTTGCAAATTGCCCCAAGTTAAAAAATCACAAGCCCTTATCAGTCACACACTGAGTCATACAATTAAGTATGCAATGGATGATGTCCAACTTAAGCGAATTCACTTCCAGCAGTTATGCTATTTGTACTATGACAGCATAATTAGGCAGGAGGATTTGAGCCAGCAGTTTTTTTGGGTTAAATAATTACAAGAAATGTTGAAGTTACGTTTAATAGTTTGTTTTGCTTTGCTTACTGTTGAGCTGAAGAAAGGCACGGATAGCCACCACATTTTGGCATATTTATCTTTTCCTCTGATACAAACATGGAATTCCATCTCTACTATGAAGGGGAGTCATTTGATTATCTGCAGCGTTCTGTCTTTGTGATAATGCCTGTGCCCTATTCAGTGAGATCTATGTAATCTTTCTCCCATCTAGCAATTACCTTTTTATCACATCTTTGTTCATAAAGCACAAGAACAAATGAGCAGCACTAATGTGCTCCACGTGGTTGGCCTTTTTGCCAATACAATCCTATGCATGCCTATTCAAAAGTGGCAGTGATGCCGAAACTTAAAATTAGACTATTAGTAAGTTGAACCGAATGAGATTTGTCAGTCCTGGATGCCTCAGGGAGCAGTATTCTGTTGCCACCCCAACTTTGATGGAAAAAACTTTAATATTTTCTTCATTCAAACCAAGACAAATCAAGAGCTAAAACATATTGTGTGTGCCTGTAGAGATGACCTGACTGAGCAGCCAATCTGTGCCACCACTTCCTTGTTAGCATAGGCAACATGTTGAATCGTCCAACAAAGTGGCATTTTTGAAAGTGTTTCTGTTTCTCTTGCTTCTGCAGCCACTGCCTTTGCTTGCAATTTTTTGTGGCTGTACCATGACAGAGATGGACAGTGTGTGCTGTTGTTGGCTGTAATTCCCATAATCCCTCAACAGTGCTGTCTGGGCCTTATGGGACTGGCAGTCCATTAATGTCTGGAGGGCTACGAGTTCCCTGTCTAAACTTGCTAAACAAAGTACATGTAATCGCAGCCAAGACTAGGGGTGGTGGGAGAAGAATTCATTGTGGTGCATTAATATCATGATGCGTAGGGCAGAAGACAACACAGTATGCACATGGAGTTCCCAAAATTTGCTTTGGTGAGACACAAGAATTAGCAGAGAACTTTGGCTGAAGGTGAATTCACAATGCATTGTGCAGTTCACCCTTCAAAATTCAGAAGTTAAGTCCGGTTAAACTCAACCAATCTTACTCCTAGGTAAGTAGATATAAGTCAGAAAGAAGTACAGTACAGTCTGTCACGTCTGCACGTGTTTCTGCTTTGTTGTGATGAGTACACTGAATAAAGGAATTGCTGAAAGATTAGACGTGTCTACAGTACTATAAATATTTGGGCTAAACCAAGTTGTGAATTCTAGTGAGAGTAGGCCCATTGAATGAATAGGATCTGTTAACTGAATACTTACATAAATCCTATACATTCAGTAGATCTATCTGGGACTAGCAGTTCAATTTAGCCTTTCTATTTTACATCCAATCAATCTACATAATGACTTATACAGTTTCTTCAAGCAGAAATTCAGATCCCCCTTTGCCTAAAGGAGCTTAACATTAAGATTTGACTGTAGAGAACGGGGAAAATGGGAAGGCAGGCTAACAAGGAATGATTGTTATCAGATGGTATTACGTACATGTATTGAGCTTCTCGGTTAGTCCTGTTGATGTACAGCAAGTGTGGAGAGTGAGTTTTTTGTTTGTTAGTTAGTTAGTTAGTTTGTTTGTTTGTTTAAATTTGTATCCTGCCCAATTAGTGCAGATGCACTATTCTGGGTAGTTTACGATCAACTAAAACTATACATATAAATAAAAATGAAACACAAAATAACAACACATTAAGAGGTGGAAATATCAAACAAAATGCAGCACAAGGCATGTAAACATATATACCAACAAGGAACAGATCAAGCAGAGTTTGCAACAAAAAAGATCTCTCTGTTAAGCAGTGTTTTCAGTGATCTTTTAAAGGAGGAGAGAGATGGGGCCAGGCGCAGTTCCACCAGCAGTTGCTTCCGTAGTGTTGGAGCCACAGTAAAGGAGGCCCTACCTCCAGTGTGGGATTTCTTGGCCTCCCTTGGAGTGGCTATCCGGAGGATCATGGCCTGGGAGGGCCTAGTGGTTCGGGTGGATGACCTTAGGAAAAGATGCTTCAACAGTAGACCTGCAGATCTTGTTGGACTACAGACCCTATCATCCCTGGCCATGATTTTGTTGCCTGGGGCTGATGGAAGTTTCAGTTTGACATCTGAAGGACCTCAGATGCTCTGCTTCTGCAAGAAAGCCTTCCTTGTGTGTAGGAATTAAAAGTATGGGATGATAAAGCTGGTGTTCTGTTTTCTAATGGGAATATTGTTGAGCCCAACAAATAAGCTGAAAATGTGTCCCAGAGTCAGTATATGTAAGATTTTAGAAGGGTATGCCATGTGGCAGGGACGTGGTGGCACTGCGGGTTAAACCGCTGAAGCCTCTGTGCTGCAAGGTCAGAAGACCTGCAGTTGTACGATCGGGTCCACGCGACGGAGTGAGCTCCCATTGCTTTTACCTTTTTAATGTTATGTGGCAAGTTGAGATGGGGGTCAATAATTGCAAAAAAATCAAATCATCACCAGGGGGCACTGTGCTTCAAGGAGTGTTAATGCCTAAGGTGGTCCTCCCCAACCTAACTAGTGTGTAGGGCACCTTTCCTGAGCCCCCAGATATGTTAGAGTAGAAATCTGAAAGGCAGTTGCTTTAGACAAGCAGGCATATGGATTGTCTGTTGTAAATGGAGAGGGGGGGGAACTTCACATATGATTAGAGGCACTTTCCTCTCCGTCCAGCCTGCAGGTACAGAGAAAAACAGCCTGAGCCACAGATCAAAATAAGTGCCAGTTTTGGTATTTTCAGATGACATTCTTCATTTGCTTCTCCATTCCAAAATACCTAGGTTTAATACAACACATTTTGCAGAAGACGCAGCAGTAACTCTTGCCTGTAACAGGCCAGAAGTGCCTCCATCTGAAGCCCAGACTGCAGGTGGCAGGCCTTGGTACCATTTTTACCTTATAGAAACATATTTTCAATCTTCCTTTGATAAAACAGTTTTCAGAACCCCCAGCTGGGGGAGGGGGGTCATAGGATTCAACAGAAGCCCTGTCGCCCTAGTGAGATTTGCCTCTACTGTGCCAAGGTATTTCACCAAGACACCTCAGAGTCATGAGTGGAAAATTAAAATGGGAGGAGCTTGTGGCCCATAAAAGAGGAGCACACTTGCACCCCCTCTTAATCCTGGTGTGGGAAATATTTAGTCCTCCAGATGTTTTGGACTTGGATTCTCACCAGCCATACCCAACATGGCCACTTACGGGATTACAAGAGGTGAAGTCCTAAACACCCAGGAAGGGTAGGGTGATCAGCCTTTATCAAGGCAGTGCTGGCTAGGAAATTACAGAAGCCCTTTATTCTGTACCTTCTTCCTCCTCCTCTTGTGTGTCATGCTGTGAACTGGCGGTGGCGAGAAGCAGAAGGAGATCTAAACTCTTCTCTGTAGGGTTGTTTGTGTTACATACAGCACTGATGTTACCTGTCTGTCATGGGTTTGGAGGGAAAGTTCCATCCTATGGGGAGTGGAAGGCGGGACATCAGGAGGAGGGGCTGTACTGTATATATATGTGGAGCGTGTGTGGAGAAGTTTAGAAGAAGAAGCTGGAGGAGAGCTGAGAGAAGAAGCTGGTGTGGGAGTCTGTGTGTCAGACAGGGTACTACTGTGTGTCAGTCAGTACCAACCTGATAGGTTCAGGTGTCTTTATGGGTAGCCAGAACTGATAGGTTCAGGGTCTGTGCTTTATTTAAAGGTGTTCTGTGTGAACCCAAACTGGTGTATGTATGATTGAGACTAAGCCACGTTACTGTATCTTATTCACTTGATCATTTTATTTTCCCTGTGTGTTAATTAAATAAACCTTATTCCTTTATTTGTTAAAAATCCATCCCTGGTCTGTGTGACTTCTTATAGGGAATGGTTGGTGGCAGCTTAGTGAAACTGTGGCATATCCCAGTAGGTCTGGGTTTGTCACATTGATTGGTGTCCAGCGTGTGGGATACGACTGATCCAGTTGTCCAGTGGTCCAGCAAAGCCTTGGCAAGTGTGCCCAGAGCAAGGAGGGTCTAGTCAGGGACAATCTGAGAGCGCGTAGGTAATCTTCTAGGCTTACCTCACGGGGAGGTAGGCTAGTGGAAGAACGTGTGACCTCAGATTGGTGGGACTAGATTAGGGAGCTCTGAGGCAACCTGTTTTGGCGGGAAAAAAGCTGAGGCAAAGCTGAGTGAAGTAGCAGTGATCTAGCCTGTCTGCTGAGAGGCCTAGCAGAGGGGGGTGGACTCTGGCTGGCAACAGTTGCAAGTTAGTGCTGAAGAACAGCAGCAATCTATAGAAGGCTGGTTCTGAGGCAAAAGAGAAAAAAAAAAGTGGTCGCTTTATTTTGAGGCTTGACTTTTGAAAGCAGCCTGTTCTGGGGGGGGATTATGCCCTTGACTCGAAGCCAAATGGCAGAAATGGGTGAAGTGAGGGAACCCCAGGTGGACCAAGGTTCTGAGGATGAATTTGGCTCAGTGCAGGATGAGAGCACGGGAGAACAGAACCCAGAACTCAGAAAAATACTCATAGCCCAACAGCATGAACTGAGGGTGAGGGAAATGGAGGAAAGATTAGAGAGAGAAAGAATGGCGTTGGAAAGGGAAAAGGAAGAGAAACAGGAAAGGGAAAGAGAGAAACAAAGGCAATTTGAAATAGAGAGAATGGAAAGAGAAGAAAGATTGGAGAGAGAGAAAATGGCGTTTGAGTTAAGAAAATTGGAACTGATGAATCAGAACAATAATAACAATAGAGATTCTGAGGTGGGCCAATTGTCTAAAACTGACCTGAAGAAATTCCCTGTATACCACAAGGGAGATTGCCCTGAGGTGTTCTTTTCCCTCGTGGAAAGAGCGTTTGTGGACTTCTCAGTAAGGGAAACTGAGAAGATGACCATCATGCGATCTTTAATCAGTGGCAGCCTGGCAGAAGTATATGCAGAGATGCCAGAGGAATTGCTGAGAGATTTCGCAGAGTTTAAAAAGCTGGTGTTTGCCAGACATGGGATAAATGCGGAACAGCTGAGGCAGAGATTCAGGTCACTCACAAAGAAACCAGAGCAGACTTTTACCCAAGTGGGGGCCCAACTGGTGAGGTTGCTAGAGAAATGGCTGTCGCAGGAGGGGACAGAGACCTTCCAGCAGCTCAAAGACCTGATAGCGCTGGAACAGTTTTATTCAGTCCTGCATGGGGAACTGAAGTTCCAGGTGAGGGAAAGGAAACCAAAATCTGTGGCAGAAGCAGCAGAGATCGCAGATTTTATTTCCCAAATAAGAAAGCCCTTAGGTGAGGGGAAATCTATAGGTAAACCTAAAGAAACCTACAGCAAGTACTCTCAGGGACCAGGGAAAAACCAGCAAGTGGGAGGGGCCCATGGTGAAGGGAAGCCCTCAGACACGAAACCAAGACCTCAGATTTTGGAGGGAAAACCAAAACAAGATGAGAAAGACTCAAAATACAGCAGAAAATGTTATTTCTGTCAAGGAAAGGGCCATCTAATCTCAGAGTGTGAGAAATTAAAGCAGCTAAAAGGAAATATGCCTCATGATTTGAGTGGAACCAAGCCAAAAGCTGTGTTCTGTGTCCAGAAAGAGCAAAGCTCCTTGTCACTGAGGGAGCCTGTTGCCATGGCTACTCAATCTGGAACAGTTACATCTGCTGATCAGGCTGAGGAAAATGGTCCTCTTGTGGAGGTCAAGCGCTGCTTACTAGTGAGAACAGATTCGCAGTTGTTTGAAACCGCAGGAGTGGACGTAGGAATACTTGACCATCAGTATCGGGGGCTAAGGGATACTTGTTCCCAGGTGACCCTGTGCCATCCAGACATTATTCCTGGGGAGTATATCATCCCGAATGAGAGCATGAAGGTGGCAGGGATTGAGGGACAGGTGATCTCGCTGCCAGTAGCTGAGGTACCTGTGAACTTTCAAGGCTGGAGGGGAGTTTGGCGGCTAGCGATTTCATCGACTCTGCCAGCAGCCGTGCTCGTGGGAAATGACCTGGCTGAACATGTGAAACGGGTGCTAGTGATTACACGCTCACAAGCTAACACAGGGACAGTTCAAGGGGGTATTGGAGAGCCCGAGACGGAAGCAGAGGGGAGTTCCGAAGCTGTGGGGGAAACCTTAACCACAGACAGCCGATTTGGCCAAGAGCAAAAGGCAGACGCCACTCTCCAAAAGTGTTTTGAACAGGTGACAGACGCTCAGCTAACACCTGAAACCCCAGTGAGATTTCGAGAGAAAATGGGAATTTTATATAGGGAGACCCTGAGGAATATCTCAAAAGGGGGAGATGGGATCAGAAGTCAGCTGGTGGTACCTGAAAAGTATCGCCCCATGATCTTAAAAAGGGGGCACTCTGACATGTTTGCTGCGCACTTAGGGGTGAACAAAACACAGCAGAGAATCACACAAAATTTTTACTGGCCTGAAATAGGGAAGCAGATCAAGGAGTTCTGTAAACAATGTGATGTGTGTCAGAGGCAGGGGAATAACCGTGACAGGACCAAAGCAAAGTTGTGCCCTTTGCCTGTGATTGACACTCCGTTCAAATGCATAGGGGTGGATATTGTGGGACCTTTGCCCGAGGCCACAAAGAGGGGGAACCGGTTCATTCTCACCATTGTGGACCATGCCACGAGGTACCCTGAAGCCATTCCCTTGACTAACATTGAAACTAACACAGTGGCAGATGCCTTGGTGGGGTATAAGTCCAGGATGGGATTTGCCTCAGAAATAATCACAGATTTGGGCGCATCGTTTACATCGAAGCTCATGAAACGGTTATGGCAAATCTGTGGAATTAAACACAAGGAAACCACTGCCTATCACCCTGAAAGTAATGGGTTAACGGAGAAGTTCAATGGGACTCTAATGCGCATGATTAGGGCTTACTTGGCAGAGAATCCAAACAATTGGGACCAGAAGCTGCAATCCCTTTTGTTTGCTTATCGATCAGTGCCACAAGCCAGTACCGGGTTCAGTCCGTTTGAACTTTTGTTTGGGAGGAGGGTGAAAGGGCCACTTGATTTAATCAAACAAAATTGGGAGCAGATCACCCAGGATGACCCACAAGACGTTGTGACATATATAGACACCTTGATGAATGACCTAAAGAGAAACCTAGAGCTAGCAGCAGAAAACCTGCAAGCTCAAAAGGTCAGAAAGAAAGCTTGGGATGACCAGGAAGGCAGGGAGAGGCACTTTAACCCAGGGGAGGAAGTGCTGTGGCCTAGGCCCTGCAAAGAGAGCAAGTGGCAGCTGGGTATCCCAGAAACAAAATATTTGGGTCACATGGTAGGGGGAGGAGTGATCAAACCCCTAGAGGCCAAGATAGAAGCAGTTCGTGATTGGCCTAGACCCAACACCAAGAAAAAAGTCAAATCATTTCTTGGGTTGGTGGGCTACTACAGAAAGTTCATCCCGAGGTTTAGCGAGATTGCGGCTCCGCTGACCGATCTGACGAGGAAGAAGACTGATGACTGCATCCCGTGGACCAGCGACTGTGAGGAGGCGTTCCAGAGGTTGAAGGAGGCCCTCATCAACTATCCAGTGCTGCGTGCTCCAGACTTCGACCGGGAGTTCATCATCTACACCGATGCGTCTAACAGCGGGGTAGGAGCAGTTCTTTGCCAGGAGGATGAGAATGGTGACCAGCATCCAGTGTCCTACCTGAGTAGGAAACTCCAGAAAGGTGAGAGACATTTGGCAACCGTGGAAAAGGAGTGCCTGGCCATAGTCTACGCGATCCAGAAGGCCAAGCCTTACATCTGGGGAAGACATTTTGTTCTGTGCACTGACCATTCACCACTGCAATGGTTAAAGACAATGAAAACCCACAATAGTAAACTTATGAGGTGGGCTTTAAACCTGCAAGACTATGACTTTGAAGTGAAGGTGGTCAGAGGGTCAGTGAACTGTGTTGCTGACGCCTTGTCAAGAAGACCCGAAGAATGAAGACGGCGAAAGAAACATGGACTATGTATATATTTTGGTGACCAAAGGTCAAATGTACTTGTTTATTACACATGTTTGGTTTGTATGAATAAAGGTAACTTGATGTATTGTAAATGGTAAATGTTTAAATGCTTAATTGATATGTTTATCCTAGAGTAAGTATGGTATTGTATGTTAATGTATAACTGTTTTTGTATGTTTTGGATCCAGGTTGTTTTTTTGGAGAAAAGCACTTTAGCTTTCCCCCTACAAAACAACTTATAAAGAGGGGAGGTGTTACATACAGCACTGATGTTACCTGTCTGTCATGGGTTTGGAGGGAAAGTTCCATCCTATGGGGAGTGGAAGGCGGGACATCAGGAGGAGGGGCTGTACTGTATATATATGTGGAGCGTGTGTGGAGAAGTTTAGAAGAAGAAGCTGGAGGAGAGCTGAGAGAAGAAGCTGGTGTGGGAGTCTGTGTGTCAGACAGGGTACTACTGTGTGTCAGTCAGTACCAACCTGATAGGTTCAGGTGTCTTTATGGGTAGCCAGAACTGATAGGTTCAGGGTCTGTGCTTTATTTAAAGGTGTTCTGTGTGAACCCAAACTGGTGTATGTATGATTGAGACTAAGCCACGTTACTGTATCTTATTCACTTGATCATTTTATTTTCCCTGTGTGTTAATTAAATAAACCTTATTCCTTTATTTGTTAAAAATCCATCCCTGGTCTGTGTGACTTCTTATAGGGAATGGTTGGTGGCAGCTTAGTGAAACTGTGGCATATCCCAGTAGGTCTGGGTTTGTCACAGTTTGGTATACAGGTTCATTCCCGGCTGAGCTACTGTTGGATTGGGGACATAGTTGCATTGTGTTTGTGTGACTGCTGGGATGTGTGCTAGGTGTGCATCTGCATCATCATGAATTCAGTAGAGATCCTGGGTTTTTTTTTAAGGAGAAGGGGGGTGTAAAAATATTTTGTATGAATGCATTCATAAACAAATAACTAATTCTGTATGGCTGTAGGAACAGGACCTGGGTTGGCGGACCCTGGTGGTGTTTTTGAGGATGCTACAGAGGGTTGTTGCTACAGCCAGTCTGAGCGTAAGGTGAAATGAGGCAGCTATTTCAAGGAGCAGCTTTGGGGCGGGGAAAAAAATAAAAGGGCAGGAAATTGATGAGAATCTATGGTGAAATTGTCTTATTTTGTACTGTGAGAAACGAGGAGAAATCCTCATGGGATATTCTGTCTTATGTACTTAAAGAACGTGGCTACATTGAATAACACACAGTTACTCCAAGGAGAGGGCATTTGACCTTTTTTGAAATTTTTGTGCTGTTTGCTTTTCCTCTCACACTGCGACTGAGCATGTTGGACGGAGACGCCATTCTAGGAGCCAAAGCAGCAGTCTGTCTCCCCCACATCCCCAGCATAATTAAAACATAGGATTGCTTTGTTTACCTCCATCCCAGGAAGGAGTTCTGTATAACTCAGAAGCTGGTTTGCCACATGGAGAGCTTTGCCTGTCCTTAGCAAAGGCATTCTTTGCATCCCGAGATAATTAAAGGTATCAAGACTTTCAGAATTATACAGTAGCCAGTCTGCTTATTTTATAGGTGATAGATAATCTCTCCCTCTTATCACAACAATACACTCACAACAAAAAGCATGCTGATCACCACAATCACCCATCTCCTGAATAGGACAAAAGCTGATCCCACAGCTATAAATACTCAACTATCCAAACAAACTGCCCCAGAGCACAGGCGGAGTTCTGACTCCAGTCCTCTGATGATGCCGGCCACAGAGACTGTTGTTAGGAAGAACAAACTTCAGAACACAGCCAAAGAGCCCGAAAAAAACCAAAACAACCATCAGATCCCAGATGTGAAAGCCTCTGAGTATACATTGCTTATTCTGTGTTTTTCTTGGTGTTGGAAAAAAAAATCTCAAATCCAGGTTGAAAAATTATTTTTGTTCCTTAAGACTGGGGAAGTAACCAGTGGGCGTTTATGGATGGTTTCTTACTGTATAGCACGATGTCCCTACAAAAGAGCCGTGTGATCGCCTGTGAAATGTGCAATGCAGCAAGAATCACAGATGTTTTTCCATCTAATATCTCCCAAATGCTGCTTCTCCAGAACCACCCTCAGGATGCATTATTTTAAAGGGGAAAGAAAATCAAGTACATTCCAGGAAATGGATTTCAGAAAACCCACACACTGTTAGCTTTTTTTTTTTTTCCCCTGCTCATCCTGTTTGGTCTTCAAAGTGGTGGCAGCATCTTTGTTTCATACATACGCATCACCCTCATTCTGTACTGGTTTTTTTTTTTCTTTCTCTCTTTTTTTTTCTCTCTCTCTCCAGCCATCTGAACTGTTGGGAGCAGGCAGGAAAATGAGTGGAGGGCAGTACATTTTGTAGTGTGACGCCTACACAGCCAGGCATTCAGTGAAGCAGATTAATTTCGATCCGTCATGTGGTGGTCAGTGCTGAAACACAGATGCTCCTTGTGACTCGCCCCATCACCGGGCTCCTGAAAACGTTCCAGAAATTCAGGCAGCTGGTATGCTGATCCAAATCAACAAATCAAGGGTAGCGGTTTTCGCCAGGAACAGGTCTTTTGTAAAATCAAGGGATCCTTCCATTAAGCTACACACAAAATATTGTGCCTTACAAAAGAGAAAGTTCCCTATTTACTGTTGGTAGGAAAACCCTTCTGGCTGCTCTGAGGCTTGTAGACTCAGAAGCAGCAGGAGAATTTGGGAGTAGGAAGAGAGGTCACCCTAACCCCTGCTAATCAAAAAGTCACTACATCATTGATTCTGAGGTGACACTGATCAAATATGGGACACCATACTGATGACGAGGAACCTGGAGTCAGATATTTGATAGGGCATTCTGAACCACTATATGAATTTCATCTACTTTGTCTTAGCAGTTTCTGGCCTTGTACAACTTTACTTTTGTCCATTCTTTCCTCCAATTTTCTTTCCCTTGATTCTTCGTTTTGTGCCGAATTCCTTGTTCCCTTGGACCACTCCATCTCCCATTTCCTTTCCTAGGTCCCCTCTGGTTCCCTAAGCCAGCCTGCTTTCCTCCCTACGCCCTCTCCTCCTCTTTTTCTCCTAGATCTCTTCTGCAATGTAATGCTCTTTCCTTACATGTAACCAATGAACTTTTAGAATGTGAAACTGACATTTCATCTACATTTCATTAAAATATAATGAAATATTACTAAAATACTGTATAATCGTCTTTAAGGTGCCACGTGCTTTCTACTTTTGTTTATTTGGATTTTACCTCATATACTCTTTCCTTAGACCACCCTGCGTACCTTGCCTTCCCCTAGGACTAGTGCTTCTGAAACGTTGGCATCCAAAGATCCATCACTATGGGTTGTTTTCCTTGGGCTTGGGAGGTGGGGGGCATGGAGGGGAGAAACTTTCTGCAGCAAAATGTTGTGAACAGGACCTAAGGAGTGGGCGGACTTCAGGTCTGCAGGAAAGAGAGACCTATGTGGCAACTAAGTTTAGAAAAGGAAAAAAAAGAATCCCTCTGAAATTTGTCATTAAAGTTGAATTTACTGTGTTTCCCCAAAAATAAGACATGCTCCCAAAAATGCATTAGTGCTTATTTTCAGGGGATGTTTTATTTTATAGTCATGTTATCTTCTTCTGGTTGCTGCACAATGTTGCACAATGATGGAGGGCGGGGTTTCACTTAACTGGGGCTTATTTTGGGGGTAGGGCTTATATTACAAGCATCCTGAAAAACCATACTAGGGCTTATTTTCAGATTAGGTCTTATTTTCGGGGAAACAAGGTATATACCATGCATAAATGATGTACTGTATCCTGGTTCAAATATCATCTCAAGGGTGACCTTTGTAGGCAAGACAGTACTCTGAACTTTATTATTTCTGCAACGTAGGGACAATAACATTGACCCACTGGGCAGCACTTCATTTGACAGCCAACACAGTGTAGTGCATAGAGTGATACATTTGTGACTCAAGAGACCTAGGTTTGAAATTTCCATGGAAACACTTGTCCATTGGGGGTAGCACTACTAAACAACAACAATATTTTATGTCATCAAGTCAATTCTGACTTACAGTGACCCTTTTTGGGGTTTTCCAGGTAGGAAATATTCAGAAGTGATTTACCATTCCCTTCTTCTGGAGACATCCCGGGAAAGTGCAGCTTGCCCAAGGCCATGCAGGTTGGCTGTATTCGCAAGAGGCTCAGTTGGGAATTGAACTCCCAACCTCTGGCTCCACAGCCAGATAGATACCTAACTTACTGAGCAATCAAGCCAGCTACACTAGTAAAACTACTCCTTAAATATCTCACCTTCTTTGAAAACCCCATTAGGATACCAATACATCAGCAGCAACTTGGCAACACATAACAGAATTATGGCTGCACTGCTTAATTGCTCCACTGGTTAGATTAATTAAGGGAAAGAATAATTAATAGAGCACCCCCACATTAAACGAACAGCATTTTGTAATATATTATTTTTAATTTAAGTACAGTAAGAAGGATAGCAGCAGCAAGCACCACCTTAAAGAAAAACCGCTTTCTTCTCTTATGTAGAAATGGTCCTCCTCTTAGAACTGCAGAGCTGGGAAGGAGCCTATGGATCACTGGCTCCAGTCGTTGTCAGGGAAGCACCACTTAGCAGACTAGAAATACTTGTGATTTGCCCCTGCTACTCCAGTGGGCTTAGCCACAGAGGAAGAAAAATTCCTTCCTTTGCAACCACCATGGAAATGCAGTGGACTGATGTAGGAGTTTCTGAAGGATCCACCCCTCTATTGCCGGCCGAGTCGATGGATGACATGGAATTCCTGATGTTCTGGCTACTGGGTGAATTGTAAAATACAAGGCTGGATTAATTAGCTATAACACTTGTATGATTAATTGATAAAGATGTATTTTTAATGGTGTTACAGCCCTAGTAAATGTAACTGAGACAATGCTTAGGAGGCTCTTTGAACACTCGAAAGGTGCTGTGTAAACGCTTAATAAAACTAAATGTTCGTGGCGTGTGGAATTAAGGTCATACTGATGGTTTGATAGCCTCTAAAAATATGGACAGGGAAGGTTGGAAATGGGGTGAGAGATGGTTCCTGGCCCCAGAAAACAAAAGTTCTGTGATACTTTATTTTATTTAAAGCTTTTATTATTCCACTCTTCGGATGGAAAAGGTCCAGAGTAATGCCCAGATCAATAAAAACGAGACAGTGCCTGCCCGCAGGTTTATAATTTGGAAAGACACAACCAAAAGGAAAGAAGAAAACGAAAGGAGTAAAGAGGAAAAAGGAAAGCAAAGCAAGAAAAACCAAGTATTTTCTCTTAATACTATATGGATCTTATAACAGTTAGGAGTGATGAACCTTGAAGTTTTCAGGTTTTATCATGACCGGCCGGAATGGAATTTACGTTTTTGTTTATTACTGGTTCTATCTTACCTTTCCTCCAAAAAGCTAAAGGGGCACATGTGGTTTCCCATCTCCCATCTTCTCAACAGTCTTGTGAAATAGATTTGGAGACAGAGTGGGGTGGGGACAAACTTTATCCAGTGAATTTCGCAAGCAGGAGATTTAAACCCAAATTTCCCGAGACTTAAACACAAGACTCTCTATTGGACCACACTCTGCCCCTATTCAAATATTACATGTATGTGCAAACCAAACGTGTGAGCAAGGCTTTGGAGCCAGCCATACCGTTAGGTAACATGAGGCAACCACCTCAAGCAGCCTTCATGACTATATGTCAAGAATGGAGCTCCAATGGTTAGTTATCTAATTCAGTTTATTGGACAAAATCCTGTTAGAGTTCATGTGTGCATAACTTGCCTTGGCTAATTTTGGCTAATTGTTGAGATGTCAGAACATTTCTGTTGCATGCCTGGACCTGTGTCTGACTGTCTAAGCTGAGATGCTCCTGGGAACCTCACCAGCTAGCCAAAATTAGCTGTGGCAAGTTACGAAAAGCTTACATGAATGCCACTAGGATCTCAAGCATTTAATTATTATTGATTAAGTGATTTTAATTGATTAAACAATATCTTTCCACAATGCCATGGAAAGATAAAGGTACTTGCACAATTAATGTCTCAGGTGCCAAAATAACTTGACCATGCTCCCCATTTCAGGAAGCAAAGTGCCTTATGTGCAAGCCTACAGGTTCCCACAGAGTAGGTACATCCTTAACAGCACATATCAACTAATGCCTCCTTCATATAACCATGTATGTTGTGCAAACGCTTAGAAAAAGGAAGTGCAGAGTGGTGGTTGTGGGTTTTTTGGGCTGTTTCGCCATGTTCTGAAGGTTGTTCTTCCTGATGTTTCGCCGGTCTCTGTGGCCGGCATCTTCAGAGGATAGGTGTCAGAATTATGTCTGTGCTCTGGTGCAGTTTGTTTGGATACTTAAGTATTTATAGCTGTGGGATCAGCTTTTGTCCTATGCAGGAGATGGGTGATTGTGGTGATCAGCATGTTTTTTGGTGTGGGTATATTGTTGTGATAAGTGGGAGAGATTATCTGTCACTGTGATTGATGGGTGTTGTTAGCTGGTCTTTTGTGTGCAGTGATCACCGGTTCTTATAGCTGGGTAGAGTTCATTGACCTTTTGCAGGCTGTACTTTTCAGTCCTGGGAGCCAGGCTTCGTTGAGTTTTAAACTTTCTTCTTTTTTGTTCAAGCTCTGCTGGTGTTTGTGAATTTCAATTGCTTCCCTGTTCAGTCTAACATAATGATTGCTGGTGTTGTCCAGTACTTCAGTATTTTGAAAATGAATTTCCACCTTGTTTTAGGGAATGTTCACCTACTGCCGATTTTTCCGGTTGTTTTAGTCTGCAGTGTCTCTCATGTTCTTTGATTCTGGTGTGGATGCTGCATTTTGTGGTTCCAATATATACCTGGCCACAACTACAAGGTATCTGGTATACTCCTGCAGTGGTGAGGGGGTCCCTTTTGTCCTTTGCTGACGGTAACATTTGTTGTATTTTTGTGGTGGGCTTCAATACTGTTTGTAGGTTGTGTTTTTTCAAAAGTTTCCCCAAAACAACCATCAGATCCCAGCCGTGAAAGCCTTCAAGAATACAGAGAAGTGTAGAATCTTTCATACATTTTGCAGTCCCTACTTATGCGTAGGTTAGTGGTCACATGGCTTCTTTTCCAAAAGACAACCGTCTGTCTGAAGGGCTGCCAGAGGACGGCTTTCTTTTTTTAGGTGTCGGCTATTTGAAGAGCTGTCCAGTCCAAGCCTTAACTGAAAGTTAAAGAGCCAGAAGGAGGAGCATAAGGGACCTTGAAATTTGGACCTGGGCAGCAGATCAGAAGGTTACCTGCTCATAGTCTTCCATTTGGGTGAGACGTTCTATGATTGTGCCTAATGTACTAAAATACTTTAATTTTGTCTGGAAGTTGAGTCATGGCAACTGGACTTCTTTCTTGTAGGGATGAAACATTTTGCTGTTCATCCAAGTAGCTTCTTCCAGACAACCACACCTGGATGACTGAGAATCTTCACAGATATCTTGCTGCACTTTAATTTTACTTCTCTCCCTAAAACACACACAACACACACACACACACACAGAGAGAGAGAGAGAGAGAGAGAGAGTTATGCAAATGGCAGTCATCTTGCATGCTTTCTCGGTGATGTGTGCCCTCTTTTTTTTTTAATCATGTGTAAATTGCCTGTGCTAGCGTCATTTCCAGTCATGGTGAAAGGTTGGTCTGTACAGCCATACCTGACTGGTCGGGGGCACTCCTCGAAGACCTTCCGAGGGCCTATTTGACATTTTGCAGGAAATATAACATCTGAACATGGCTTCCATTAAAGTGAGACTAGGTGACAGTTGCAAGGTGTGTGTAAACACGAATTCTCCTGGAAGGAAAAGCAAGGAGGAGTAGAACAGCCGCTAGAGGGAGCCCGAGGCTGAAGGAAGAGGAGTAGGGCGGTCCACTCTGGGACGCTGGGGGGACGGTTCTCCACTGAGCTCGCTCCCCTTGTCTACCTGTAGGGCAGGGAGCCAAGAATGTGCGGAATCTGATCTCATCCCAGCCAAAGACAAACACACCCCGCCGCAGTACCTAGAGCTGGGCTGTACCATCCTGCTTGGAACAGAGGGGTGATGGCAGGGAGCTGGGCTTGAAATGGGAGGAAGTTAACTAACCCCTGCTGTGCTTGCAAAGCCTTTAGGCAAAAGTGACTGGGCCGCACATGCATGCCGGTTTTGTTTGCTGCATAGCTTTTGAGGTTGTTATAACAACTATCTGTATAGTAGTGAAATGCTGGCAATTCAGGACCTAGGAAGGATAAGCTTCCTTCCTTATTTTCTTCATGTGACTGGTGTGCGTTAAGAAATCGCATACCTATTAAAACAGCTTTACAGTTACCACTTTATATATGTAAGGATTTGTTTGTTTTCATAGTATGTTTAGGAAGGGAGGAAATGGGCCGTTGAGAAAGGCGGGGGGGGCAGAACTGCAAGGGGTGCAAAAGTGGGTCCCCATGTAGGGAGAAAGGCATCTGTCGTCTACAAACATTTAGAATTATTTTAATGTAGGCTGGTTAAATACCTGTGCTGGGAAAAATGTGGTAGAGTCCTAGCATAGGAGAATAGACTGTGTCACTTTGTTGTTGTTGTTGTTGTTGTTATATGCCATCAAGTTGCCTCTAACATATTTAGTTATTCAATTTGTATGCCACCCATCTGGCTTTCAAGGCCACTCTGGGTGGTTCACAGCATAATAGATCACAATAATACATTAAATAATAATGACAGAACCATAATAACAATACAGAAAATTTAATAAACATATCCGTCAATTAAACTTAAAAGAGAGATAGCATAAAAAACCATTCATAACAACAATTAATAAAAACAAGATGGTGGAATTGATAACAAGAGCTGAAGGAACCTCTGTGCTCTGCTGATGAAATGCCTGTCTAAACAGCCATGTTTTCAGAGATTTCTTGAAGATCCCCACTGAAGTGGACGGGTGAATTTCAGACAGGAGTTTGTTCGAAAGATGGGGAGCAACAGTGGGGAAGGATTGCTTCCTGGTCCTCTCCCAACGGGACTTCCTCAGGGTCAGTGGCCTCAACAGTCCAGCCTGGGATGACTGAATGCATCAGGCAGATGCCATTGGAAGAAGGCGTTCTGCCAGGTATCAAGGTTCCAAACCGTTTTAGGGCCTTTTGTGTCAGCGTTGTCACTTTGAAGCTGGCACAGAAATGAAAGAGTTTCAAAACATCGTGTTCCAAACAGCTCTTGTAAATTTAAGTCCTGTGCATTCCTTTATGGAGTCAATTCATCTCATATTTGGTCCTGGTACCTTCAACTTTTCCCAGCCTTTATGTCATTTCCAGTGTGTCTTGCCTTCTCATAATGTGCCCAAAGTATGACAGTCTCAGTTTAATTCTTTTTACTTCCAGAGAAAATTCAGGCTTGAATTGATCTAGGACTCGTTCATCTTTCTGCCAGTCTAGAGTATCTGCAGACCTCTCCTCCAGCACCACATTTAAAACAAATCACTTTTTTTTCCTGTCAGCTTTCTTTACTGTCCAGCTTTCACACCCATACATGGTGACTGAGAATACAAGAATGTGGATCAACTTGGCCTTGGTCTCCAGTGACACATCCCTACATTTGATGACCTCTCCTACAGTAATTCCTTCATTGTTACCTTTCTGAGTCTCAGTCTTCTGAAGTCTTGGCTGTAGTCTCCAAAGTATGTATATGTTGTATCACTTCAGGGAGGCATTTTTCAACTATTTCCCAATGTGTAGAACAAACCAACAAAACCACCTGTCACATAATATAGAAGATAAAAATGAGATGACTAGAGAAATCTTTGCTTCTAGTATTCCTACAGTATTTTTCTTGATGCCAAAACAACATTCAGACATAGAATGTCTACATCCTAAAAGGTATCACTCCACTGCACTTTCCACCTCATTCTGCTGCCTATGTAAACCAGGCCCACACTGTGCAAAAAGACAGCATATAGCTCACTTCAATCTGAATCAACTGCCCTCTCAGTCTACCCCCTCATTATGTGCAGAAGGAGATGGTAGAATTTTGGATTGTAATATTTCAGACTGCAGTGGGGAAATAAGTGACCTGTTTTTCAGTGTAAGTCAACAACAACAACACCCAGCTTTATTCATGTAACAAATTCACTCATCAGTACAGTATATAGCCCTTTCCTGCAAGTAGTTTTGGAAGTGATCTGCAGTTAGAAATATGCCCCCCTTCCTGTCTGAAGTAGTCCAGCCCATGAGTCAGTTTTTCCCTCCAAAGTTTAAAGCTTCTTATTTCCAAAATTCAGTTAGAGCTATATAAGTGAATACATGGAGCTAACAGTGGGACTAAGATCATGGCCCCATCACCATCACATCCTGGGAAATAGAAGGGGAAGATACGGAGGCAGTGATAGATTTTACTTTCTTGGGCTCCATGATCACTGCAGATGGGGATAGCAGCCACGAAATTAAAATACACTTGCTTCTTGGGAGGACAGCGATGACAAACCTCGACAGCATCTTAAAAAGCAGAGACATCACCCTTCCGACAAAAGTCTGCATAGTCAAAGCTATGGTTTTTCTAATAACAATGTATGAAAGTGAGAGCTGGACCATAAAGAAGGCTGACCACCAAAGAACTGATGCTTTTGAATTGTGGTGCTGGAGGAGGCTCTCGAGAGTCCCCTAGACTGCAAGGAGATCAAACTTATCCGTTCTGAAGGAAATCAACTCTGAATGTTCACTGGAAGGGCAGATCCTGAAGCTGAGGATCCAATACTTTGGCCATCTCATGAGAAGAGAAGACTCCCTGGAAAAGACCCTGATGTTGGGAAAGTGTGAGGGCAAGAGGAGAAGGGGATGACAGAGGATGAGATGGTTGGACAGTGTCACCGAAGCTGCCAACATGAATTTGACCCAATTTCGGGAGGCAGTGGAAGATAGGAGGGCCTGGTGTGCTTTTGCCCATGGGGTCACGAAGAGTCAGACACGACTTAATGACTAAACAACAAAAACCTTGGGATGGTTGCTGTTATATACTCCCTTGTTACTTCTGACATACTGAACTCCTATGAATTAATAACTTCTGAAACATCCTATCATTAACAGCACTGCTCAGTTTTTGCAAACTCAAGGCCATGGCTTCCTCTATTAAGTCAATCTATCTCTTAATAAATCTACTACAGTACGTACTTTTCTCACTGTTTTCTGCTTTTCCTAACATGACTGCCTTTTCTAGTAACTCTTGTTTTCTTGTAATGTGTTCGAAGTATGATAGTCTTGGGTTAGTTCTTTTTAACTTCTGAGAGTTCAGGCTTGGTAGATCCCATTTCTGGTTGCCTGTGGAAGTTGTAATGTTCTCACATTATATTTCAAATACAGTAAATCTGTTCTGCTGCCCCGTCAGCTTTCTTTACTGACCTGCATTCATATCCATATATAGTAACTTGGAATAGAATAGCATGGGTGACCTTGGCCTTGGTCTCCATGATACTTCCTTACTGTTAAAGGTTTCTTCCAGTTCTTTCATGGGTCTGTTTCAAGTCTGTCTTTTTCTGATTTCTTGAGTGGAGTCTCAATTTCAGTTGTTTAGGTAAGATGTGGAAAATCTTAACGCTTTTGATTTCCTGATTTTCAATAATAAAGCCATTATTTTCATCTTCTTAATGTTCAAATGTAATTCTGTGGTTCCACTTCTTTAACTTTCACCAGGAATTATTTCAAGTCATTGTTTTCCACCAGTAATGTGGTACTATCTGCTTACCTGACATGATTAATGTTTCTTTTACTAATTTTCACTCCTCCTTCATCTGAATCTAACCTTACTTTCTATATTAATATATTCAGATAAGGAGGTAAAAATATATCTTTGTCTGACACCTTTGCCTATGGGAAACCATTATTTTTCTCCATCTTCTGTCTTACCAGTATCTTATTTAGAGTGTAAGTTGTTTATCAAGACAATCAAATGTCTTCATAAACACATTTCTTTTAGAATACTCTGTAACTTTTCATGAGCCATATAGTCAAAGGCTTAACTATAATCTACTCTGTTTCCCTGAAAATAAGACCTAATCTGAAAAGAAGCTCTAGTATGATTTTTCAGGATGCTCATAATATACCATATTTTCCATGTATAAGACTATACTTTTGTCTAAAATCTTTAGACAAAAAATTGAGGGTCGTCTTATACACGGACGTAAGCTGAGGAGAAAAAACTAGTGGAGGGGAAAGCAGGCATCCTGCAGACCTTTGATCTCTGCTTTCCCCTCCACTTGCTAAGCCTTAGCAAAAGGAAAGCAGGGATCAAAGTGCTGCAGGATAACCTTGATCCCTGCTTTCCCCTCTGTTTGCGAAGTCCCATGGGGCTTAGCAAAAGGAGAGGGGAAGGATCAAAACAATCCCGTGGCTGTATAAGGGGAAAGGGAGCAAAATAGTTGTGCAATTGTGGAATTTCTTTGATCCCTTTCCCCCTCCTTTTGCTAAGCCACACGGGGCTTAGCACAAAGGGAGAAAGCAGGGATCAAAGCCATCCTGCAGCACTTCGATCCTTTTTACCCTACATTTGCTAAGCCCCACTTAGATTTCTTAATTTTGGGTTAGAAAAGTTTGGGGGCGTCTTATACATGGAAAAATACAGTAATCCCTACCCCAAAATACCCCCCCCCAGTTAAGTGAAACCCTGCCCTCCACCATTGTGCAGCAACCAGAAGATGACATGGCTGTATTTGTATAAATATAGATTGTTGTATGTGAAAAAAAATTCCCTGAAAATAAGCCCTAATGTGTTTTTTTGGAGCAAAAATAAATATAATGTCTTCTTTTTGGGGAAACACGGTATTGAGTTGACAGCTATTTTCTTTTAGTGATTATTTGGTATGTTCCAGTAGCCAATGTATATTTGTAGTATGATATTATGATTTATAGTGCTTCTTCCTTTTCTCAACACATCTTGAATATCTGGCATTTCTTGATCCCTCTAAGGTCTTTGTTCCGTCTTGAACATCACTTTGTCTGCATGGAAAATTAATGTGATGGTTGTATAGTTACTGCAGTCTTTGGCATCTCCTTTATTTGGAATAGGAATCTGTATTGAACGTTTCCAATCTTTGACCCATTGAATTGTTTTCCATATTTGTTTGCATAGTCTTGTTAGGATTTTTACAGATTCAGTCTCTGTAGCTTGAAATGGCTGTATTTATATTATATTTGTTCTGGGTGATTTACTTTTTTAAATCATAGTGAGAGCAACTTTCACTTCACTTTCTAAAATGGCAGATTTTTCATCAAAAGGTGTTTCTCCAAAGATATCTATCACTCTTGCATGTTGTCTGAATAGTTCTTTAATATGTTTCCTTTTTTAAATTTTATCGTCACACAAAAAAATTCCCCTGCTGATCTTTCAGCATCCCCACTTTAGGTTTCAATTTCCATTTGGTTTCTTGGATTTTGTGGTAGCGATCCCTTGTTTTTCCTTTTTTGTTGTCCTGTTTCTTTGCAAATATTATTATAATAGTTTTGATTGTCCTAATGTGTAAATCATTGAAAAGTCGCATTTAGGATTCCAGCCCTGTTGCATTACCTTTTTACTTTTGCTTCTTGTCTATCATTAACTATTTTAAGATTTTCATTCATCAGTGCTTTTGTTTTATTTTGACTGTGGGAATAGTTCTTTTGCATTCTTCTCTGATAATATTGCTGATGTGAATTCACAATTCTGGTTCAAAGAAAGCTGAATTTAGTAATACAGATTTTTTTTCTTCTCATGGTCTTAGAACTGTGCAGAAATATTATTTCAATTAGTATATTTTGGTTCTATGATTAGTTCAGTGTTCTTCAGCATTACTCTAATTTTTTATACTAGCAGTTCATGGTCTGTACCAAAATCTGCTCCTGATTTTGTTTTGGCAGAGAGAATACAGCTTTTCTGTCTTATTAACATGTGCAGCATATTCAATGAACTGGGTGCATACACCAAGGAATACTAGTTCCTCTTGCGTCCTGTGGACAAAGAGGCAATGGGTGTACAAATAAGTAATATCTGACATTAATCACAACTTCATGGTAGAAGAGTTACACTGTATGAAATTTTTTTAAAAAAAAACCTGTCCTAGTTATTGTTAGTGTAAACCGTTCAGGATCATCTGACTCACAATAGTTGTCTGAACTAAAGAGTTTGACCTAAACCCGTGCTTAATCTGGGCTGGAATAAAGGGAGGGCGTTTTGTTTTTCTCATCTGATGCCGCAAGTGGTCAATAGGGGAGTTCATCATGAGTTTAGATTTGCTTTTGAATGTGTGTCCTCATCGTTTAGGAGGGATGATGATGATGATGATGATGGGGCTTTGTGGGTGGCCTCTTCGTGTGTGGCGCGCTCGCATTTATTAACGCATGGACGATAATACCGAGCGTGTCTTCCCCGTATCTCCGCTGCTTCTTTATCCACAGGTGTGGTGGGAGAGGGAGGAACCAGTTCTTCTGTATTTGGTGTGTGGATGCGCGCCGTTTATTGAGGCTGCTTGCACGTGTTAATCGTGCGTGCGTGTGTGTCCTTTCCGTGGGCGGCTGTGGTAGGAACCCAGACGCGCTGCCCGCACCCTCCTGGTGAACTTTAGGTAGAGAGCGTTGGGTGAAGGACGGGCTTAATTTGTTCCTCAAGCGCTGAAGCGCGCACCCGTGCCCCCACCGTCAGTGTGGAAAATAGGAATAAGGGCGATTGCTCCCTGAGCGTGCGAAGAGTGTCTTTCTTCCTCTGGTGACGGCAGTCGCCCTTCGCCCATCTGGGATGACTTAAGAAGGAATTCCAGCTCAAGTGTGTGTGTTTGTGTGTGTGTGTAAACTTGATCTCCCTCCCACCCCTTTTGCTCCCTGACCCTACAAGTGGCGCCTGGGCGTGCATGCACACGTTCCGCCCGCCGGTGGCGAGGCAAGGGTTAAAAGGTGGGGCCCCTCCCTTCCCATTCTCTCTTTGCTCCGAAGGTTGATTCGCCGCCGCCGCCGCCTGAGTGTCTTCGGTTTTGCCCAACTCTTGGAGCGGGGCAGTTTCTGGGAGCTGGAGGTCTCTCCCGCCCCCGCTTGCGACTCTGGATCGGCCTCGGCCCTCCCTTGGAGGGAGTCGGCCTCGGTGTGGGGGAGACGGAGGTGAGCTGGGGACTGGGGGGGGCGCCGGTGGGGAGCTCAGGGGCACCAAAGTTCGTAAAAAGTCCCCGGGGAGCGGCTTCCTTGGTGTGGGGCGGGTCCGGCTTTTTCCACCCGCTCTTTCACAATCGGTTGCTTTCCCCTCCGAACGGGAGAGGTTTTCCTCCAAAGCATATTCCGACACCCCCCCCACACACACACCCGTCTCTCTGCTTTGTTTCCTGGTTAGTCGAGCCGCCCGGCGGAGGAGCTCTCTGTACCCCCCTCCCCGGGACGCTTTCCTCATCCATCTGGATTGGGTTGTTTTCCCCCATACTTGAATCGAACTGGTGTTTCCTATGGGGCAGCTGCGCTTCCAAACTCGGGGAGAGGCTGAGGGTGTTATACTGAGATGCAGCTTAAGGTGCAGCCAAGTTCAGCGAGGGTGGGGAGGAGGAGCTGGCTGGGTTTCTAGGGAAAAATCTGCGCCTGCGATCTCCTACCGTGCTTGTTTTCTAGAATTGGGGTTCCCTGTTTTGGATGGAGGATGTGCGCTTTCGGCTTTAATTGGTGACTGAGCCATTCTATCCTGTTCTTGGAAAATCTTGGGTAGCGAGGTGAAGAATGCTAATTAAATATATTTTATAGTCTCTTGTGTGTTAAGAGAGTGTGTGATCAGAAGAAGGACACCTAAATACAGGTGTTGTTCTCTTCATCCTTCATTCATATTTAAAATGAGCTGCAGGTATCCTAAATGCCCGACTGCTTCAGCATTTATAATGTAATGCTGGTGTAATAAGCTTAATTACATCAATATTAATTTTATGGGTAGCTGGCATAGCATAGTGGCCGTAGACGCTGGACTATGATTCATAAAGTCAGTCCCCCATTTGAGTCATTGCTATGTCATGAACTTGCCCTCTGACACACACACACACACACTCTCTCTCTTTGCTCCCCCTTTACCAGCCACCTCCATTTGCAAGAGGAAGCTAGATAATACCTGTCTTACCTGGTTGTGATAAAGCAATAGTGAGTAACTTGTTGCCCTCCTGGTGGACTTCCATTAGCCGTGACAGGGCTTGCTGTGGTTGATGGTAGTTGGAAGCCAGCTACATCTGGAGAGCCAGGGTTTCCTACTTTTGGGTGAAGGGGTAAGAAATGTTTGAAATATTTGTACATTTAATATAAATATGACGTATACGTTCTAGTCTGAAACATACATTTCTGTACATTCAGATGTTCACCTCAAAGCCTTCCATGCAGGATGCTATCCTTCCCATCCTATCAGTGTAGAAAACTGAGGATTAGTAATATCCCATTACTGCATTCTATATCCATTTAATGAGTTAATAGTTTAAATAGGATCACGGACTGATTCATCGTTGCTAAATAATTGAGTGGTTAAAGGGTGATGGATTAGAATTGGGAAACCCTGATTCAAATCCCATGGCTGACGATCCATTTGCCACCCCCCCAACCAGACCTACCTCACAGGGTTCTTATGAGGATAGATGCAGGGGAAGAGAACCATGTATCCTGCCCTGAAAATACAGCAGAAAAGGTCTTTGGGCACCCATGTGGTAACAGCTATGAAAGAAGGGTCTTCTCCGTGATTGCCTCCAGGTTATAGAAGTCCCATCCAGGAGAGGGTAGGCTAGCCTCTTCCCAAATGTCCCGATGCCCTAAACAAACACGCTTTTGTTCAGATAGTACCCTGGCACACCCAGATGGTATACCCAGTGTGGTGTAGTGGATAGAGTGACGGACTAGTACTCTGGAGAACATGGTTTGAGTCTCTGCTCAGTCATGGGAACTCATTGGAGGAACAGAACTGGTAAAACCACTCCTTAAGTACCTCATTTACCTTGAAAGCCTTGTTAGGGTCACCATAAGTCAGTTCCAACTTGAGGGCACAGAACACCAGCAGCAGCAGCAACAACAACAACAACAAACTCTGGCAGCTAGGTGAGTTTTAGTTGAAGGGAATGCTTTATCCTTTTGTAGATATATTTCCGTCTCTTTTGTCTTTTCATTGTATTAATTTGAATTTCATTGGTGCTCACTGACTTGGGTGACATTTCTAGGCAAAAAGATGGGATATAAAGGTAAACAAATGGGGAAAAATTTGGGGTCTTGTAAATAAAGGAATGGGGAAGACGCTGAGCCTCTGATTGAGAAACAGCAAAACATGTTTGGGAATTTTTCTTTGTAGCATTTGCCAGCACAAAACGTTGAGGCAATTCCTTTTAACAACTGAACTTGATTAAAAAATTGGAATGTGTAGATTTGACTCAAAGGCTTGGGGGCGGGGGGGAGAGAGTTAGGCACAACCTTGGAGTTAAACCCTGGAAACACGGAGAATGCTTGAAATAATTTACTGCGTAAGAAGCCTGAAGCATAAGCCAGCTTGGAGATATATAGTTTGAAACTTCGTTGCCCATGTACTGTGTGAAAGCTGCCCAGTCGCTTGGTGGTATATCACTAGACCGCCAGGGACATGATCATCAAATTCTGCTGCTTGCAAGGCGTCCAGAGTTCGGAGAAAAACTTGACTGCAGGCCAGGGCTTCTTGAATGGGTGTTCCACTCTGAGGAATGATTCCGAATCTGGAAATGAATGGTTATAGAGAGGCAAGATGGAGGGTGGGTGGCGAGTTTGCAGGAAATTGCTACCTTGCTGACTCTGGGGAAAATGTGTCCTGTCCTGCCCAATTTGACTCTCTTGTCTGGGGATTGATTAGGTGAACCTTTCCCTCAGGCTGCCAGCCAACGATGACGTTACCCAGGTGTTGCAAGGATTTCCGGGGAGGGGCTCCACCTGCTGAACTTTGCCCATTGATTGCAAGCCCAGCTCTTAAAACGCCTTCCACTTTCAGATTCACTACTTTTTTTGAGTTCTCCTTTTCCAGTTGTTTCTTGCAAGACTGGATCAATGGCAAAATTTTTCAGTCTTTTCGTCAGGTCTGTGCTCAAATCCTAGTGTGGCTATCTTGAAGTCTCCTTCGCCCCTCCTCCGATGCAAAAGGGGAATTATAGCAACTTGCTAATTTATGGGACCATAAAGGGGAACGCAGTGGATAAGAACTCCTCCCCACTCAGTGGAGTGAGAAAAATTAATTCTCTCTCTCTTTTAGTATGGTTGGTAGCCTATGCTTGGCTGATTATAGTCTACGTGCCCATGTTATGAAAGTACCGGGCTTCTTTTTTATTTCTCTTGAGTCCCAAATTGCCTCCATTTTAACTTTGATTGTAGGGGGTTTGGCAACCTGCGACCCTCAAACTGCACACAGCCCCTAGCTTGATTTCATGGAACCCACAGCCTAATTTTAAAAAAAGCCTTCAGCAAGCAATCCGTTTAGGCTTCTGTGAGAGCACTCTGTCTTTTCCCTGCAGCCTGCTAAAGAAAGAAGGAAAAGTGGGGAGAGAAAAGGGGATAATAGAGAACTGGAGGAGGAGAAAATGAAAATGAAAAAAAAGGGGGGGGCAGCTTGCCTTTTTGACCTTGCTAGCTGCATATGTTGCTCCTTACTCCTGACAGATTATAGCCGGCTAGCCAAGAGGATGTGGCTTTCAACAACAAGAACAAGAACAAAAAGTTTGGTCCATCCCTTCCTTTCAGGGACAGCTCATTCTGCCCAGAGTTCTCTGCAAGAATAAAAAGTCAGGATGGGTGCCCTACCAGGTGAAGTGTCTGTCTGGATGGATTGGGGGGGGGGGGAAGCGGTTTCACACAAGGTCTTCCCTGTGTCCTGGATCCAAAAGGAGGTCTCTGTCTCTTTTCTCCAAAGGTCTTTCACAACAGAGCAACTTCTGCCAAGCAACGAGATGTGTAGAGACAGGTTTAGTTTATATTGTGTGCGCTCAGTGCTCCACTTTGGTCTCTAGGAACAGGTTGCTGTTTTCCTTCCCCCCCCACACACACACTTTTTTTTTAACTGAAAGGCTCATGCAACAGCTCTGTCTTCTGTCCCAGCTCACAGAAATCACCTTACTTTTCCACTCCCCAAGAACAGGCAGCCAGCAGTGGCTGGGGAGTGGTGGAGACGAAGGTGTTGACACTAAACAGTCACGGGAAAGGAATGGACTGCACAGCCTGGGCTGGGGGTTGGGGAACCGGGAAGGAGTATTGTCAGCAGCAGGCAGCCTGCGCTCCCGTTCCCCTTCTGTTTCTACCTTGTTACACTACTAGGGTATAGACAGTGGGACTGAGTTTCTCACAGGTACATAGACGTCTTTATTCTTCATGTGCACACATGTGTAGGTGTGTGCAAGAGAGATAGTCTTAGTTGTCTGCATTCCTATTTGAATACAGCATTAAAAACTGGGCTTGTGTGTGTCACGAGAATTTTAGCAGGCTAAATTCGCATTTGGCTACAGAAAGTGTGTGAGAGTTTTAACTGTCTTCAATTTACACTTGGCAGTGCTCTGTGTGGGTGGCACACACAGAGAGAGAGAGAGAGAGAGCTTGGTGAATGTTATGGGACCAGGAGGAAGAATCTTTGGTGAATGGCCAGCTGGACTTTGAGCCCGCAGAAAATGTAGGGAATTCCAAGCTGCTTGCGGCTGTTCTACCTGACATGGATGTCGTTCTTACTGTGATGCGTAGCGCAGCCGGGCAGAGCTCTGTTGTGGCTGAGATTAGTTACGTAACTGGGGAGGTTTCCTGACTGGGCTGCTCCCGCCCCTCTACCACCGAGGCCTCAGCAGCTGGGTTTGGCCTTGATCTGGTCTCGCGGAGCAGCAGCTGTGGGATTTGGCCTCGGCTCAAAAATGTGGAGAGAGCTGGCCAGCTGTCTTGCTGCCCCCAGACTTCCCATTGTGGATGGTCTGTGGACTTGGCTGGTTGGCAGAAGGAGGGCCAGCAGAGCTGGGAGTGGGCCAGTGGATGGCTTGTCCCTGACTCCTATGGGGGACACTGGCTTCATGGCACACCCAGGGAGGAAAGAGAACCAATAGTGTAGCTTTAGACAGGTGCAACACACTTTTTTTTCTTTAGATAGCTCTTGTTTGTTTGTTTGTTATTTAAAATATTTTGCCCCACCTTTTTCCTCTTCCCCACCCACCTGCTTTAATAACCAGAACTGTTCTCTATCAAATCCCTAAATTGTATCTGTCAGTATAACAATATTACTCCACATATGCAGCTGCATTTTTCAAGTGAGAGTGCTGCCATGAAAGCATTCAGATAGACAAGCCATACATTTAAAAGCATATTTAGCCAATTAGAGACGAAATCAAAATAGATGAAACCTACTGGCTAAATGCACCCTCCATATTCAGGAGGCAGAATTCCTGTAACCAGTAGTTCTGATAGGAGGGGGCAACTAAATGGGGGATGATAGGTTTTGTTCTCCTTGGCTTGCATACTTCCCTGGGGTATCTTGCTAGCCACTGTTTTAAGACAAAGCACTATACTAAACCAGCGCTTCCCACCTGTCACGGCCCTCCAGATTTTGTTGCACCACAATTGCCATCATCCACGGCCACTGACTGTGCTAGCTGGAGGAGCTGATGGGAGTTGTAATCCAGCAGGACCCTGGTTGAGAAAGCCCAAGTTAGATGGGTCCCTACTTTGATCCTGCCCAGGCTGTGTGTGTGTGTGTGTGTGTGTGTGTGTGTGTTTGTTTGTTTGTTTGTTTGTTTGTTTCATTTCTTCCCACAGGAACTCGAAGATAGAACACCATAATAGTCACAATTAAAACCACTGTAAAATATAATTCCAAAAAGCAATTAGACACATAATATTAAAAAAACCTCACACACAATTAAAAACACATTTTAAATTAAGTTTTTTAAAAAAACAGCTCTCTGTATTCAATGAATGTAGCATTCCTAAAACCCCCAGCTTGTGCAAGTCACTTAAAATCCTGCCTGAAAAGGAAGGTCTTTGCTTGCCAACTGATGGATAAGAGGAAGGGCCAGCCATCCAGGCTTGCTGAGGGGAGTGTATTCCACAACCTGCGAAAGGCCACTGAAAAGGCCCTTTCTAGCATTTTTCCCCCAATGAGCCTGTGAGGGGGGTGGGTAGGTGCCTCCCCAGAATACCTTAATAGCCAGGGTGGTTCGGATGGGTCTTTCAGTCAGTGATCTCATCCCCAAAAATGGCCAACACACAAACGCTCTTGAACACTACTGAAACAGGGCCTAGGTTGAAGGGTTTGGTAGTTCTTTCTTGCCAAAACTCTCACTTGCCAAAGAGTGCCATTAATAGCAGGAGCCTCTGTCAGGAAGGCTTCAGCTGCTGACTTGTTATTTGAGGAATCCTAGGCCAGACAGATGGACTGATCCTCATAACTGTACCTTTGTGCTTTGCTGTTGACATCTGTAAACAGAGAATAAGCATGGCCAGCCCTACCATGAGGCTGACTGAGGCATCCAGCTCAGGCAGCAGATATTGAGTGTCATGAAAAGGGCAGCAGACCCCTGGTCGTTTAATTTGTTGTAGTGGCTTATGGGTTTCATCTGCCTCACGTGCCAAAATGTATTGTTTGGTTTTCAGTCCTTCAGAAGCTGAGCTTAGTGAGAAGGGGGGGGGAGGACTTGTGTGTCACAGCAGAGAGATGACACTGCAGTTTCTAACCTCTGCCAAACAGTGTGTAAGAGAATGGGATGGGCTCCTAAAACTGCTCCTGGTTGTCCACCCTGGCAGACAGATCTGCATCTGCTGTTGCTCTCATTTTCAAGGTGATGGAACGAGCTTACAGGCTCAGTTGGAAACAATTTCTTCCATTGGACTTCAGTTTGAAGATTGCACTCGCGGCCTTGGGGCCACGTTTGGGTTGGAGCTGGCACTGCTTGGGCAAAGTGCCAGACTCAACATCAGTCCATAATGTTTTGTTCCCCTTTCCTGGTGGCAAGCAAGGCTGTTGAACCGGAGACAACATATTCTCCAATTACTCAGTAATACACTTTGCTTGGCTACCATCCACTTTCCTAGGGTGTATGCTAAATTCTATCTCAGTTTCTCAGATATGGAGTTTGCCATACTTCTGTGTGCCTCTGTCCCAGCCAAAAAAACAATCATGTGTTTTGATATTGGGATGAAAGGGAGGGTACAGAGTGACTGGAACCCCATTGACTAACAAAATTGAGAGTGATATTCTCATCTGGACCACCAGAGGAGAAATCTGAAACCTACTGCCTCTCTGCTGGTTCTGCAACCTCTGTTATAAAACTTGCCTTGAACAAGGAAACATGGCCTGCATAGCTGGCCATAGATTTTGACACATTTATCTTTCCTCTGTGCCATCTCCAGCTCTGTAATGCCCAGCCTGAGAAAGACCCGCGTAGAGTCAAAAGCTAGTTTATGTTCTGTGATTTTTATTTTATTTTAGTAATCTAATAAAAATATCACCCACCTGTGTCTTTTTAAAGGAGCTGGTTTTTGCCCAACTTTATTCCTTCCACATGTGTTGACCTGAACTCCCATCATCCACAACCATGCTGGCTATGGGTGACGAAAGAGCACCAGATTTGAGAAGGCAAATGGGAGAGATCTGTGCCCATGGGAAAAGTTGCTGGAGGTGGGAAAGAATCAGTGCTACGTAAGAATTCCCTTCAGGGCTTCTGTGATCCTGTAGTTACAGGGCATGGCTTAGGGTGGAAATGTTAATCCTCGTGATCAAAACTAGATTCCAGAGTAGATTCCTAGGTAGGTGAAACTCTTCAGTTTGGAGTGAGTGCCAAGGAATTCAGGGCCCTTCAGACGTTGTTAGACTGTAACTGTCAGCAGACCCACTCAGTATCACTCATGGTGAGGGATGATAGGAGCTGAGCTTAGAAAAGTTTCCCTTCTGGAGAATTCTGGAGGTGGCCATTCCAATAAGGATCGTATCCACGCTCTGGTTGGGTGTTGCAGTCCCACAAAGTTTGAAAGAGCCACATCTTTCCCCATCTTAACTGCACACGGAAGAGTTTCCATGCCTGATAAAATGGAAGAAATTGTCCAGATTGTCTGGTTCATTTCCATAAGTGGATTTACATTCCTGTCCCTGAAGAGCCATTAGATGGAACGTCTATCCATTCCCCCTCCTTGGGAAGCCAGTTCTTTTTTGGTGGGCGAGGCAGGCGTCTCCTCCAGCGCTGCCTTTGCCTTTCTCCTTGTGGTCTTGAATGTCCTCTGCTGAGTTTAGGGAAGGAAGGATGTCTTTTCTGCATCATCATGCCCTCTGCTGATGACTCACCTGCCTTTGTCTGCAGCAGCAGCCCCTCCATCCACCTGCTCAGATGTACATCCACTTCTTTTGTCTCCCTGTCTTAACAGTAGTCAGCCAAGCCCTTCCCTCAGGGAATTCCTGATGGCTCTCCGATCAGAGTGATTTCCCCAAGAAACAGGAGACAGAACTGATCTTTCCTAAACATGGAGGTGAAGGGGCAGCTGATAAACTCATCCAGCTACAGCTCTTCAGGTAACTTGTTTTCGCCTTCCCTTCCTTTATTCCTTCCTTCCTTCCTGGGCCGACCCAGTGATTAGGCAAAGTGAAGCAGCTGCCTCAGGTGGAAATGCAGGAGTCCCTTGAATTACTCTGACTTACTCAGCTTCCCTCAGGTGTAATAGAGGACTGTGACCTGCCAGAGGGAGTGAAATAAGAATACCAGTCTGGCCGGATTTTTTGTGTGGAGTTGGGGGTGGGGGAAAGGGAAAACATCATCTCACCTTACCATCAAAATACTTTGAGCTGATTCTGCCGGCGGCTCCGTTAACACTCCACCATTCTGATTCTCATCAGTCCTGGACTCTCCACCTGATTGCTGCCCTCCCATAAATTTTGATGTCTGTGAAACAAAACTTGGAAAAGTGACTTTTGACAAGACTTTTCAGACTCTCCTGGCCATCTTGGCCACTGGCCATACAGGCTATGAGATTCTCAGGTTGTAGTCCCCAAAGTCTCTCTCTCTCCCTCTTTCTCTCTCTCCCTTCACCTCTTAGTACCCTCTGGTTCTTAACCCTTTGCTTCTCTCATCCTTGTGCAGAAGCTTTGCAGCGGGATCTCTGTCCCCGGGTTCGGCTGGAGCGGGTGCAAGAATTGGTGGAGAAGCAGCGAGCCCTTCAGCAGGTGCTCAGTCTGCGCCTGAAGGAGCTGCGCCGGGTTTGCCTTCAGGAAGCTGTGAGTAATCTTTGAAGAAAAGGGGTGGGGTGGGGGTCTTGGAAGTTGGTGGCCCTCCAAGCGCCATTGGGCAGCAACTCTCACCAGCCTTAACCTACGTATCACTGGGAGGCTGTCTTAGCTGCCGTTCAGCACCATCTGAAGTGGGTGCTCGGTAGCTGATGAATCTAGAAAGCTTTCCACTGTCTTTCGGAGCCTAGTAGTGGTGACAATTTCCATTTCATTCGCATCCTTCACTAGCACTTGGGGAAAGATTACAAAGGCTGACTGTGGGATGGGCAGCAATTCTTTTGGTGCGAAATATGCCGCAAAGGTTTTGGAAAACAGGTAGATCTTCATCCTCTAACTGAAACGCAAGTAGAAAAAGGGAACAAGAGGTTTGCCTTGAAAGATTATTTCTTTCTAAACGTCTATAGGCTCTGTGTCCAAAGAGATCCTGCTTTGGCATTTGATAGACTGTATGCTTTATGAAGAAGCATATATGGAGCAAGATTTCTTTCTTTGACCTGGCCACATGTGAATGAATGTATAGGAAGAAATACCTCCTGGAACAGGTGCTCAAATTTCTCATCAGGTTTACATATAAGTGGTGAAATTCAGTTTTTCTTGGTGTGGAGAATGTAATCTTGAGGCTGGATAATTTGCATGAATTCCTCACACACACCTGTTTTAACTGTGGATTCCTCACCTGTACTGTACAGTAGGATCCCCTTATCCGTGGAATCAGTATCCATTGATTCACTTATCTATGGTCTGAAAATATTAGAAATATTGGGGGGGGGGAAATCCAGAAAAAATATCTGTACATGTAGTTTTTGCTATTATCTGTGGTTTTCAGTATCCACAGGGAGCTTGGAACCAATCCCCCGTGGATAAGGGGGTCCTACTGTACTTACGAAATACAGTGGTGCCCCGCAGAGAGACGATAATCCGTTCCGAAAAAATTGCCGCTATGTGGATTCGTCGCTATGCGGGGCAAAAAAGCCCATAGGACACTTTTATGCATTCCTATGGACAAAAAACTCACATTAATGCGAAGATCCTCCATGCGGCCGCCATTTTCGCTGCCCAGTAAGTGAGGAAAGGGCACAAAAACACAGTGGGCAGCCATTTCCTTTACCCGGTGGCCATTTTGGAATCGCCGATCAGCTGTTAAAAAAACCATCACTATGCGAAAATTGGCAAGTGAAGCGCTTACCGATCATCGCAAAGCAATTTTTTGCCATTAGAAACATCACAATGTGATCGCTTTTGTGATCGCTTAAAATACGTCGCTATGCGGATTTGATGTTAACCGAGGCGGTCGTTAAGTGAGGCACCACTGTATGTCTTTCTTCCCCTCCCATTGCTAGGAACTGACGGGAAAGTTGCCTCCAGAATACCCACTGGAACCAGGTGAAAGGCCTCAGCCTGTGCGGAGGAGGCTGGCAGCTGCCTACCGAATTCCCCCTGCCCTGAAAAATGAGGTGAGTGACAAACTGTGTCTGTGTGTGAAGGAGAGAGCACGGAGGAGGAGGGCTTTGAGGGCAGGGCTGACCTGTCCTCAAGGTCTGCCCATCAGGCAGAGTGAGGGCTGCTGCCCCAGGCAGCAGGAGTAGCAGCAGTAGCAGCCTTCCTTCCAGCCCATTCCTCTTGTGGTCTTGTCCCTTCTTGAATGACAGAGCTGTGTAGGCCCTTGGGCCTGCCTCATTCATTTGTTAAACTAATTGAGCACCACCAGGTGTTGGGGGGGGGGTAGAATCCTGTCCCATCAGTTCCTAGTTTATTTATTTATTATTTATTTATTTATTGGACTTATATACCGCCCCATAGCGCTACAAGCACTCTCCGGGCGGTTTACAATTTTAATTATACAGGCTACACATTGCCCCCCCAGCAAGCTTTGACTTCTGTGTTTTGGAGTAAGGTGGGGAGGTCCCTTTCCCTCCATGGGGAGGCTACCCAGGATTATTTCCCTGCACTAGAAAAACTGTCATGAGCCCAACCTCTTCAGGGAACAGTCTTCAGAAACCTTCTCCCCTCTTCTAGGAAGTCCCTTCCCTGGAAGAGCTGACCCGTGAGCTGGTGCTTCAGCAGCAAGTGGCTGAGGCAGCTCGGCGTCTGGCTGTTGCCCCGGAGCTATCAGCGGAGCAGCGTCGTCGCCGGAGGCAGGTCCAGGCTGATGCTGCCCAACGCCTCCGGGAACTAGAGGCGCAGGTCGCGGAGTGCCGGATGCGGCTGGGTAAAGGTCCTCTCCAGAGGATCAGCCACGGTGAGTTAGGACGGGCTCCTCCAGATCTTTTCCCTTCTTCTTCCTTGGTCCTCTTAGTTGTCTTCAACATCCCTAAAATCCTGATCATCCCTTTCCTTCTGGTACTCTCCACTCATCCCTCTAAATTACTTTTACCAATTCTGAACAGATCTTTAGAAAAACATCTACCCCTATGGTAGTGTGGCAGGAATAGGGGATGCTTTTCCCCTGAACAGTAGAGTTTGGAACGGGGGGGGGGGGGAAGGCCATGCTTAAAACAGGGCAAGAGCCCCAAAATGGGAGGTGTTGGACCTGTCTCCTCTCCCTCCCTCCCTCCTCTCCTTTTTTCCACTTTGAACACATCTTACTTTCATATGTGTAAACATTCCTGCACATGCTTTGATTTGCCTTTCTCTCCCTGTTTCTCTTTTTTATCTTTATCTTTTTTCTTTTTTTCACTTTTGCCACCTCTACTCTTCTTTCTATCTTTTTCTCTCCTCTGTCAATCTCTGCCATTTTTCTGTCTCTTTGGCTCTCTGTATTTACTTCTGAACTCTAGCAATCTCTATTAAGATTTTTTTTCCCTTGTGTGAGGAGGGAAGAATTAGTCTATCTGTCCAATGTCTGCCATCTTAAAAGTTTTATTTGGTTTGAATGTATTTTTAATGTTTTATTTTGGTGCATATTTAGGTTTTGGGTTTATTGCTTATTTATATTTTATTATATCTATTTTTTGTGATATTTATATGCTGTGAACTGCCCAGAGTGGCCTCAGACAGATGGGTAGTGTAAAATAGATAGATAGATAGATAGATAGATAGATAGATAGATAGATAGATAGATAGATAGATAGATAGATAGATAGATAGATAGATAGATAGATAGATAGATAGATAGATAGATAGATAGACGTACGTCTCAACCTTCCTCAGCCAGCATGGACATTGGTTGTGCTAGTTGGGGGTCAGGGATGCTGGCAAGTCTTTGGGTCTGATTCCAGATCTTTGGTACCAAGTCCAGGTCCCTATTTAAAAACAAGCTTTTTCCCCTCAGAAAAAAAGAGAGGGATGGGTGGGTTCCAACTCATGAGTCACGTTCGAGTCATGCGGCGGGTACTCCTGAGTTGAGTCTTAGTCAAGTCACCAGTGCCACTTAAGTCTGACTTGATAGCAAGTCCCATGACTTGAGTCCCCATCCCTGGTTGGGGAGACTCTGGGATGTGTACTCCAAAGAGTTACTTTTGCGAGCCCATGTTAGGAAGGTGCTCATGGTTGCTGACTTTCAAGATAAAGTTCCCTCCCCCATCCTTCTGGCATATTATGTGGCTAATCCACACACCCTGGTTTCTCATCCCTTCCTCTTTTATTCACTCTTTCTTTCTTCCTCAAAAAAACAAAAACAAAAAAAGAAGAGGCTTTTCATTCCGAGAGCAGCTCCCTCTCAGAATCGGCCAGCCATGAAAATGGTAAGTTTGGTGCATAGCCCTTGGGTGTCTTACTCAAACCAAGGAGGGATGGTTGGTGGGTGGTTGGGTGAGAGAGAGAGAGAGATTGAAGACCTGAGTAGAGATTTTGAGAACTATTGGACTATGCATGTTTAATTTTCTTTTGTATTTTTGCCGAGGTAGGGGTATGTGGATGCTTCTATCCTGTCCATTGTGCTCTGTCCTCAGACGACCCCCACAGCTTCCATTCTTCCAAGATCTCCAACCACCAGGGAACTTTCTCCGACCGCTCTTCGCCTCCCAAGGCCCGAGATCACCTACGTGCTATCTCCAGCAGCCCGGACCGCCGACCGGGCTGGCGGCTTTTGCAGCCAGATCTGTACAGCGAAACTAAGGACCGTAGGAATTCTCTCGCCAGCCCTACCAGGTGAGAGATCACGCTGGGGAGCTGGATCTGTTGTGGATTTCTGTCCGGTAGCAAAGCGAATGAAGGGATTGAGTTGCTGCTGACCGGTTAGCAACCATATAAAATCCCTCTTTCTAATTGTTGTAGAAGCAGAGATATGATGCAAGACTTGCGGTCTTTATTTCACCCTCCTTTGGTGAGATACTGCCTGTTTAGCCACTTACTGAGGGCATTAATGTGTTCCGGGTCCGAGAGATTTATAATTTCACAGTGGCCTATTGTAGTTGCACTGCAAATATGCACAGCCCTGTTTCCGATAGGCATACCGAGTCCTGTACTTCTCTGCAAGAGGTTTCATGTTCATTTCAGTGGATTAAGAAACCCCTTTCAGAGCCAGTGTGTCTTCCAGGCTGTAATCCGCCCTGTATCCTTTTACCAGGAGTGAATCCCAGAGAATTTAGATTGTTTTCTTCTGAGTAGGCAGGTTTAGGATTCCACTGTTCATTGACTACTTGAAAAAAAGCATTTGGCCAAGGTAGGAAGAAGGCTGCTGTGTGTGTTCAGAGACAATCAGTCCCGAGAGCCATTGCTGAAAACCAAAGCCATTTCCTTTTCTCATGTGAAAGGCATTCTGGGGAGGCATCATTTCATTCTCTTATTGATGTTATATAGTATCATTGCCAGTAATAACACTTAGCCGTGTAAAAAAAACATATTTTTTTTGAGGCAAGAAAGCACTTTTCCTCCATTAGCTCAATCATCATTGGAACAACCAGAACCTTGAGCCAGCTCTATATGATTGTCCTAAGGCTGATCATGGGTGTGGCTGTGTACAGTGGTGCCTCGTATAACGAGCGCCCCGTTTAATGACGAATCCGCATACCGATGCGGATTTTGCGATCGCAAATGCGATTGCATTGCGATGTTTCCTATGGGGAAAAATCGCTTTGCTTCCAAACGCCCCATCGGCTTGCTCTTCCCTGGCTGACGGAGGAGGGGGAAGGTGGAAGGGAAAGGGCCCTGGCGCGCGGGGCGCTTGGCTCCCCTTCTCCCGCTTCACCTCCTCCCTCCTCTTCCTGGGAGGCTCCTTCTGAAGGGCCCGCTGGCCAGCTGGGGGGAAATGCCAGCTGATCGGCGGTTCCAAAATGCCCCCCCCCCTCTGTTTTCTGGACGGACTCCTCACTTACCGAGGCGGCAAAAATGGCCACCCCTATGGAGGATGCTCGCTGAACGGTGAGTTTTTGCCCCATCGGAACGTATTAAACAGGGTTTAATGCATTCCTATGGGGTTTTTCTTTCCGTTTAGCGATGTTTCCACATAGCGACATTAATCCTGGAACGGATTAACGTCGCTATGCGGGGCACCACTGTACTTCGACACTGGATACTTAATGACTGCGCAAGGGACAAGCGTGTCTCTGTCAAGGATGTTGGCAAGTCTTTGGGTCTGAGTCCCAAGTCTGAGTCCTTGATATTGTCCTGATTCCCAAGCCTCAAGTCCAAATCCTTATTAAAAACAATTTTCCCCAAAGAAAAGGAGGGGCTGGGTGGGTTCCAAGTCACAAGTCGAGTCAGAGTCATTGGAAAAAAACAAACCCAAGTTGAGTCACTGGTGCAACTTAAGTCCAACTTGATAGTGAGTCCCACAACTTAACTTAAGTCCTCATTCCTGGTCTCTGTGTAATTAGTGGCCTGTCCATTATACATTAAGAAAGTGGACCTACAGAAATTGGTACACCCCTCCTACTTCCTTGAGGGGCCTCCACAGCTTCCCCATGTTCTCCCTCCTTATCCCCCCTCCTCACCTCACCTCCTTGTACCTTCTCCACTTTTAGCCTCCCGCTTTTTCTCCCTTCTTTCCCTCTTGCCTCCCCTTGTCCTGTTGTGCCTCCTTTTGCCTTGCCTCGCCTGCCTGTTCCTTTCATCTTTTCTTCCCTGTCCACGCCGCTTGCCTCACCTAATGAGCAAATCATGGGCAGGATATGCAGATTAGGTTGTCCAGATTCAAGGGATCTGATTCTGGTAACTGTTGTACACATCCTGTCTGCCTTTGTATGTGTGGGAGAACACTGTGCCGTTGCCAGTCTTGAAGGAAGTTTTTTCAACAGCCACTCCAGGTGGCTTCTGTGGAATGTAGAATATGGGGAGATAAAAATTTTGTCCTTGGCTTGAGATGGCAAAATGGCTTCAGGCTGATGTGCCCCTGCAGCATTCTGTGTAGCCAGAGCTGTTCTACTTGGGATGCGCTTGGCCTTGCAGCCCACATTTTCTGGAAAGCAAGATGTTAGATGGCTGTGTTGTTTGTGTTTGTGCAGAGGGCAGACAATGCACGGTGTGTCCATCGGTGAGAGAAAGAGGGGTGAGCGAGTGAAAGACAGCGGGAGTGCAGTGTGTGACTGTGAAAGGGTTCCTCATAGATACAGAACTTGGACAGTTTTAAAACTTTTCCTTCAACTTTCTTTTTATCTTTCTCTGTTCTAAAGCCCAAATTGCACCCTTCCTCGGAGCGTGTCCAGCTTTGAGGGCCGAAGTGTTCCTGCAACGCCAGTGCTAGCCAGAAATGCTTGCAGTGGAAGCCATCAATTCAGGTAGGAGAATCTGCTTTTGCGTAGTCAATAATTTAGGATGTCATACTTTTGAGAACATCAAAAGAAGATAACTTGGAAAAGGGTAAAGCAAGCAGGAACATGAACAAGACCAGATAGGAGATGAACAGCCTTGAGTTTGCAGACGTGAGTTGGGCTGTTAACGGTAGGACGTTTCATAAAACTCTTAACTCCTAGAGTTGCCCTAAGCCAGTAGTGACTTTGACAGCACATAAGGCCACATCAAATATAGTTATTTCTTGAAATGTAGGCCAAGATGATCATCCCAGAGCAGGGTTGGGGAGCAGCCAAATACATTTTGCCGCCTGAGACAAAGCTGCAAATAGAACTCCCCCCTCCTGCTCCTACCCAAAGCCAGACAGGTTGTTGTGGTCAATGAGGCTAACTAAGTAAATTCCACAAGCACTTCTCCCCTCCGCTGGCAGTTGAAATAAAATACAAACAAATGCCATACACTAGAAATTTCCCGCTTCCTTCTTGACATCCAAAAAAAGGCTGCAACTTGTACAGAGAACTGAAAGGCAGACTCCTCCTCAGGGGACAGACAGCTTCATATTCCTCCCTTTGCCCCTGCTGCAGACTTGTGCCACAATTAGCTGCCCCCGAGGAGGTTTGTCTGGAGAAAGCAGCGCATGGAAGGGTTGATTTTTTTTTTAGGCTTCAGTTCCCAGAATGCCCCGGCCACCATAGCCATGGTCTGGCAAGGCCAGACCCCCATGAGAGTGGCTGCCAAAGTGTATTCTTTGGGTAGATACTGTGGGTGGCAAAGTTTTTGAAATATATCTATTTCTGAGGGCACACACTGGCAGTTCCTGCCTCTCATGGCATCCAGAACTTGTTTTTTAAAAAAACTTCTATTCTTTTCTTTCTCTTTCACAGGTCAGAAGCCTCAGCCCTCCACCCCCGTCAGTGGTCAGGAAGCCACGACTCCCAGCTCGGCCCCCCAAGCCGTGACACCAGTGCCGACCGGGCTTCGCTTTTTGCCGCTCGGACCCGTCGTAGTAACAGCTCGGAAGCCTTGATTGAACGGGCCCCTTCGGAGGACCCACTCTTGCCCTCAGGCCCACCTTTTAAAAGCACCGAGGCCCTGAACCCTTCCGTTCCCGGCCGAAACCCTCGCCCCCCTTACAACGATCTCCTGTTGGACTATTACTTTGAGCGCAGGTGCTGGGGAAGTGGCGGTGGCAGCGGTGAGCATCTCTCCCGCAGGGATGGGCCTCCCCAGCTGGAGTGGGGGGGCTTTCCTGAGAGCCCGCTGCCACGTCGAGCACGGCCAGCTGCCCGCACGAAGTCCTGTGGCCCCCTGTTGCCTCCCCAGTCCCGGGAGGTGGGTTATGCCACTCCCTTGGCCCCCCACCGCAACTTCCATAAAGCCCTGGCCCTGGAGGGACTCAGGGACTGGTATTTGCGCAATGCTGGAGTCAGCCAACGGGGGGCACCAGAGAGACGGGGGCCAGCTCAGCCTGTCCACCAGCCACTGCGTGGCTACTATGAACCGGCACCTTCTAACTCTGAGATGGGCTACTACAATGGGCCAGGAGGGCTGCCCCACTCTGTCAGCTACGCAGGGCAGCCTCTGTATGGCAGGTACGGAGCACAATTCCACCCTTTGCCCCGATAACCTCATCTGCATCTCTAATGCTTGCTTGTTCTCTCCCACCGGTGCTTTTTAATTTAAAGGTGTGTAGGGTGGGGGTGGGGGGAGGTCTTTCACTCCTGCTTTTCTCTGAGGAGTTTCCTCTTTGGTTTTTGTTGCTGAACATTTTAAGCTGCTTTGATCAAGCCTTTATTTTTGTCTTCACCTTCACCCACTATGGAAAGGCAGTATTGTTGGATTGGGAGTTTGTCATTTCATACCCTGATCTTACTCCCCCCATTTGTTAATGGTCTGAAGAACTTCTCTAGTGATGGGTGGGGTGGAGTGGAGTGGAGGTGGGTGAATCTGGGTTGAAATAAAAGGGGGTCAGGCATGCAAGAAGGGGAGAAGTCTTCCAAGCATTTTGTCTAATTTTTTTTTCTCCCTCTCTCTCTTCCTTCCTTCCTTCCTTCCTTCCTTCCTTCCTTCCTTCCTTCCTTCCTTCCTTCCTTCCTTCCTTCCTTCCTTCCTTCCTTCCTTCCTTCCTTCCTTCCTTCCTTCCTTCCTTCCTTCCTTCCTTCCTTCCTTCCTTTTGTCTCTCCCTCCCTCTGCTCTGCCTTCCCCAGGCCTTTTGGGGAGTTACATTACATGGATGACTCTGCTGGCCCCTACAGCTTGGACTCCACAGAGCACCCAGCTCCAGGGACTCTGGTCTGACCCTTGCTTTTTCCCCCAAGGGGAACTGGAATTCTGTTCCTTTTTTCTCTGTTTCTTTTTTTTTCCTTGCTGGTGCCTCTTTTAGTGTGTGTTATACACCATGTTGAGGAGGTGGGGACTCCCTGCTGGCAGGGTGTGTGCCTGTGTGTGTGTGTGTGTGTGTGTGAGAGAGAGAGAGAGAGAGAGAGAGACAGAAAGGGGGGGAGAGACTGAAAGCAAACGTGTGGATTGTTGCATGTCACACTGGACCACAGAACTGGGGGGCAGGAATGTATCCCCAATTCTTCCTACACATTGTTAACGTTTTTTCCTGTATTGAGATTTTTGGGATATGTGTTTGATCAAAGTCCACAAAAAAGGGTTTGGCTGCTCTGGCTTGCGCCCTCTGGTGTTTTTTTAGGGGGCATGCAACAGTACCACCCTGACGCTGTGAGTTTTAAGGTGTGGCATTTTAAACCCAAGACTCTGGAATGTATAATTGGAGGTTTGTATGTGTGTATGTGTGTTTCTTGTGAAATGTTAAAATAGCACAGACCTGTCATTTTGCTAATGAACATCAGTCCTGTAAAAACTAAATAATAACAATAATGTCTTTAGAAGGGGGGGGGGAATACATGCTACACAACTCCTACTGCCCCAGCAATGAGCAACTATCCTTCACCTTAAGTTCTGTTGCCCCTTCATACTCATATCCTCCTCTTTATCAGATGTCAAAAGTGTAAAGGCTGTGTTCTGGAGAGGGTAACCAGTTCTATTCTGCAAACCCATTTTATCGCCTGACCCCTCTCTGCCATCAGATGAAGGACACCATTGGGCTGGCTGTAGATGTATAAAAATCTGTAGTTTCCATCCTGTTAAACTGGAAGGCAGGGACCTGTCAGCTGAAATGCCAGCCTGCGAGGACAGTTCTGCCCATTATCCGGTCAGCAGAAAACACCATTATTTCAGAACCAGTTCCCATGGCAAAGAGGCACATAGACTTCCCGCATTACAGTGTTTTAAAGCACCTGTGTGTACCTGCAGAGAGGAGTTGTGGCCCTCCAGATGTTTTTTTGGCCTGCAGCTAAATATAAATCTCTCATCACAGACTGTGCTGCCTAAGGCTGGTGGTGGTTGCAGGCCCAAAACATCTCTAGGGTCACAAATGGCCATCCCGATGGGTGGGGAAGCACTTCTCATGTACAGTCCCCACATGTTACATGTAGGATGTGGGACAAAGCCTAACGTAGGTGTTTACCATAGCTTTTGTAATGTGAAGAGCTGCCCTGAATGAGAGGGACACTCAAAAATGGTAAAAATTAAATTTATTAAAAATTAAAGCACAGCTACAGCCCCCATCCTAGCTTCCTTGCATCATCTTTCCCAACCTATTTTCTCAGTTCCCTCCTTTACAGCCTAACTTTACCAAACTCTACCTGCCTCCCTCCTTCAAGAGTAATAAAATGTTTCTGAATTGTGACGGCTTGCCCCCTCCCCTCACAACTGCACAGCAAGGAATAGTCACTTCCTTTAAAAAAATATGGTTTTGCCAACTTGACTCCCAAGTCATAATGGAGGGGGAGGGGGGAAGGAGGAAGAAAGAGAACCATGGGGGTTCAGGCTTTCTCCCCTTTCTCCTCTCCTCCCCATGTGAAGGAACAAGGGGCATGTCAGAGCCACCGTCTTGTGTGTCATTTTAATACGCATTAATCTACAGATTGTATATGGGGGTCTGAATGTAAAATAGAGCACTGTGCATATGATCTGTGAAAAGGTTTCTATAATAAAGATTGTAAAGATGAACAAGGCTACAGGGTTTGAGAGCTCAGTGACACCACCACGGATCTTAATTGTCAATGGCTTCCCATTTCTGGTACTGTATAAGCAGTGTGATCTCATCCTGAAGACGTGACTCTTAGAACATCAGACTAGAAGCTGGAAGAGATAAACAGTCAGATCAGATGTGTGTATGTTTGTGGTTTTAGACAATTATTCCCAAAGCGTGCCGCTGGACAATCCTGCAAGTGTTAGTCCAAAACACACATACACACAGATGTGCATACCTTTAATCTGAATACCCATTAAGCCACAATGCTCATTGGGTGACCCTGGACCTGTTATTAGGAACAGTCCAGCCTTATGCAATCGGATAGCTGCTTGTGCAACTTTATTTTTTCCTCCAGCTCCCAGACTTTCCAAAATTTGCTCTAAAAGGGTCTGTCAGAACTCACCACCCAGCTCTGCAGACACGAGGACTTCACTGGGTGTCAGCAATTCACACTCTGCTTAACCTACTTCGTATAGCTGCTGTGAGAATGAAATGGGGAAGTGAGGAGGAATGAAAATATGATTGTTAAACCCGTCGCATATGTACAAGCCAGGCTAGCACTGTCATTGGCAATTTATGTTGAAGAAGTTGGATCTTTGTCATCGTTCAGATGAAATGCACACATCATTCTCTTTTTCTCAGTATTCATCAAGAATAACTGCTTAACCCAACATGCATAATCTATTGGATTCAAAATTTTTGTCCATTCCATTCATAAGCAATTACAGAAGAATCGCCAGGGTAGGGATGGGGGCAGACAATAAATCCATCGATTTGTGGTTAAGCTAAGAAAAGCAACCAATTCATACTGAACTGGTTGATGGGGAAGTTTTGGAAAAGTAACATAATGCCCACTGATGGCCTGCTGTGGGCAGAAGTGTTGTTACCTAACAAGGCTGGACCTACCATTAGAGGATGAAGTGTCGAGACATGGTGTAAGGCATTGGGGAAGAGAGCTGTGGGTTACAGCTCACCCCTGCTGGGGCTTTAGCCATCAGGTGTGCTAGATCAGTGGTTCCCCAAGTGTTCTTGGACGAAAACTCCGAGAAGCCTTCACCACTACCTTTGCTGGCCATGATTTCTGGGAGTTGTAGTCAAAGGACATCTGCAGACCCGAAGTTGGGAACCAGTGTGGTAGAAGACACTGGTGCATGGCCAGTGCTGAAGAGTCCCACTGTCCCTCCAGTCAGCTTAGCTACCTGCGGCACTCTCCACTGGCCCTTTGCCTCCTCAGTTATTTATCCCTCTTTACCAAAGCGTATTGTGGTGATACGTTTTGGGGTTGTTGTTTTTTTCAAAGAGGAGGTTGGGGGTCAAAACTGCCCACAAAAACTATCCTGTCAACTACCCTTTCCTATCATCTGTGAGTTTGGAGGATCTTCTGTGTTTACTGATGACAGGGGGCATTGGCACTCCGGATATTGTTCTTTTAAGTCTTTTATTTGAGGATTGGGACTTCCGCAGGCCTCAAGAATGCTGAGAAATCCTTCTGCTTCTTGGCTTTAAGTTGGTCTGTACGTGCCACCTGTCATCATTATTAAATTGAATTATATAATATAGGGGCATCAAGCCCTTGCTGGTGGTGCAAAAAAGAAGAAAAAGAATAGTTCCTCATAAAAAAATTAAAACATTTATGTGTATATCCAAAATAACATGTTAACTACCACAAGACTTTATTTTTAAGAGAATGCAAATGTTTAAAAAAGAACAATAAATAAGGTGCATTGGATAGCTAACATTTGTTCGTGTGTTTTGAAAGATGCAACACATGCTGTCCCTGGTCTGATTCGTACTAAAGGTACATTTGTGACAAGCCCTTTACATCAATTTTATGTATGGATCAACTTCCAAAGCTGTCTATTGTAAAAATATACATCTGCAATTAGACACTTCAGTATCTAATATCATTAGGAGCCACATTTAACACCATTTTACACATTATTCTAAATGATTTGGACCACAAAGAAGTAACCATTCAAAGGTAATGGACATCATATTCAGATGGAAACAAATACCATTGAGCATCTATACTTGAGGTGGCAGCTGTAAGAATTTAACAGTCCCTTTGACTTCCTTAGATTTCAATTGTAAGAACTGGATTCGTCCATGTACATTCAGCAGCTATGGGGAATGTCATGTAGTCATCTTGTTTCTGGAAATCCTTCATGCTGTGTGAAGATGTGGCAGCTATTCACGGATACGTGCACGCCCTCAAGACTGGCAAAATCAGGTACTGTGCCATGGTGCGTGCTATACCTGGCTAGTGTTATGTCATGGACTGTACCCATTTTGCACTCTGACTAAAAATGCATTTCGGACATTGGTAGTTTCCCACTATAAGATTGGCAGAAAATGATGCTCAACATACTCTGGGTATATAAATACTTACATCACATCATTGGCATCCTGACTCAGAGAGCGAGCACCTTCAGATCTGATACACTGTTTTTAAAAAAAAGAGGCCTACAGCTATGGAGTTCCTTTTCTTGCTATCAGCCTATGTCATGCCATGCATTTGCAGTGAAACAAATGGTTATATGACAGGAAGAGAGGTAAGTAAGCAAGCCCTAAAGAGAAGGATGGGAGTAGAGAAAAAAAGAAAGTTAGTTTACTTCTGTGAGTTTCCTCAGTGGAAGTAGGCCAGGAATGGGGAACCTGGGACCTCAGAGCATTTCATCCCTTCTTGTCATCCATGCTTCGGGGGAAATGGTGGGCTTATCATCCAAAGTTACTACCTGTGAGAAGTGGCACTGTGGTTGCAGCAGCCGACGGCTCCTCGCCTCCAAACAGTCCCTTCTCGAAGCTTGTGGCTACACCTCTGGTGTGCGGGAGAGGGAATATCCTTTCAGTGTCTACATGCCCCTCTTTTTTGACAGGAATGACCTCTCCGCGATGAAGGGAGAGTCTCCCTCATCAGCTTAGGCTTTCTGGTACACTATTTTAAGTGTGAGGAGAGCACTCGTTTTACTATGTATTGTTCCTGAGGTAAGATAGGTAAACAGTTTTAATACTGTAAAAAGGTATATACATTTTAATCGATACAGACTAGGTTTTACCATCAAGCTTGCAGAGGCCCCATGGACGGGGCTGATAGGCATTATAATACAAATACACTGGAGGGCAAGAAATAGCCCCTTTGCCTCTAAAGCAATTTTTAAAAACCAGCTTTTATGTTCTTTATCAAGCAATACATTAATTTAGCCAATTCATTTAACTGATCTCCTCTCAACCAAGTTAAGAACTGGTTGCATAAACAAAGAAATGGACAGGCACAGTATTTGGGCTCCTCTGACAAAATAACTCATTTTTGACAATAGTTAAGAAATCTACCATCTTCATTTATTACAGGATTACAGAATCTTTGGTCCTTCAGATTTTTTTTTACTGCAACTCCCACAATCCTTTTCCTGTTTATTATACTAAGATTTCTGGGAGTTATGTCCAAAACATCTGGAAGACCAAAGACTCTCTACCCTCCCCCCCCCCCCCCATTTATGACTTAACACACTACCTCTCAGCTAGTTCTCTTACACTGTTTAGAAATATGCACTTCACTAAGTTTGGTCCATTTGCTTTAGTTTCATACAAGATCGCGTCCAAATACAGACTGAATACGACAGATGCCATGAAAAAAATGTCATTTACAACTTTGCTAATTTGGCTCCTGAAGGAGAGAAGTTCTGCTTACCTAAGAAATCTAGAGATGAAATAGCAATTACCTGGACTCAGTTTTTCACATTTGAAAAGTAATGTATACTTTTAAGCTTACAACATAGTTACTTGGCTATTGCCTGCTGGTCTGGAATTTTCTCTCCCCTCCACACAAAGCATATATTAAGGGAGATGTATAAAGTTCATGAATTTCTAACCCACATTATGCATGTTAAGGCTCAGGTTTTTGTAATGATTTTATACTTTGCAATACAGCTCTCTCTCCTAATGAACTAGTCTAATAGGAAATGCTGCCTTGTACCTTGCTATAAAAATCAAGAGACCATAAATTTTACAGAGCTGATGTACTATGGAATGAGGCTTCACTTGAAACCTTGCCCCCATTCTAAATGGGTTGGGTGAACTGAGAGAATGGAACCAGAGAGTCAGACTCGCTCCGTCACCTGTATTGTGCAGATAACTAACACTGACCTAAACTGCTGGGCTGTTATAAGAATTATAGTGGCATGTTTTACGTAAAGCATTTTCAGTATTTAAATGTGGAACAAAAATGCTAAATCACACTAACCTTTTTACAGCTATTGCAAGGAGTACTCTCCCTTGAAACCACTATAACTAAACTGCCTTTCAGCCTGCTAACAGACTTCTCTTTGCACTAGGATCAAGTCATGATCCTTATCTGCTTGCTTTGTCAAGTCCCGAGGAGTTCTACAGGCTAACATTTTATACTAGATTGTTTCTAATGGCCTCCTCTTTCCTTAATCTTACTTGCTGCTTCTCCCTCTCTAGCATCTGTAAAACCAAAATGGGTAAGAATTCCAACATTTAGTACTTATGAGAAACACTGCCTTGATTTCCACTCTGCTTTCTCTTTCTACTCCCCTCCTAAGTTTCATTAATTGCTACTCTGAGCTGGGGGCTTCCAATGATCTTCTGCTCTAATCCCGAGAAAATAATACATTTTTTACATATGCTCATAGCCAGGTTGTTCAATTGGGTTGAGTGAGATAAGCACACAGGCCAAGGGTGGAGGAGAATCAACCATCCGCTGGAAGGAAGGAAGGAAAGTACTGTGTTTCCAGAGGGAAGAGAGAAGCATAGCAATTGTCTTAAGATCCAGCTTCCTGTTCCTGCCCTAGAGCTTCCAGGAGGAGTCCCACGGGTGTGCGCTTGAGTCCGATGCTCTCCATTTTGTTCTCTATCTTGTTTTTGAGGTTTCGGAGACGCAGGGAGGCATGGATGAGGCTCACTGCAGTGAAAGGAGTGGAGGGAGATTTTAAGGTTTATAGAGGCAGCCGTGGAAAGACGAAACCATTATGTTCTCTTACTCCAGACACTTCCCTTCCCACAGAATAATTTATGTCCTCATAACCAGGCTTGGAAGAATGAAGGCACTGCAGGCGGTCCCCTGGGAAGGACTGGTGCATTCCTCCAGATAAGAAATGCAGGAGTAAAATTTGTCTGTTAATGGTTCTCCAGCTTTACAAGTGCAGTTTCCCAGCAATCAGGTTAAAAAAAACACACAACTCTTTTGTAGAAAGATTCCTGCAGATATACGTATTCCAATTATTATTTCAATTAGCTTTTCCATGTCAAGTGCATGCAGTAGAAGCAGGCAACCTGGGAGTTTTAATTACTGCTTTCTTCAGCTTCAATTGTGGACAATGGTCCAGAACTAAAAGTTCTTTTGGACTACAATACCTAGATTCCTTGATAATCGGTCATGCTGTCTGGAGTGGGTTGTCATCAAGAATACATGATGGGTACCTATCTGCTATAGGGTTTAGGGTCTCATAGGGCTAATTCCTGCTCAGATATGGCTCCAAATGCACCCTTAACAAAGATGCTAGCTAAAATCCTGTTGTTTTGTTATGCCTGCAAATGGCAAACAGCAGAACATTCAGTCCCTTCTGCCTGAATCCCGCTGCTGGGATTCTCAAACATGTGTCAAGCCAGCGTATCCCAAGAATCTCAGCGGTGACTCATTACTGTACTTGACAGGTAGAAACAACTGAATCTTCTGTCATTTGCCTTCCACACGTGCAACAAAACAACAGGATTTCAGCCACTGTTTCTTAACTTAGCTTACCTCACAGGAATGCCATGGGGTGAAATATAATGTCCTGAGCTCCATGGGCAGTGAATGAGAACCAAATTATCCCAGCTCTCTATAGCATAGAAGCTCTAAGAGACCTATCATGTATAAAGAGCGAGTAGTTCATCAAGGGCAGAAATCCCAGGTAAAAGTGTTCTGTTAGCTTCTCACAGGGGAGTTGGGGGAGACAGGGAACAACGACACACAAACTACAGTAGCACCTATTGACTAGCCTCCAGGCATGCTATTCTGCAATCCATTCTAGATTTGAGATAGCACTCCCCATACATTTCAAAGCTTATATTGTCAACCAAGGAGGCTTGAAGCTTGTTACAGAAAAAAGTGAAACTAGGGAATCCCTGGAAGACATTCCCTCCATTATGGAGGTTTTCAGTGCTTCACAGCATTGCAGCACACCTTTGGTCCTAAGTGTATCATGGGAAGGTTGGGGAACAGAACCGGATGCTATGTTTTGTTGTTTCGTTGTTAAGTTGTGTCCTACTCTTCGTGACCCTATGCTACGTTATCTTGACACTAAATGTAGCCCATTTTCTCTCGTATTAATTCATTGAGAAGAGTGCAGTAATGTACTTCTTGTAGTAGAAGCATACATGTGTTCATAGATCTGCTTTAGGCACAACCTTAAAATAAGAGCCAAGAGCCAATAGTGTAAGAACAATGCAACCAGCCAGCCGACAGCTGTTCCCAGCCAAGGTCCAGAGCCACCCTGTAACACAACATGTTTTGAGCAAGAGAAAACACAGTTGCCCAAAGGAAGGTTTATCTTCTGCCTACAACATGTAACTCTGTGTAGAATGTAAAATCTAGTTCAAGGCATGGAAGTCAGAAAATCACCTACAGTACTTGCTTTCTGACAACCAAGGTCAACTGGGAAGAGCAAACTGCTTAAAACTAAAGTTTCATCCCATGAATGCAGAATCCTTTTGCAAATATGTTCTGTGTGCTTTCAGATTTATCTGAACCAAATGAGGACTAGAAACTTAATTTTCGTGGAAGCTAAGAGCCTTCTCTATCAAATCAGATTCTTCACATGCAGAATCATGTTTTGCTTAGGCTTTGTGGAAATATTCTGGGGTTAATCCCAAATTCAATGCAAATGTTAACACAGCGAGATATGCAAAACCTCTGCAACCATCACATAATCTAGAGGCGTCAATGCTATACCTATAGGTACAATTTTCCCATCCTCCCCTGCAACCCTAATTCTATGTGGAGACTCACACATTATGGGCAGGGCGAAGAAAATCAAGAAGGTGGCAGAGCCTTCCAAGAGAGACACCAGAAAATATGCCAAGCCAAGGATAATGAAGACACAGGTGCCAGGGTAATTCCGCCTGAAGCGCCGCACAGGAGCCTTGTTCTCAGCTGTCCAGACGAAACCCACAAAAATCAGAGTGATGAGGGCACCGCTCAGCAGAGTCAGTCCAGGGCAAAAGAACCTGCAAGGATACAGGCAAGGTGGGAGCTAGGAATCCATCTTCAGTTTAAAGGCAATAGACCTTGCTGGCAGACAGGTGTGGACTGGGCTACAGGTGAGAAACCAGGAAGAGGTCCGGTAAAAGAAGTATGAACATGCAAAGAATTCAAAGAAAGCCCAGTTAGATGTTTGGGGGGGGGGAATATTGTTTGATATCCGTGACTTAATAAGAGCTCATTCCGGAGCCAGTAGAAGAAGGGACGGTGTAACACCTGTTCTAATTTATCCCTCCCTTTGTGGGAGGAAAAGAAGTTTTGCCATTTAGATGCCAGTACACACATTCATTGTGGTGTAGTGGATAGAGTGATAAATTAGGACTCAGGAGACCCGGGTTCAAATCCTTGCTCAGTCACGGAAACTCACTGTGGGAGTGGAACTGGTAAAACCACCTCTTAAATATGTCACTTACCTCGAAAGCACTGTGGGCGGGTTACTATAAGTTGGTTGCGACTTTACAGCACATAAGCAACAACACATCCACTTGTATTTAGCTTGCACTGATTGCTGTCTAGAGTTTAAAAGGGGAAAGTTGATTTTCATGACAACAACTTCCAAAACCATGGCTCAATAATACCCAAGTTGGCTGTGCCATTCTGGGAGTCGATAGTCCAACAAAGTTCTCCCTTCCTTGGGCTACAAAACTGTCTGAATGTTAAATGCCATCTGCCACAGCACTGGTGAGAGATGATGGCAGCTGCAGCTTAACAATATCTGGATGGCCAGGTTTCCTACTCCCATGGTACACTTTTGTCCACAATGAGCACAAAGGCCTCGATCATCCCATCTTGCAGCAAATTTTATTTGCCATCGCCATCTTAAGCAATCTGAAGACCATTTGAATGAAGGGAAGCTGTGCACGTTACCATCCAAAGGGAGCACTAAAATTATCAAACTGTACTACTGTGATGGCCTTACTACTGAGCAAGCAGGCATAGAACTGCACCATTAATTTCTGGAAATAATTATGTCAGGGTTCAAGTAGACCCACATGATAACCCCACCTTGAGGGTGGGTTGAGGCGCGTGAGCACTCTAAGTGGCACACTTCCATGGTCGGCAGGGTGATCACTCATAGGACACCTTTTGCTTCAGGCAGCAACTTTGCAGTATCATGAAACAGCAGCAAATTCTGAGCTATTAATTTCTTGTCGTTGTCAGACATTTTGCTTCCAAATATGTGGAGAAGCAGCACGCTGGGATCTTTTGCATCAGGTTCTAAGATAGCATGCCTGGTCCCAGATCCTGTGTACCTTTGTGTTGGGGAAGGTCTGACTCCCCACATGGGAGTACATGGGGCTTATTCTGCATTTATTGCTTTCCCTCAGGTAGCAAAGTCCCAGCTCCTGACTGAGGAAACCAGCTGATCTGCCTGTCATGCAGCTGACAAAAGCTCAGAAAAGTGGGGAGGGGAGAGAGGAAAGGAAAGAGGAAAAAAAGGAACGTACATAGATCGAACCAGCAACTTCTAGGAACAATCCTTAGGTCTGATTTACACATAGCCAATGCAAACCCAGTTGGGTTGTCATCCACTGTTCTCCCCCCCCACCCCAAAGTGGGCCTGCTCCTGTATCTTCAACAAGAAAGTTAAGCTAAAAGAGGGAGGGGGCAGAGCAGTATTTTTCCTGTCATGAAGAGAAGCACAAAGGAAGAAAAAACAACATCCACATTTTGACTTTTATTGGGGACTTAGGGTGGCCAAATGCAAAAGAGGGTAGGGATCCTGCGCCTTTCACTCGTGTAGATGTAGAACAGGATATTTTAGCTCATGAACTTTGTCATATTAATATTCTTTCTTCTGCAGGGCTAAGGAAGGATCAGTAAGGCTGTTTTTCCTTTTGCGTCTGGCCATCCTACCAAGTTGCTGTGAAATACACATGGGGCTTTTTTTTTTTAAAAAAGGTGGCAACACTGCCCTGCACAGCCCTTTTTGTCCAATGCATGGTATAAAAATACAGATTATGAAGAGATGAAATACCGCTCTTCTAGCGAGCTAACTCCACGTGACTGAGGTTTCATAAAAATCCCCCCCCCCAAAAAAACCATTCCTACCCCCATTTTGCTCCTGGCCCTACGTAGCAGGGGTGTAGATGGTCTGACCATTATGCCCAACACGTGCTCCTTCTTTCGCATCCTGCGCCCCAGAGGACACCCCCTTCCCCAGCCTTCCCAAGAAAGGGGTGCCCGATGCCGCACCCCACCCCGCCCCGCCGCCGTGGCACTCACCCGCCCAGCATCAGCGCCAAGCCCAGCAGCAGCAGATAATTGCTCTGGTAATAAAGGAGGTTATTGATGACGCGGTTGTGCCAGCGCTGGAGATCCCGCACGTCCGGGAAAGCCAACCGGCTGGATCCGAGCAGAAAATCATCTAGAGCCCGAAGCGGGGGAAGCCGCACCTCAGACATTTTCGTTGTCTTCGGAGCGAAGAGCGAACTACAATCCCCATAATGCAAAGGGGAGGGGACTCGCCACGGGGAAAGATGGGAAATGCAGTCCTATGGACCACTCCTGCCTTTTCCTCAGATTGTCGTTTTCAAACGCATTGCGTCGGCAGGTCCTTTTTTAAAGAGCAGAAATAGATTTTTTTTTCTGGAGTCAAACTATATCTCCAAACTATAGCCCGTGGCGGGCTTTTGTTTTTTTTTTTGTTTTCTTTCTCCGCGTTCCTTTTTCCACGTCCAGCGTGTGAAATGTTGCAACGTTGTTGTCTTTCCTTTCCCAAGAAAGTGAAACGGTGGTGCGGTTATTCATTGAAATCACTTGTGATGTACGTGTCAGCAACATCCCAGATGTTACTAGGCTGTCCTTCCCATCTACCTCAGGGAATAGATAAATCATGGTGAAGGATGATGGTAGTTGCAGTTCACCAGCGTCTCTGGAGGATGGCTATTCATGGGTAATTTAGAATAAGAAGCGCAGCGCAATGTTCACAATAGCTGGGTGGGCTGGTGGAGCGGTAATGTCCGAATATACGTGCCAGCTCTGGAAAGGGCGGGCAAACAAACAAAGCAGCAACTGGCATCTTAAACTTTGAGGCGTAAAAGGAGGGTCTAAGTAAAAGGTGGATCCATTAAATCAAGAATGGATCCTTATGATTTATACGATTTTTATGCGGTATCCTCACCAAACCACCATCAAATCATAGATCCCATCTGTGCCCACAGACTACACCACATAAATTACAGTATAGATTTTTCTGCACATGGCTTTGCAGTGATGCAAAAACATGAATCCGAGACACGAATCCACATTGTTTCATATGATCTTTAGATGGAATCCTCTCTAAACCACCATCAGATCATAGATCCCATCTGTGCCCCTAGATTACAACACAGAAATCATGGATCCTTCAGTGTATGGTTTAGCAGTGGCAGAAACAATTGTGTTATGTAATAACAACTTCCTCCTAACATAAAGGTAAAGCTAAAGGTTCCCCTTGGCAATTTCTCCAGTCATGTCCGACTCTAGGCGGCGGTGCTCATCTCTGTTTCCAATACATAGGAGCTAGCATTTATCAAAAAACAATCCTCTGTGCTCATGTGGCCAGCGTGACTAGACACAGAACGCCGTTTACCTTCTCACCAAGGTGGTACCTGTTTATCTACTCGCATATTTGCATTTTGCATGCTTTCGAACTGCTAGGTTGGCGGGAGCTGAGACAAGTGACGGGGGGGGGCTCACTCCGTGGCCTGGATTTGATCTTATGACTGCAGGTCTTCTGACCTTGCAGCACAGAGGCTTCAGCGGTTTAACCCGCAGTGCCTTCTAATCTGCAATATAATAAGTCTCAGATTGAAAGGGCATTCCATAACATGTCCTCCCCACCCCTACCCCGGAAGTTTTTCTAACAGGCTTACCTGCAAAATCCCAAAACCTGTTTTAAAACAACATAATCCCTGGAAAGAGTCAGAGTAACTCTTGGCAAAAAACCAAAGCAATCTCATGGGGCTCCTGCAACTTTTCAACTCCTTTCTGAGTCATCATGACAACGTTTATGCATCAGGGCCTTATACAGAAATAATCAAAGAGACTGAACCAAATAGCAGCCTTGCAATGGATCCCCAAACTGCCCACACAACATAATCTGCGAAAATGCTTCCTCAAAAATATTTCTGCTTTGGTGCAAATTTCGTGGCAGCTTGCACACGTTACGCACATTTGTCCTGCAAAAGTCGTGAAACTGGGGGGGGGGCACACACTGGAACTTAGGAGCACTTGGCACCACCACCACCAAGGGAAAAAAAGAAATGAGCCTGTTTGTTTGTTTTTCCCTCCAAAAGATCTTCCACATGAGACCTCATCCAAGTCAAGTCGGCTGTGGTGAAAGAGGTCTCTTGACTCTTCCTGTTCATGCGATGTGCTGGGCAAGGCAGATGCAGCTCCCAGGCAGACAAGCTCCCAACCAGGGAAAAGGCAAGGCAGTGGGAAGCAGGTACTGCAACACACGCCAAAGTCAAAATAGAAAACAAGGCCAGAACATATTCTTTCAAAAACACATCTTTCAACTCATGGGTCGCCATGCAGGGCTTGCCTGGCACAAAGTCCTAAATAGAAAATCCATACATAATTTCAAAAGGGGACAATCCCAGCCCTGTCCTTGGTTTTGTTCGAATCCCGAATAAAGCTAATGGTAGTAGTTTAGTCCATGGTAACCGATTTTCCAACATCAGTCTTTTGAGTGTATGCAATATTTCAAAGTGGCATTCATTCTCTCCACCCTCCCAGAAGAAGGCGAATGCCAAGGGGTATAAAGTTCCCATTTTATCCCTAACTGCTTAATTATGCCTTGAGGTTTTTTTTTCCCCCTGTAAAGTGTGAGCTTCTGTCTGAAACTATTACTTCTGGCAAACCAAACCTTGGGATAAGTTGAAGGCATTTTGTCACATTCCTCGCATTTGCTTTTGTCATTGGAAATGCCTCCACCCAGCTTGCGAGGTGATCTACTATTGCCAAACAGTATTTCAGCTTGCCCACCGGTGGCAGTTCTATAAAATCCACCTGTATCCTCTGAAAAAATCAGATAGCCAACGATCTCCCTCCTTTAGATGTCATCCGTTTTTCTGATTTATTCACCTTCTGGCAGATGAGGCACCTTTGTGTAATGTCTTTAGCTAGCGCCCACACCCCCAAACCAACATACTTCTTTAAAAACGCTTCTACCAGAGTTTCAGTTCGCCAGTGCCCTCCTTCATTTTAAAACTTCTCTTATTACTGCCTTAGGTAACCAGACCCGGTCATCTGACATAATCAAGTTCTCTTCTCTTAATCGGGTTCCCTGCTCCTCTGCTAGCTCCGTTTATCAGAGCTTCAAATGACAGAATAGCAGGGGAGCCAGTAACTGCAGCTTCTTTGGCTAAGGTATCAGCCATTCTATTCTCTCGAGCCTCCATTGAGTTTCCTTTAGCACAGTGGTCCCCAACCTCGGGCCTCCAGATGTTCCTGGATTACAACTCCCAGAAGCCTTCACCACCACCTCTGCTGGCCAGGATTTCTGGGACTTGAAGTCCAAGAACATCTGGAGGCCCAAGGTTGGGGACCACTGCTTTAGCATGTCCTGGCACATGAATCACATGAATCACAGTAACAGTGCTTGCAAAGTTTCTTGTAACAGTTTTATGTGTGCTACTGGATTTCCTCTTGAATTTATCAGTTCCCTTTCTTCCCATAATTTCCCAAATACATGGATTACCCCAAACGCATATTTTGAGTCTGTATACATATTTATCCATTTCCCTTCACCTAACTGTAGTGCTTGTTTTAAAGCAAACGGCTCCGCTGTCTGAGCTAACATGCTTGGAGGTAATGACCCAGATTCAGTCTCTTGCCCGCCTTTCTCTTTACATCCTGAGGCAGAGGAGCTCTTGTCTCTGAGCCCCAATTCCCCCTACAAATCTTCCTCTCCCATTCCCCTGACTTTCCTTCTCTTGATACCACCCCCCCGCACTCGTCCCCTACAAATCTTCCTCTTCCTCATCTCCTGTCAGCCGCATTCGCTTCCCTCACTGCTTGCACCATCAGCCCAACCTTTCTTTTGTCTTTTTCCAAATTCATCCGGTGTTCCCTCCTTCTTTTGAGGGGCTCCAAAAGCCTTGCTTATATTTACCGCCCTTTGATTGATTAGGCATCCTTCAGTCTTGAGAGACTATGGTAACATGCTCTGTATGGAGGACTTGGAACAGCATCTAGTGTGGCTGAGAAGGCCAATTCGAGTGTGACAATCCCGCCCTAGGCATAGATTTAACTAGCCCCTCAAGCACTCAAGTGCGATACTCTGCATATGCTTCTCTTCCTAGGGCAGTTTGGATGTTTAAATTTGGGGGTTAGTATGGTATTTCTGTTTCAGCCTCTAAAGGTGTCCTGTTTGCCCCCCCATCTTGAAGCCCATAATTGATGTGCTTTCTGCACTGCCCCTCCAAAAATTCACATTGCTCGTGACTTGCTTCAATATAAACTCGTGGACTGAATATGTGGATGTCCCGACCATCCCCTCTAGATCTTTTACAAATCCCTCTGGGTCTTTTGTTAGTTTAGGTAACTGGTTTCTGATAGCTCTTAGTTCCATGGAAGTTAAGGGGGCATCCACATACCCAGTCTGTCCTCCTTCTTGTGGGACCTGATGGAGTGGATTAAGATTTACGGCTCCGTCCTCCTTTCCTTCGCCGCCTCCAGTCCCACCAATGTCTGTGGGATCTTCTTCCCCAGTTCAGAAGGATCGACCATCCCCATGACGATTGTTTCCCTGTAACACACCTCTAGCTCCTCGCTGCCCCATCCGTCCTGATATGGCAATTCCTCCTGGTGGGTAGAGAGGTTTCATTATCATATCTGCCACTGCAGCACCAACCCTGCGGCGCAAATTGCCTCTGGCCCTTCACATGGCCCCTCCGGTGAGGGCAAGGGCAACCCAAGTAGACATATACCCTTAGCCATATCCTCCGTGGCATATTTTTCCCATGCCAATGATATCAGCCATCCCAAAGGGCTGTCTTGAGGCACCTTTACCTGGCTACTTACCCTTAATTGGAGATTTGAAGTTTCTCTTCACCATACCCAGAAATATCGGTTGCTGTAGTGTCTTTTTTTTCCAATCAGGGTTCTTGGAGTACAAGAGGCGGGCCTTACTGCAGCAAGGGCCAACTCAAACCAGTTGTTGGGATGCCTCCCTTCCAATGGCAGCAAACCCTTCTTCCCGTACTCCAGTGGTAGAACGATTACTTAAAATCTGTTCCCCAGCTCAATAGAGCAATATCCCACTTCTGACACCAAATTGTTCTGTGCAGTACTCTGTTATAAACACACACACACACACCGAAGACTTACAACAAGTGAGTTTTATCTGCAGGCATGGAGAGAACACACCTGGGGTGTGTGTGTGCAGTCTCTGCTATTCAAGCATTCAGCAATACATTTTATACCCTACGCAAGGCAACCCCTCTCTGTCCCTCTGGCCAATCCTGACCAACGCAGAGAGCTTACATTCAATATATCAGGTGAGGCTATGCCCATATATGTACCCCCCCTTACTACACTAACTCTACACTGACCCATGTTTCTTAATTTTCACTTTCCACTTTCGTTTCTCAATTCTCTGTGAACTTAGAACTATTGCTTCACCTATCCATATCAAAGCAAAGTGGTCTCAACCCCATGGCCATCCTTGTGGGAACCCTGTTTAGACATTGTGGGGTTTGTGATTTTTATGAGATTTCAAGTTACCATAAGTAATATGATTTTGATTTAAAGAAATGGTCCCTCTTATGGAATTTGGCAGTCCACCTGACTCAGTTTTATCTGGTGAACATAATCCTGGTAGGGGTAAAAGGAGAAGAGTATGGGCAAGGAGGAAGAGGCAGAGGGAGGGCTGCTATGCTATCTGTCTTCTACATTAATATACACGACCGGCTTAACACACTGCTGACCCTCGTGTTTAGCAGGAAGGGAAATGGTGCTGGGCTAGGAGTCTCTAGAAAAAAAAGAACTCAGCAAACGGTCGGTGAAATCCCTCTTCCTCTTTGGGACATCCCAAAATCCATTGGCCCTTTCCACACATTGCTTTGCAGTGAAGAAAGGGCTGCAGCCCAGACACCATTTCTTGCAGGCTGGAACTGCCGTGCCTTTTCTTATAGAAGAAAGACATGCTTAACTTACTGAAAGGCTCGAATCTTCTTCTCTCTTAATGTTGGTACAATTAGGAGGTGCCACCAGGAGACTAGGAGCAACAATCCACACAGCAGATTGGAACATGAAACCTTAAGGCAACTCCTGCTAGAACGGACCATCTCCAACCCAGCAGGCCAGCAGTGACCAGTTTGGCCCCTTCGGGAAGGCTCCAAGCAATAGCTTCTCCCTATCTTCATTCCAAAGGTAGACTGTTTCTCAATACAGGAGCTCCTTTTCCTTGTTGTATCCATGAATTGACTGCACAAGGTTGTTTAAGGATGGTAGGAAACAGGATGATGGTTGGGAAACTCAGAAGGAATTTTAGATAGTTGAAAAAAAGAATTATAATTTTGTAGTCGCAGCAAGACTGATTTAGCAAAACACTGGGAAGTTAAATATAACTTTCAATTAAGTGAATGCTACAGTGAAATACAGAATTTAGCCATTAACAGTAAATTGAGGTGAAATTAAAATGAAAAAAAAAAGATTGTTAAAAATGAATGAATTTAGCAATTGTGAGGATCCATATCCTGCCTCCAGCAGAATACTAGTCAATTCCTCCTTAGAATAAAGACCTTCCTGGGATCCAAATGGACAATGTTTATTTTGGGTAAGTCCAAAAAACTATTAACTTCAACCAATATAAACTCTCTTCCTCATGCAATGGTTACTTTTTTGGTCCATGAATGGGTTGCTAAGTCAAAATCCTAACTCTCCAGACCTTTTCTCTGGGGGAAAGTCCATCAATGTTGGGTCTCATGAAATGGGCAACAGGGCATCCTCTCCCCTCTCTGTGCCTCTGACCTGCATGGCTTGGCTCCCTGGGTCTGGGAATTCCCATGGCTGTGGTCCTTGGGCCTCTCCAGCCCAGAAGGTTTCAGCCAGATGGTTTTTTCACCTTTCTCCTTTGCTCTTTTTGCTCTCTCTCTTCTCTGATCCTCCTCCCTCATTCTCTCACCTCCTTTGAGGGTCTGAGAGGTACTACTTTCCCTCCATCTCCTCTCTTGGCACCGTTAGTTGTTCCCATTTGATTTTCAACCAGACCCACTCCCAGCCAGGGGAAAGGGCCTTTGGTTGTTCCCCTGGACCCGACCTCTTCATATACCTCTTTTTCCTCTAGCCTTTTCAAACTGCCCTGTCACCATTCACTTTCTCACTTTTTCTCATGCCCTCGGTTCCTCTCTTTGTCGAACAGAGGTTGTTACCCTCCTTTCCATCCTTGCCTTTCCAGGCTGGAACTCACCACTCGGCCCTGCAGGAAAGGGACCACACTTAGGCAGGGACGTTGTCAGGCCTGCCTTCATTCTCTCACCACAATATATGGGAAGATTTTATAGCATTCATTCTAGTGAAAGGGAAAAGTCAGGCACCAGTAGAAGGAACATGACAATTCTGGAAGGGACAAGGGGCTTTGTAGTGAGAAAGAGGCGGGGGGGAAATCTGCTCTCAGAGTTTCTCTGGGCCACTTTGTGCCCAACTTCAGTGCTCTGTTGCGATGCTTAGGATTTCCCTATTTTATTTTAAGCCCTCTGGGTTTCACTCAAAAAAGTATGGTCCAAGACTGAATGTTCGTTTGTTTTAAAGTATTTTTACCCCCTCTGTCTTTTTTGGGGGGAGGGTAAGGTTGAAAAAGTGTTCCCCCCCCACACTTCTAAAGGGCTCCAGTAGCAATGGTTTTTATATTATGCAGGTTGGTGACAAGAGCCCCCAGACCGCCAAAAAAACCCTAATAAATTGACAAAAGAAGTGGCTGGAGTTTCCCTTCTCCTCCTATTTTAAGTGTGCACCGTGCTGGCTGGGTGCCAGGGGCAAAAAGATGCCCACCGTTGCCCTCCACTCTACGTCCCAAACTGTCCTGGTCACGCTCTCTGAACGCTCCTTTGGCCATTCTCCTCAGTGCCCTCATGTGCTGATGCTGGGGAGCCTGGTGGAAGCAAAAGCTTTGCCCAACCAAGAGCCACCAGCAGGAGAGCTGTGATGCTGCTGTTCTTAATCACCCAGTCCAGAGCACAAATGACTGGTATAGCCCTGGTCTAGCTTGGACTCGTGTCACTGTGGCAACCATGGAAACGACTAGGGCCTAGCCTGTTTACATGGTTGCCACAGTGACTAGGCTCTAGAATCCAGCAGAGCAACCACCAAATTTTGAATGAAAACCAGTTTAAGCCTTCACAGGACTCAGGGTTAGCTATGTAGCCTGGGCTGCCAACTGCATTCCTGACTTGGCTGCTGTGCCTAGAAGCAGCAGCCTGACTGGTGGCAAGCATTTTTTTGAGAATCTCTCCAACGTTGTCTAAAGATCACGTTCACTTTTCACAAATACAAAACACAAGTTTCTTTTTTGTTTCCTTTCTCCGCATGCTGAGCCACTTGGCTCTTCTTTTTCACTTTCGCTACCAGCCCATTAGGAAAGTTCCTCCCCAGTATCTCCCAGAATAAAAGTTCCTGAGATAACAAGGGGTGATCCTGGATATCTGGGCTGGGCTGATGGGTGTGTGTGTGTGCTCCCTTGTTTTTCCCACCAGGAGGGCCAAGGGCCAGAGGTGGTCTCTTGAGTAGCCTGTCTCCGTGAATCCTCAGGTCTCTTGTCTCTGTGTGAACGGTGAAGACTTCCACCCCATCTTCTGCATCCCAGATCTGGATCTATCCCACATCATATACCATGCCTTAGGGGATACCCATTATTGGAGGGGTGTGACTTGTTTTTTAAAAGAAGCCTCCTAATATATGTGGCCAACACTTAACAGCCTTCATCAGGCCCGTCCCACGTAGTGGTCTAGTCTTGAAGAAAGATGCAACAGCCTTTCCAGTCAGCCTTTGGACGTGGGATGGGAGGGAACGCCATCTTGTTCTTTGTGATACTCTTTTGGTCAGCCTGAGATGTGCAACAGAAACACATGATCGTGCACTTCATGGCAACACCCAGGGTCAGTGCAAAGGGGCAGGATCTGGTTTGTGGCAGATTTCACATAAAAAAATAATGTGAATCCATGACTTGGATCCATGTTTTCTCCTACTTCAAAGCCATGCATTGGACCCATAATTTCTGTGTTGTATTCTGTGGGATGAGGCCTATGACTGGACAGTGGTTTGTGGATGATCCATGTGAAAATCATGTTGATCCATAAGGAGCTGTGCTTCTTAAACAAATTTTTGTGCCAACGCAAAGCCATGCACTGAAAGACCTATGATTTATGTGGCGTAGTCTGTGGGTGCAAATGGGCTTTTATCCGATAGCAGTTTAGTAAGGATTGCATCAAAAATCACATGAAATCATGAGGGTCCATGTCTTGGATCCATGTTTTGCACCACTGCAAAGCCATGCACTGAAGGATCCGTGATTTTTGTGGTGTAGTCTGGGGTATATATGGGATCTGTGATTTGATGGTTTGGTGAGGATCCCACATAAAATCATATGAAATAATAAGGATCTGTTAATGATTTAATGGATCCACCTTTCCTTTTCTCCCTTAAGAGGACTTCTATTTGCCCTACTCATGGACATGAGAAATCTTCCAAAAGCTGTTTTAGATTGGCGTAATTTGGGGCATAGTTTTTAGCTGCTTTGGTTCTTGCTTCCATGCTTTAGTTCAATTCTTCACTTGATCTCCATTGATTTTATCCTGTTCTTGTAACTTTCAGTAACTGCACTGAAATACTTCAATTTGAAGAGCAGAATAGGTCATGTTCTAAACAAGCTGGGGACAACTGGAGGCCTGAGTGCTTAAGGCCCTCAACCGGATCTTATGCACCACTCAGCCTAATTTCAAAAGCCCTCTACAAGTGGTCAGTAGCAGTCTTCTTCAAAAACGACCACTCTCTTCCTAGCAATTTGTTAACTGAGGAGAAGTAAAGGGAAAAAAAGAGAGATAAGGGAATAGCAAGAAAGTTGGAAGAAGAGAGAACGAGATTGAGAGAAAGGGTTGGTTCATGTTTTTTCCCCATCACTGCTTCTTCTTTCAAGTCTCATCTGATGTCAGCATGCCACTCCTGAATTAACTCTTGACAGATAAGGCCCTTGGCTGAAATAAAGTTGTGGACCCCTGCTCTAAATAATGAACAAAACCCAGGAGAAAGTCCCACTGTGTTTAATGCTGCTCCTTCCAAGTAACAGCAGAACCCTAAGCACATTTACTCACAAATCATTCTTACTTAGGTTTAGGCCTGCACCTGTAATGTTCCTAGGATCAGACTTTTGTAGCGTACCTTGCCAGCAAGGAATCTCCAACTCCCCAAGCATCCCCTGGTGGCCAACCCCTTTTCTTCATCACACCATCGTTTTGCGGCTGCCCAGCTTTTCTGAAGGTTTTTCATAATTCTAAAAGGCTAAAATGTCTCTTCTAAGGCCCAGTTACTGGCAATTGGAACTTTAAAATATATGGGTATTTTTTAATCCCCCCTATTTGCCTGTGACACTGCCTTCCACTGAAAGGCCGCCCTTTCTCCAAATTCTGGAACTGAATTCAGCCCTTGGGCTCATCTGGTATATAACTCAGTGTATCATTAAACATCAAACTGAATATCCAAATTTGCTGCCACAACTGCAAACGCATTCTAGGGATGCCTTTCTATGTATTCTCTCTCAAAATACTAGGTTTTACTTGATAATGTTAAGACCTTTATTTTTTAAGTCTTAAGTCTTCCTTTTATTAAGTGAGGAAAACTGGAGTTCTGATTCTGAACTTCCATTGTTTTTTCTACTTCATGCTCCATTTCCCACATGCATCCACCCACATCAACACCCACATGTGTCATTACTTGAATCAAAAGGCTTTTAGATTTCTAATACTCATCAGTACAGTATACTGAACAATACAATATTCAGTGCTAAATTAGACATGATATATTTAATGTCCGTAAGGCAGTAATTTAGATCCAACATGAAAGTATTAAATATCTTGCAATATTCTACATTTCTACCTTCTTTCCCTTAAAAATATTTTAAAAAGAGTCTACAGAGAAGAAATTATGATGATTCGAGGATACTTTGGATCATCTGTGGGCACAGATATTGCTGAATCTTACATATTCTCGAAGTATACAAACCACCTCATTTTATCAACTAAATAATTAGCAACATCCATTTTCAGCCAAGGTCTTTTACCTCCATTAACTCAGAGTTGCTACAAACTTCTTCTACAATGACATTTAAGATTATCTATGAATTGTCTTCCTTTTAAATGAGTAATAGCATTCTCTACTTACTATATTAATTAGTCTGCTTGCACATATTCACCTTTCAGTTGAAAGGCATCTGTCATCCACCCTTCACTGATCACAGATTGTCAATAAAACACACCAGGATAATTTGCATTTGAAATTTTAATAAACTGTTGCATCCTCCTCCTCCACAAAAATATCTATCAAAATCTGGGAACATCCAGACATAGCTGGTTGCAAGGATATTGCCTCTCCTTCCAAAAGAGCTTTGAGTTTTCTCCACAAAACCCAAACTTTCTGTGGTCCCAGGGGAAACAAACCTGTAAAAACTGGACACCCAAGATAGCAGCAGAGGGAAATGAAGAATAAAAGTGCTTTCTGAATATCCTCTATCACATTTCTCCAGAAGAGTCCAGCAAAATTTCTGCGTGCCTTTCTTCCCCAGTCTAGGCACTCAGCATAACCGCAGCTAAGCAGCGTGACCAGACATTCCTTGAATCCAACAAGATTCTGTCTACCCATGGTTGGCTGAGCTCTCCTCAAAAGTCATCATCATCACATATATCCAAGTAGACATCAAAGGCCTCGCGGTTGCAATTGCCATCAGGTGTGAAGACATATTTGTGGAAGGTGCCATCTATGCAGACAGCTGTAGGAGTAAAAAGACAATAACAGGACCCCTGAGAATTTGATCCCCAACAAGAGATTCTGAGGTGGAAAGTCCAAAATGGTGCCTTCCATTAGCAAGAGTTTTAAACCAAAAATAATGGGCCATTAATTGCTCTTAAACAGTACCCAACATTCACAACTTAAGACTGTCCAAGATGGCTGTGGGCCATGGGTTGTAATGGCCTCACAAGAGCTTTGAGAGTGGCCAACGTGGGCCACAGAACGGTTAGCACCACTCACCGATGACTGAGTTGACGTTCTTGGAGGTGTTTCTGCCAAAAGCACAGATGCAGGCAGACTCGGCTGGCACCGTGAAGCTGGCCAGACTCCACTGAGAATCCACGTACTGACCTATCATGGGCCCAACTTTTCCCACACGCGCCAATCTACAAAATGGGGCGAAGGAAGAGAAAGTCAGAATGGCACAGAAAGCACTGCTTCCCTCCTGAAAGGGTTGACCGTGCCACTTACGCTGAACGACGGTTTAAGCGGGTATCCTTTAGGGCAAAGATGTGGACCGTTCCCTTGTCACTGGAAGCACAGAGGAAGGAAGAGTCGTGGCTGAAGTTAATGCTGTGGGCAAAGGAGAAGGGTGATGTGGCACTTCAGACTTCCTTGGTATATGACCCCACCCATGTGTCCCCATAATGGCAACGCCCTGTGAGAAGGGCAAGATATGGAGGCGCAACCAACACAACACAATATAATAAAAACGGTCAAAGTGGTTCAACCCCCCAAAATAATCTGACCCCACCGTGTGCTTACAAAAAGGATATTTTGTCATTATCTCTTAAAACAGACTTTGTGAAACTCCCAATCTTCTCTGATGAGGAACCATATGAGGCAGTAATGTTCAATCTGCAATCAAGGCATCAAGAGCAGTCTGCAGCGTAAGATCACGACAATACAACAGGCACTGCTACGCTGGCACACCTGGCCTGCATTACTGGGACAAATCTGTCAAGTTGGCTCTGAACAGGATCATCCCAAATCGCAGACATAAAAACACAAGTAGGATCCAAGAGGTACAAGACCCATTCAGTTCAGCATTCTCACTCCACTGAGAGCCAGGAGGAAGTCTATCAAGTCTTACATTCAGGGTATTTCCTACAGCTACCAGTTTTTGAACCAGGCACCATCAGGTCACCTGCTGATAACTGTTCAGGGGAGGAGCTTTCAAGGGCGGGATGAACTTTTCCCTCATTACTTATTATTTTAACTGAGTGTGTTTTAAATGGTTTTTAATTGCACACTGCTCCAGTATAATAACTTAATGTTCTAAATCCTACTGCTGTTTGTGTAAGGTTTATGTAACCTGTGTTACATACAGCTATGACATCACCTGCCCGTCACTGCTGAAGCTGTGTGTCATCTACCAATGGCGTGACGGAGGGTGGGACATAAGGGGTGGAGCTGTTGTATATAAGGGGAGTGAATGGTGTGAGTGATTCAGATAGGGCTTTGAGATAGGGAGTTAGGGACGGTTAGGGCTTGGAGATACTGAGAGATAAGAACTGTGCTACATAGTGAGGGTCTGTGAGAGTGTGTGTGTGAGTGTTATATTATTATAGTGATTAAAGTATTATTTATATTCAAGTGATTTACCATTCCTTTTGTTTGTATACAATAAACCTAAGTTTTTATTTTGAAATCATACTTTGGCCTGAAGCTTCATTTGAGGGAATGGTTGGTGGCAGTGGAAACTAAGAGTGATTGGGTGTGACGTAACGGCCCCTTTGTGAGGTATAAGGTGGCTGTTACAACCTCAGCAGCTGAAGGCAGCTAAATGTGCCTTTTAGGAGAGTGTGTCCTGGTCACATGCCTGGTCACTCCCACAACAGTGCAAGTGGGGTGTGCCCCTGCACTCTGCTAGTTATCTACAATTAGCCACAGTGCGTTACACAGAGATTATGCAAACACATAATAGGATTCTGGCCAGTATTAAAACAGTATTCTTTTATAAACAGTGTTTGGTTTTTCAGTTATATGATAAGCTATCTTGGGTCCCCATTTCTGGGAGAAAAACTGGGATATAAATCAAAGGAAGGAAGGAAGGAAGGAAGGAAGGAAGGAGTAAAGAAAGAAATTAAGGAAGGAAGGAAGGAAGGAAGGAAGGAAGGAAGGAGACTCTTTGGTCCTCCAGATTCTGAACTAGAACAATCATAGACCTCATGAGCATAGGCCATGCTAGATGGGGCTTCCTGAAGGTGGAAGTCCAAAACATCTGAAAGCCTAAAAGTGTTATTCATATTTGCTCTATCAATACCTTGCTCTGATCCAAACAGCAGGAGAAAACTCCATGTCATGAAATATTTCAACTGCTGATCACTGTATTCTACAGCCAGTCATGTCTCTTTATTATTTTAACATTTATCTGCTAACTTCTATATGGGATTTCAAAATTTAAATTTTAAAATAAAAAACACTTAAAGACACAGCACCCAGCAGGCCACTTGTTAGATCACATCAACATTTTTCCCACTGTTTGTTTTCAACAGAGTGCCAGCTAAACAGTAGGCTCTAGAACAGAGGTGGGAACCTTTTGGCTCTCCATATGGTATCAGACTACGGTTCCCATGAAACCTCACCACTGGCCATACTGGCACAGGCTCATGGGTATTGGGTGCAAAAATATCTGGAGGACCAAACATCCCTCTCCTGCTTTAAAATAAAGCATATGCCCTAGAAGGCTTGCACTTACAGTAAAGAACAAGTCAAGTAACATGGAAGAAGGATAGTTTAAGCTGAAAGTAGTTGTGTTTTCTTTGAAGGAAAATGCCCAAATAGAATATTGGTACAGAAAATGCAGTTTAAAAACCAGTGCTCGAAGGTCTGTGCTCCCATGTATCTAATTCTAAATCTCTGTTTCGAGAGTTGAGTGCTGGGCGTGGTAGATCCAGGTTCAATTCTCGCTAAACCCTGACTCCCACTGAGCAAGTTTAGGCCAGTCACTCTCTCAGCCAGCTCTACTTCCCACTGTTATTGTGAGTATCAGAGGAAGGAGAACCATATACAGTGGTGCCCCGCATAGCGACGATAATCCTTTCCAAAAAAATCATTGCTATACGGATTCGTCGCTATGCGGGGCAAATAAGCCCATAGGAATGCATTGAAACCCCTTCAATGCATTCCTATGGGCAAAAAACTCACCGTTCTGCAGAAATCCTCCATGTGGCCGCCATTTTCGCTGCCCGGTATGCAAGGAAAGTGTGTGAAAACACTGTGGGCGGCCATTTTTTCCCGGCGGCCATTTTGGAACTGCCGATCAGCTATTTTTAAAACATTGTTATGTGATAATCGGTAAGCGAAACACCGATCATTGCAAAGCAATGTTTTCCCATTGAAAACATCTTTATGCAATGGCTTTTGCAATCGTAAAAACCTCATCGCTATGCGGATTCGTCATTAAATGAATCGCTCGTTATGCAGGGCACCACTGTATAGTTCAGATCACTGGAGAAAACTGAGATGTAGGTTTAATTCAGAAATAAACAAAGAAAAGTTTTTGGCTACCACATGAAAACAAGCAATACTTTGTTGGTGCCGTGCACCAGTGTAATGACGCTGGTATATTTTCCATCACCACAATGTCTCCAGCACAGGGCAGTGCTTCTTCAAAAAGGCCACTTCAATCAAATACTTGCAAATACTCCAAAGGACAAGAACCTAAGCAGTTGTCAGATCTTTGTTTCATCTAGTCCAGAACCCTGCACCTTGAGAAGCAGTGGCTCTCTTGGTGTCTCAGGCCAGATCCTTTTCTGCTTCTACCAGGAGGCCCCTAGTATTCCCATCCAAGCACTAATTAGGCCTGGCACTCCTTTCAAAACTAGATGAGAGTAGTTGTGATTAAGGCAGCATCGCAATACAAACACTGACAGGCTGAAGTTGCTGCTGTCCATTCCCTCCACGTGTGTTCTTATCCATGAACTTTTCTCCAGCTGCAGTGACCAGCAAGTACACCGTTTTTGCTTTATGAAAACAGAGCAACAGTTGAGCAATAGCACTGTGGAGGAATAGGTGTTCATGTACGGTGTGTGTACCTCTAACATACTCAGAGAAGTGGTCTCTGGGGAGCCATCTGATAGTAACAACCTGTGTTTCGTTAAGGCAGAGCGAGTTCTCACCAGTACAAGGTAGCTGGGTCAGTCCCTCTCCTGAGCTCCACGAGCTTCTCCTTGGTCTGTGTGTCAAAGAGGCGGATGAGAGTCCCTTTCTTAGAGGCTGAGGCCACAACGGTGCCCTGCTGGTTAAGGGAGATGCAGGCAATCTCGCTCTGATGGGCATTGATGGTAAACGGAGCAGATGAGGTCCCAGGCTTCGTACTGGAAAGATCCTAGAGAAGGACAAGTAAACATTTAAAAGAGCATCCAAGGCAGGAGTGAGTTCAGACGACATTCCCTGATTTTCTAACCAGGGTCTGCAAGGGCCAAGAGCACAAACAGGCTTGCATGCTCATTTTACACCCAGAGTTGCACCCAAATTCATTCCCTATCTTCCTGTTTTCCACAAGCCATGATTTGCCTGCAAACTGAAATTTATTTACTGAATTTCTGTCCCATCTTTCTGTCCCCTCAAAATGGCACTCAGGGTAGCTAACAGCAGGAACAATCAAATAAAAGCCAATACAAACCAAGACCTGAAGGTGCTTTCCAGTTCTGCCTCACATCAAACCAAGGTTCACTTACTTCAACTTCAGGGTCGAAATAGAACTAGACTAAATTAGAAAGGCAGCATAGAGAGGGGCAGCAGGGAGAGGAAGAATGGAAGAGGGCGGCTTAGGCACAAGTGGCCAAACTATGCAAACATGTGAACTGAAAACGTTGGTCTTCTGGATTTTCTGGACTGTCAGAAAATGCATGTTCCATAATAAGGGCCATAGGTTGTGTTTTACAGTTGCAGTCCAACAATATCTGGAAGGCCAAAGGTTCCCAACATCTGTTCTGAGGTATGATCTCAGGATGCGTCTACCTCATTACAGCTAAGCAGATGTGGGACTGCTCAGTACCTAAAATGGAGAACGGGAAATTTCCCTTTTTTTCTTTAATGGCTTTAAGGGGAAAAAGTGTCCCGTCTACAGTTGTTTATTAGAAGCACAGAAAATGCAGGAGGCTCCTTTTCTGCTTTTTTGTGAGAACAGGCCTGACCACGTGGAGGTGCTGGCTAATGAATGAACACAACCCTGTGGTGCGGTAACACTGGGCCTGGACTGAGCAAGACTTTCCATTGTTCAGGAACGAGGCAATTAGCACCCTGTGTAGCTCTTTGCACACATCCACAGAATCAACCAGACAAGAGCAAAGAGCTTTGTATGAATAAACATTTACAGGTTGCTTTTCATGGCACAAAGGCAGGATTCTGAACACCATACGCAATGCTTTATAAACTGTGTAACTGAAATCCTCTCGCTTAGTGCAGTAATACGCAACGAGAGTTTGAATCAGTTGAACTTACAGAGGTGTCAACTCACCAAATCCTCACGGATTTGGTGGGCTTACTCTGGTGTGGCTTATTATACTAAGCCACAGGATTTCAGCCTGTCAGAGAAGGATTGCAATTCCTGTTTTACCAAAGGTATCATATAGCAATGATTATTTGAATAGGAAGCATTACATTAACAAAAGAAAGGAAGAAAAGGCACATGTTTCTTCCCTGAAATCTTTCAAATCTATTAATAATTTTTGTTGTTTAGTTGTTTAGTCATGTCCGACTCTTCGTGACCCCATGATAAAGCACCCTAATTTGTAAATAATGAACTATGCAATAACAAAGTCAAGAAAAAGCCTTTCTTCCTATAAATATATAGCTTAAAAAGGCAGGACAGGACAGATGCCTCCTTCAGGAACTTTTTTAAACTAAAGTAATAATGATGAGATATCCTTGTTACCCCATCTAACATATTACATGGAGATGGAACTTACTGACACTGGGATTGGATGTGTTAGAGTTTTTTATTCCATGTTTGTAAATGTGCTTGGTATGATATGCTATTTGCAATCAGTACATCAAAGGTGGAGATAGGGCCTTCCAAATGTTGCTATGATCACAGTTCCCATCAGACTGAACCACCATGTGTGTGTGTTCTGTGCCATCAAATCAGAACCGACTTATAGCAACCCTAATAGGGCTTTCAAGGTAACTCAGATACTTAAGGAGGGGTTTTACCAGTTCCACATCCCCAGCGAGCTTCCATGGCTGAGTGGCGATTTGAACCCTGTTCTCCAGAGTCCTAGTCCATCCCTACATCCACTACACCATACTGGGAATCAACCATAGACAATGTTCCCCCTAAGCTTCTGTCCCCCCTGCTCAGGAGCCTCACTCTTGAATGTATAGGGGTAGGTGGGGCTTCATTCAAACCAACTACTGCCAGCTGCCTGTGTGCAACCCTAAGCACAAGCAGCTTAGAGGAAACATTGACCACAGGTGATGGCAATGGGTCACGGAAGCTTCAGTCCAACAGTATTTGGAGGTGTGCGTTCCTCATCCTTGTACTAAAATCAGATCATGGTAACAACATGCCAGCCCTGACTGGCTGCTGGCTCTCTCCTGCCTACCCCTTTGCCCTTCCTCCTCAAATACTCACCACTAGCTGCAAGCTGCCACATTTGTGTCCAGGGAAAACCAGAAGCTGCTTCTCCATGCTGGGACAGAGATCACAGAGTCCTGAGGTTGGGAAAGAGTGAGGAGCAGGAGCCGGGGGAAAAATCCAAGCAAGAAAACAGAGAAGCTGCAGTCAGAGCTGGACTGGATCCTTACAAACCCATTTACAGGAATGATATGAGGCAAAATCACTTTCATGAGGTAAACGGGGCTTTTTGGGCAGAGGGAGCAGGAATAAAACATGTACAAGCAGTACCTTTGGGATTGTCCCGGGTGTCAAACTCAAAGAGCTTAGTGGGATTGTCAGGGAAAGAGTAGACATAGATCCGGTTCCGCAGCACAATGATTATTCTGGAAGGGGAGATTCAAAAATAATAATAAAAATACAGAATTTCACCATCTCAAATTCCATATCCACAATCCACTGACTTCAAAACATGGATCAGCCCTGTTTCTGCCCTTCTCATTCAGAAAGAGTCATTCGAGAAATGAAGATAGAAAGTTAAGCAAGTTTTTTATAGTATTGGAAACATCCACATTGTTTTCCCTAGAGAAAAGAGTTTCTTGAAATGCCTCCGGAATAAATTTTTTTAAAAGATTTGAAGAAATGTATTGTTGCAACTGTTCATTTGCCTTGGTTCCAGCTGTACAACTATCATATTGATCCTTTTTGGTCAGGTGGAAACAAAAGAAATCCATACATACTTGTCATGCCTCATGCGGACAGCTAGTGCCGGCTTGGTGAAGGTGAACTCCAGAACCAGCTTGTCTTTGCCTTCCTTCCCTTCCCGGGCATCATCCCAGATCAAGACTACAATGGGAAACATTAGAACAAATGAAAATCATATCGAAATAGGACAGAGCTTGCCTTCCCCTCTTCAGAGACTGCGAAAAATCATACCACTTTCTCTAGGCACCACTGACATGACTGAAGCAAGATAGCAGTAGAAGCTATCTGACCTCTTTCCTCTTTTCTTTTTTAACAGATACAAACCTGAGATCTCAGAGAATTTCGGATTGCCACCTCCACCCACAATGGCTAGAAGATTCGATCGGTGTAGCATTTCCACCAAACCCACACTGCCCACTTGTTCATGGTCTGGCAAAAGAAAAAGGAACAGGAGATGCCATTAGAACACATATAAGGGTGAAGGACATGATACAATCCCATACCCAGGCCTCTCTGTGTCTTACCAAGGTGTCCTTTTTCCATGAGAGGTTCCACGTTATAGATACGAACTCCAGTCTCCATTGCACAGCAGAAGCAACCTATCAAGGGAGAGAACATGTAAATCTAGATTTTACAATGCACTGACAATACAGCACTCTAGGTGTCTGAGTCAGGATGCACAGCCCAATGCTAGAACATTCATCCATAGGCATTCTTCAGTCTCGGGAGACTATGGTAACGTGCTCTGTATGGAGCACTTGGAACAGCGTCTAGTGTTTTGACGCTGTACACAAAGCTGGAGTCTCCTCTCCAGGGCACGAAGCCTGGGTAAAATAATATGGAGGATAGGCTGTTACCCAAGCAGCAAATCCCCCCTCTCCATGTCATTGAAATAGTCCAATGGAAAGGCATGAGCCTATACAACTGGTTTCAGCGACGTCAAAGGAGTTGGCAGAATGACACGAACAGCCTCCGGGACTCCGGCTCCGGATTTTGCCTCGAGGTTAACTCCTGAAGCCTTTTCCATCAGTGGATATAGCCACAAGGCAGTGGAGGTTTGAAGTCAGAGTTTTTCAACAGATAAAATGATAAACCAAGTCTCTAAGCTCCTGCTGAGTGTATTTCCATCACCACCACAGATTGCCATTAGATGTTTGCTCACATCTATTTAAACACATTCCTTCCCTACCCCACCCCCTTGGTGGTAAACCTTAATATCTCAGGCTCCACAAGCACTGGAAGATTCAAACTGGAGATCAGATAGACCAGTGGCTCTTAACCTTTGTTACTCGGATGTTTTTGAACTGTAACTCCCAGAAACCCCAGCCAGCACAGTTGGTGGTGAAGGCTTCTGGGAGTTGCAGTCCAAAACTCCTGAGTAACCCAAGGTTAAGAACCAGTGAGATAGACCACCACTTACTTTGGTCTTGGTTGAAGCGCAGGCTGTTGACCCCACGTTGCTGTGCCATTGTAATCCTTGCAGAATACCTCTCAATTGGGGCAGGCAAACAGCACTTGTTTTTTCTTGTGTCTGTTGCCCCACAGCGACATCGTGGCAAGGAGAAAAAGACAGAACTGCAAATCAAACGAGTGGAGTAACAACAGTGAAAAGCAACCAGCGGCAATGTTCCTCTGTTCAGATACTTATTGCCACACAGCATTTTTTTCATCCTACAGGCTAGCAATAGGCAGCTGGTTGCCTCTTGCATGTTACTGGACTGCAACTCCTGACTAGCTTAAGTCACCAAAGGCGGCTTTGCTCCAGCTTCCAACAAAGGGAGTTGATGTCCAATAGCATCTGGAAGGCCCCAGGTTGCCAACCCCAACTACAGACCTCCAACCACGTCCTTCTGCATTCCAACTCCAGGTGCTGCTCCCTGTCCTAATCCTAGATTGTGTCCTCTTTCCTTTAGATGCCATTTATCCACAACTCCCTTTGTTGCCCACAGCAACTTCATAAAAACCCCTGGATTCAATTCTTTTACTCCAGATTCATCATGGATTAACCCAATAAAGAAAGCCAGGGCCTTCAATTTGTAAGACCTGAGCAGGGCTGTTAATGAAAGGGCCTTCTGGAAGGTCATTAATTCATAGGGTTCCCCCCTAGGTTGGAAGCAGGTCTGGTGGCACCGTAACTCCCAACAGATGGCCCTAGTGCTTCGGTCCCAGCAAACTCCACGGTCTGCCACCTCTGCAATGGACCACTTTCCCCCAAGTCCTGTGGTACCATATCCTATCCTATGGGGTTGCACCAGTCCCATCGATCAAAAACTACACGGTCCCAGGTGTCTATCCCAGAATAAATCTACAGCTCCACACACCGCTTTCCCAAATTCTACTGCACGTACGCAACTCAGTCCACCGTTAATTCACATCGAAAAATTCATGTGACACTGAATTCCGATCCTCAAACCTGACAACACCTCCTTTTTGCCTTCACCCCATCTTCATATCCTTGCTTTAAAAGAAGGTAATCTCACCCCCCCCCCGCCTTCCTCTTCGTCCCTCGACCCTTATTTACATGGAGCCCTCTTCTCCGCAAGGTAAACACCAGAGGTCTGCCCAGAATTGCTGAGGGTGGTTACGGAGACGACGCATAGAGCGTTTCCCGATCATGTGACCAGGAAGCATTGAAGCCTCGACAGCCATATTTGTAATGGGAAGGAAAGGGGCGGGAGGAAGTCCGCAGCCGGCTTCATATTTTTTTTCTCCTAGAGTGAAGCCGGTTTGCCCTCCAAGGAGTCATTTTTGAAACTGGCATTTCCGTTCTTTAGTAGTCATCCGTTTGTTGATATCCGCCATTTTGGAAGCTGGCAGGGAGTTAAAGAGGGAATGTGTGCAAGGTTTGTGCAGCTACGGAAAGGCGAGACAAATCCTCGCGGGGGCAATTCACACTAGACCCCCCAACAAAAAGACGTGAGGAGGGAAGGAAGCTTGACTTTGAAACAGCAACTTACGCTCTGCCGAGGAATGGGGGCTCATTGGTCCCCCATCCTGCGCCGCGATGGTCTTTCGTGGGAGGCAGCACAGGGCCATCAATCCCCCGGGCAACCGGGGGTTTGAATCTCTTAGGCCTAAGAGATTTTGAATAGAGAGAGGAAATGGGATGTTAGCTCCAACCCTGGCGTCCTATTAAATTACCCCAAGAACCAAGACGAACCCCAGGGACACCTCCTAATGCTTAGCAAGCAAAAACAAATAAAAATAAAAATAAATAAAAAGACAAAAGCACTTTCAAGATTAACCATTATATTGGAATATAAACTTTTGTGGCTCTTCCTTTCACCCACTGAACAGTGCCAGACTTGAGTAAATAGGATTAGGATTGCAGTCGGGTTCCCTGATGGCGCTGTGGGTTAAACTGCGGAAGCCTCTGTGCTGCAAGATTGGAAGACCAGCAGTCGTAAGATCGAATTCACGCAATGGAGTGAGCTCTGGTCGCTTGTCTCAGCTCCTGCCAACCTAGCAATTCAAAATCATATAAAAATGCTAGTAGATAAATAGGTACCACCATGGTGGGAAGGTAACAGCATTCCATGTCTAGTTACGCTGGCCACGTGACCACGGAAACTGTCTTCGGACAAACGCTGGCTCTACAGCTTGGAAATGGGGATGAGCACCGTGCCCCAGAGTCAGACATGACTGGACTAAATGTCAAGGGGAGCCTTTACCTTTCCCGTTCCCTTTGCCTTTCAGTTCACCCTGGTGTAGGTGTGGGAAACCTGTTGCAGAGGTTGTTGATACTACAACTCCCATCAGCTCTATTGAACCAACCCCCATAATCCCTGACCATCAGCCATGCTAGATAGAATTTATTAGAATTACAGTGCAACAATATCTGAAGGTTCATACTTGCCCAACCTAGATTTACATGCATGTTTTTGACCTCCTTTGAGAATTAGCAAAAAAACCACCACTGGCTAATTCAGAAAGAATGAGGAAGCACATAATTCAGTGGTTATGTGACTCGTACAATGCTCAAACCACAACCGTGTGGGTAAACAAACATCCGTCAAAAGCAGCAAAGCCTGACTCAAAAAACCCCAAGAAAGGCAAGCTGGTATGTCATATACTGTGTAAGAAAATTGGTAGAAGAGGATAATTTGCCTTTGTGAATCTGGGATCACAGCTAGAACAGCTTAATTATGTTGTCTGTTGCACTTCAGACAAACTCAAACTACAGCATAGAGAACAGCAAAAACAAGGTGTCTACTTACAGTTTGTTACAATTTAATGTAAAAAAAATGTAACTACCCGATACCCCAAAAAGCTGATTTACAGAATACTTGGATCTTCCAAGTTTATTGTGGCACTAGTCAGTGTTCACACATGTTGATTTTAGATAGTTGCTTAAACAAAAGTTTTCTAGATTTCAGAATGCACAGATACCGACATCAAGACACATCAGGCATTGTATTTAATGCCCATGTTTGCACAGGTCTGGACTTCAAAATTCTTTTAAAGTGCTACAACCTTATTTTGGTTATGCCAGGCTAAGAAGTGAGCCGGTCAAGGTGCTGTGTATTGCAGCAAGTGTCTCTTCTGCCCGTTAGTTGCTTGAAGATCTTGGAAAGCTGAGCATTACACAGATGTGCTAGTAAATGTGTGTGTCATTTGGGAAAATTCAGAGGTGAAGAAGCACAGATTCAACCCTTGAATGCTCAAAGCACTTTTTCCCTTTATTTTAAGAGCAAAATATTTTATACACAAAAACACACCAGTCTTTTTCCTGTATTTCAACAGACAGAATGCACTAGTTATTCTCAAGATCAGAACCCAGGGGCTAAAAATCCAGACTCAAATGCTAGACCTGAATCAGACTGATGTAAGTCACATTGTTCTCAGGCCAGCCTTGGAACCAGAGTTGGCCTGTAACTTTTTAGCGGTGGTCTAAACTTCATTCAGTGAGTATGTTTGGCAGCCTTTGATAATCAGGTACTTGAGTACTAGCTCAATGGTTTAGAAACCAGAAATTAGTACACCGTTACTGGTGAAAATCCAAGTAACCTCATATTTAGCCTTCATTTAAAAAACAAAAACAACAGAGCATCTGCTCTTAATAGGGAGACAGTCTTGTTCTCTGCTCACAGTCCTATACTGTTTTTCCCCCTGTTATGTTAGGTCTTAGGAGTCCTGCAGATGCTGTGTATGGCAGTGAGGCTGAGAGGTTCATTCGTCCTCTGAACCACCAACATATTGACAGACAGCATCATAATCCAGTGACAGCAGCTTCTCCTCATCCTGCTGGAGCTGCACCAGAGCACGGCTCTGTTCCTTGTCTCGACGTAATATGTGGCCCACCTAATGGGAGAGAGAAAAATTAGTTAATAGATTGCTTTCAAAGGTCTCTAGGGAAAAGGCACAGTCATGCATAGTGGGATGAGGAACCTCTGAACCAGCCAATGTTGCTGATCTTCAAATTCTCATCAACCCTAACCAGAATCACTGATTGTTAGGATTGGTTGTAAGCGTTCCATTTTTTTTTTCTTTTCTTTTAGGACTACACCTCCCATCACTCCTGTAGCGCGCCCGCCCCCACTGGAAACCACATAGTCCTCATCCTGGACAGATATATTTTTCTTTCTATACACATTGTATACATCTGCCTATATTGTGCCAAGATATATTATAGCCTTCTTTTTCTTGTTTTTAAAATTTACACGTTAAATACATTTAAAGAATACATTTATATTGCATGCTTACAGTGAAATTTGATCATTACATTTCAGTGCTGTTTCTCTTCATGCCATGGCATTTGTATGTCCAGATCTCATCAACTGGTACAGTTCACGGGAACCTCTCATTCAATTGTACTAAAAGACGTTTGTTCCAGTCTGCAAAAGTTTGTCTATCCCCTGCAAATTCCCAGACCTCTAATCCTTTCATGAAGTAGAGTGGTGTCATTGTGTACTTTATAGACATTACACAAGGCAACTCCAGAGCAGGGAAACAAGAAACAAACACGTTCAACCACAGTACAGAGATGTTGGCTTCATGCTCAGCTGGAGAACCTGTGACATCTAGATATTAATGTACAGTGGTGCCTCGCACAACGATTGCTTCATACAACGATGAATTCACACAGCAGTGGGTTTCTTTGAGGAATTTCCCTCATCGTTTAACCATGTTCTCTATGGCGGAATTTCACTTAACGATGTCCCTTTTTCGCTCCTGTAAAAGTGTTTTAAACTGTTAGAAACCTGTTTTAAATGCTTGCAATCGTTAGCCCACCTCCTGAAACCTACGCAAACTTAATTTGGTGTTGTTCTGAGTCTTCGTTAATTTTTGGTGATTTTTTTCTCTCTCATTGAAAAGCATTGGACGGACGGTCCAATGCTTTTCAATGAGAGAGAAAAACAATCACCAAAAATTAACGACGACTCAGAACAACACCAAATTAAGTTCGCATAGGTTTCAGGAGGTGGGCTAATGATTGCAAGCATTAATCTGTTCCAATTGGAATGGATTAACTGGTTTTCAATGCATTCCTATGGGAAATGGTGTTTCACTTAACGATGTTTTCACATAACGATTTTTTTATGGAACCAATTAACATCGTTAAACGAGGCACCACTGTACTACTACTCCCACAATCCATTAATGTTAGCTAGGGGTTGATGGGAACTGGAATCCAGCAACATCTGGAGAAGCAAAGAGTCTCTTGCTCTGGCTCCAGGCCTACTTTTGTTGCAATATCTTCTGGGCTAAAGGAGAACAGGTGGAAAACTACATATGTCATGCTGAAACATTAATGTAATCTACATATCGCTTATGCAGGGATGTCAAAAGGAATTATGTCTTGCAGTCCTTGTCTGTATGCCCATGTTATAGTTTCTATCTTTGAAAACTGCATATTTTCTTTTGACTTGCTCTCTGCCAATCCAGTCATCCCCTGCTACCTCACACATTTGATTTGCATCTATTTGTACCAAGAGCCGCATTTGAATTTTTAGTGTAATGCAGTCACATTTGACGACAAATGCTTGAAAACCTCAAGTTCCTCCCCACAATTTGGCACATTGAACTGGCTGCACCATTACCTCTCCAAGGTACTTTGAACAAGTGTTCTGCTATCAGACACATGCCATGACTCTCATGCAAATTGAACATTAGGTTCACTCTCCTCTCACATTAAGGAGCCAGATATCAAGCCATAATGAGCTCTAACTCACCTGGCCAGAATGCTCCCCCAGTACCACCATGACCTGGTTCGAATCGCTTCGAGGAATAATTGTCTCCAACATGGATTCATGGATCCCTATGGAAGAGATAATAATAAGTGACTACAATGAGATGCAGCTCAACCTGAACCCTTTGCTACTCCCTAAATTCCCCTTTCTTGATGGAAGCCACACTGGGTAATCTCCTTTGGACATCCTCCCCACATAATCATAACTAAAGCTGAAGGCATGGACATTGTGGGAATCTCCTTACCCTCCTTTAGAAGGTTCACTAAGCAGACGTTTGCACCTTTAACTCTCCTGTACTTGAAAATGAGGAGAAATTTCTCCTGAGGTGGAAAAACCTCCAGCCCTTGGAGAATGCCCTCAACCCTTTGCCCATACACATGGGCTCCTTTGGTCACATTTTGGGTTCTTCCTGAATAGATCTAGGACCACAACAGGGCTTTTACTTTTTTGGGTATCGGGGAAAGGCTCCTAAAACAGTTTTTGGGAGGATGTGGTAAAATGACTTCTCAGAGGCTCTAGAAGGCAGGAACACTCCTAGGTGGGAAAATCTGGGGTGCTTACTCAGTTCTACGCTAATTATGCAGAGATTGTCTCAAAACTAAAGGAAGGCCAGTATGAAGCAGCAGCACACTCACCATCTAGAATCCGACCCTCTTCTGTTCGGCACACACACGAGTCTGGCTTGAGCACATCTTCAATCACCATCTAGGGACGAAGGGCAATACATGGTTTCATGTCATTTTGCCTCCATGCAGAGGGTACAGTTCAACCTGGATATACTGGAAATTTTAATGAGGTGGATGTGAAGTCATTGAATTGTCTCTCAACAGAGAAACAATAATTCACAGTCTGAAACTGCACAGACCTCTCCCAGGACAGACCACCTCAGTTTTTAACTCGGAGAGCCACTTTGCTTGACAGCATTGAGGTTTTGCTTTCTCAAAGAGCTTCCTTCCTTCTGAGGTGGAGGAGAAATTTGGACAAGATACTTTAGAAGTGGATTGCTTCCAAACCACTAAGTCCTCAGTTGAAATATGCCAGAGGCACGGCCTTGAGAAGAGCCTCCACTACCTCATGACAGTAAACTTTAGGCACTAGCAAACAAGGTCCAATTAATACACGGCAGCAGCAACACAGGTACTTAATTTGGGATGCAACAGGTCTACGTGGAGAAAAATCAAATGAGGCTAGGATGACTGCCCCAAGCAACCACCCATATATCTGCTGACATACAAGAATGAGACTGAAGTAAACTGATATTAGGCCTATACAGATCCTCTGTGCTCTTTAGAGTACCTTGCCCCCTCTGCAGATAGCAGAAACAGAAATACTGCATGGTGTGTGACTGTATATGCAAGCCAAATAGACAATGCAATATTCTTCATGTTGCATTAGTCCTGCTTATCTCTCCCTTTCCACCAAGCCCACAAATACATTGCCTAGACTACCTCCCATCATCCCTGACCAGGGGGGTCAAGCTAGCTGAAGAGATCTGTAGCTGAAAAACATTAGAAGGGCATAGTAGTCTAGACAAAGCTGGTTTAGATTGGTCTGTTGCTTCTTGTGTAAAGTGCAATGATAATGCTAGAGAATTAAAACAGGGACTGAGAAAAGTTACTTTTTTTGAACTATAGTTCCGATTGGCCCTGCTAGTTGGGAGATTCTCCTTTTTTAAAATTGAGTCTTGAACATAAATGACTGTGAATCACAGTGCAGACAGATTAACAGATGGTGAAAAAAAAATAACAGCTCTAAGTACCTTAGTATTGTAATATTTGCCCCCCTTGTAGAGCTTATCCACAAAGCGAACCCGCAAGTCCCGCCGCAGCCAGTGAGGAGTTCTAGAAGAGGAATGGCTGCTGCCCTCACGCTTGCTCTGCTTTCCAGCACTTTCATCTCTGTAGGCAGAACAAACCAAGAGGTAAAGGTTCAGTAATGATAGGATACTTTGGAGGTCACTCATTCCTAGGGTCACCATAAGTCAGAACAGATGTGATAGCACATAACAGCGAGTGGGTGGGTGACACGAGAGATGAACTTTCCTTTAAAGCAGTGGTTCCTAACCTTGGGTCCCCAGATATTCTTGGACTAAAACTCCTGAAGCTGTCCTGGCCCGGATTTCTGGGAGAAGTAGTCCAAGAACATCTGGGACCGAAGGTTGGGAATCACTGCTCTAAATGATAACCCAGTTACGTTGAAATTAAAAATTCAGCAAGATTTTCGAAGCTTCTGGTCCAGATATAGAGGAAATGTCAAAACATGGGAGAAAACTCATAGGAACATCACTCTTCCATTTCTGCTGGCTTAAAGAGTTCATCAGATGCTAGTGTAGCAAACTAGATAAGAAACTGAGCTACAGATCAAGAAGCTCCTTGTTCAAAGCTTAGCCATACTGAGATCTTGGCATTGGGTAGCATTAGGCAACTTCATCTGTTAACCACAATGTAGTAAGAGCAACAATAACCAATTTACCTTACATGTTATTTTTAGGGTTACAGTTGAATTATCCATGTGAAACAGTGCCAACTTGAAAGCATGAAACGAAGAACAAGCAGCATCCTGAAATAAGGGCCTACCCTGGACCTTTCCCTGAAATGTATAGTGAGTTGCACCACTACTAACTAAATCTACAGCCACCACCAAAATGCAATGGAAAAAGCAGCATCCCTCTGTGCCACAAAGGAATCCTGGAGTGTCTACCTGCATCATAAAAAGCCTTGGGAGGTCACAGAGCGGAGCATCTATTGCCCTTTTGGAAGCAGCAGGGAAAGGGAGAATGCCACTGTAATTTATTTATTTATTTGATTTATACCACGCCTATCTGGTCCGAAAGGGGGGTGGCCACAGATTCTTCAGCAACACGTATGGTGTAGGACCCACAAAAGATGTGTCATAGATACATGAGACCCATCCCTGCATGATCCAAGTGTTAAATATGGAGTATGATTTAGCAGATGCTATTACTCAGATGGCACAGTATCTATCCAGATATTTTTACAAAGCCTGGAGCACACATCAGGGAGGGGGGGGAACGGGAGGGGGGACTGCTTAAAAAGGTATTGGACAGTGAACTTCAGGGCATTTCTTTCCAGATTCATTAATAGCACTATAGCAGCCACTAAGCACATGCTAAGCAACTACTGTCACTTCCAAGCACCCTAAAACAAACAGTGTGTGCTGTGAAACCAGACTGCCACCTTGACTGCTTTACCTAATCTGCCAACTCCTTGCAGCAAAGTTACACAGACAGCAGTTCTGGCGGAAATCCCCGCACAGCAGGTACATAGGCTTTATGGCAGATCTAGCCTGGATGTAGCCACTAGCAAGGGGGCTATTAGCAGAGTTGCCAAACACAGAACGGTCAGCAGCACGCTTGGCTAACGCCACCTGTTTCACAAGCATATTACCGGTCTGTGCCTGCTGGATGTTTCCTCTTCTTGTCTCTGTCCCCCTTTTTGTCTTCTGATAGTCTGTTATCTGAGTCAAGCTTGCTCCCGTTCCGCTGCGCTGCTTCTTTCTCTTTGTGGGCCTTGCTGAGGCGGCCTGTGAATACACAAGCCAAGAAAGACAGGATGACTCTTGGCCTAGGGTGCAGTCAAAGGCTTTCTACAATTTTCAAACCGATCCCCAAAAGCACGATGGATAGATTCTTATTTATCTGACTTGAAGACTAATGGCAGAAATCTGTACCACTGTCCTCTTGCCGCAGTGGCTAAACTGCAATACTGCAGTAAAGACTCTGCTTACGACCCGAGTTCAGTCCTGGACTCAGGTAGACAGCTCCAGGTTGACCCATCCTTCCATCCTTCTTGGGCTGGTAAACTGAGTACCCAGCTCGGGGGGGGGGGGGGACGTAGCCTGCATAATCAAATTGTCAACTACCCAGAGGCTGGTTTAATCAAAATGGGGCAATATATTAGCATAACACTTCACTTTTTGATTTCCTTTATCCAACAATTCCCAAAAACGAAAATGGGAGATAGCAATACTTCTTGGATTTTTGTGATTTCACGGGGGAAAAAAAGCCGTCACTTACTAAGATCTTTGGCAAGCTTATCATATTCCTTCTGCGTCACAGGTCGAACGCCATGCTGACTTACAGTCACTGTTTTCCCACCAATGGCCAATTTCACCATGATACGAGCATTATCTCCATCTACGCCTTCAATCTGAGGAAGACAAGGGGCCAATGCTCAGTGACTGCAAGGAAGCAAGATGAAAGTCAAAAAATGGCAAGGGACAGAGTTCCTGTAACTGCTTCAAAGACAACCTGTAACAATGGCAAATAAAGCAACGACTCTACTACAAACCAGAGACACTGCTGCTTGACATGATCAATCAATTTTCTGTAGTAGGAAAAGAAGGATATTCTGAATAATGGGATGAACAAACTACTCTTCAGGGCATCATTCTCCAATACAAAAAAAATAGCAGTTCCCATAAGAAATCCTTGAAAAAAGGACATCCTCAGCAGTGGGTCATCACTTTCATTGTTCAGGACATCTTCCTCTACTATAGAAAAATGGTTCAACTATCACATATTGCCTTACTTCCAAGAAAAATAGGATGCATTGAGGTTTTCAGAATAGTTTATGAACTCAAAAACTACAGTTCCCAGAATACATTGGGTGAACCTCATATGAAGAATTTACAAATTGTGATCTCCTCTCAGAGTAGCAAAAAATACATGCCAATATGAATAATAACATATGGTGTGGCTTAATGTCACAGGCCACTTCCATTTTTTAAAAAAAAGCACCAAGAAGTTTCCAGAGTAGGAATGATGAACCAGAGACTGTATCAGGCTTGTGAACCCTGCCTCTTCCTAGGGAAGTCACAAAATCTTGCAAAATCAGATCTACCAGTCTCCAAACTGTCCATTAGTAAGATCATCCGATCTATCATGCAAAGAGAAATACTAGATTCCTTCTTTTCCTTCTGATTCAGTCAAAATGTGCATATACTGAATGTGGAGATCCAGGATAGGATCCTGACTAACGTTAGGTTATGCCTTCCTTAGTTATTACTCACATGTCCATGAGAAAAACTCCTTCCCACCACATTCACATCCAGAACCCCAAGTATTAGGGTTCTTCTACTGGCCTGAGCAAAAAGTGAAACAAGACCCATTACAATAAAAGAGTAACTCACTTTTCCGTACAGCTCCTTGTGAGGCCCGATCTCAATGAAGACAGCGCCCCCTGCAACCAAGCCCAAAGGTTCATCCTTGCCCTTTGGGGGCTCCTCACCAGGTTTTGGAGGGCGGCGGGGTCCCGAGGGCTGTAACTCCTGGGCTGCCGAACGGTCTGCTCCAAGACCCAAGCCCTTTGGCCGAAGGCGGTTCTCCAGAGGTTTCACGTCCCTGAACAGAAAAGGGGAAAAACAGCATGGACTTCGCTCAGGCTGAGACACAACACTCCACCCATCCTGAACAGAAACCAACACAGCACAAGGGAAAGAGAGCACTAGCTTAGGAATGGAGTCACAGAGGAAGTCACATCATGCTGGGCATCTAACTCCCATAATCTATCCCCACTGGCTGTGCTGGCTAGGAATGAAGGAAGCCGCAGTCCAACAAGATCAGCCCTCAGAGGTAACACAGCCACAACTCACAGTAAAGGAGGAAAGTTTGGAGATTTCTAGAAATGTTATAGGCATAGGAAAAGTTCCTTCTTCACTCTTCCCACACATACACCCAAAAAAAACATGGACAGTTGGGGAAAACGTGAAATGTTATAGCTATATTGCATCAAAGTTGAACTTACTTTGCTGTTTTAGCAACATAAAATATTTCACTTAGAACTAAATGAGCAGGCACAAAATGTACTACAGTATTTAGTATGTTTATGGAATTTAAAAACATTAAAGCTTAACTTGTGAGAAAAAAATATAAATATTGTAAATACACATTTTTTAAAAATCTGTGAACCATTTATAAAATCTGCCAACTGAACATATATGTAGTGGGATGAGGTTCTGGGCCCTTGGGATTCATGCCTGTACAGGTAGAAGAACCGTCAAAGCTTGGACTACAGCTAGTCATCCTATCAGCTGGATAAAACACTTTGCCCATGTATTCTGTTTATCCATTCAATCAAGTGACTTGCCAGAGGATGGCATTTCAGCAGCACCCCAGCTACCTCCTGCCTCTCCAACAGCTGCCTGATGTTTCAGCCAGATAAACTCTATGGCTATACTACCCAAACTTACAGAAGCCTCCCAAAATAGAAGTGTTTGATGATCCTCGGAGAGTTCATGAGGTCTGACCATAGCCAAGGAACACATTCCATAAGCTTACTTCCCTCTTGGGCTGGCATAGGAAAAGGGCTATTAGCCAGGTATTCCCAGCCAAATGCAAGCCAAATGGAAATAAAGTTATCAATTGTGACAATCTGCCACCGAATGTGACAATCACCTCCTTGAGGCACCTACGTTGTGCCCTCACAAAGCCTCCAGTCGTGTTTTCCTTTCACTGCCACCAGTGGATTCCCTCAATCCACAAAATAATGACGTTTGACACTTGTATTGTGAATGCAAACAAAACTTATTAATCTGAAGCCAATTTATTAATCACAGAAGTTCTTCAGATGTACATACTATTCTCTTGCCATGTAATTTCCACCTTCTCTATCTATTTATCTTAACCAGTCTCTAACTCAATCTCTATCTCTTCTGCCTCTGCCTCTGCCTAACTCACTGACTCTCCTGTCTCTGCCTCTCAACCATATTAGCATAGACATGAATAATACATGACTTATACCTAACAAGTAGCATTCACCCTTTGTTAGGTATAAGTCATGTATTATTCATGTCTATGCTAATGTGGTTGAGAGGTGGAGCCAAGAGAGAGGTTAAAAGGCGGAGCCTGAGAGGAGGAGAATCCCTCAGAGTGAGTTGGTGAGAGAGAGTTAGTCAGAGTCAGAGAGTTAGGCAGAGGCAGAGGTAATCCACTGGTGGCAGTGAAAGGAAAACATGACTGAAGCCTTTGTAAGGGCAAAAAACGTAGGTGCCTCAAGGAGGTGATCGTCACAATTGGTGCCCAGTGGCGGGATCTGAAAGAATCCAGTCAAGACAGAGTTAAAAGTGAATTTTCTTTGAGTCAAGAGTACCTTTTAGTCAGAGGTCTGTGGTAAAGAAGTGGGTTACCTGCTAGAGCTTTAGTGGTAAAGCTTAGTGGCGGGGCTTCTGATCCCAGATGTGGGGGGGGGGACTAAGATAGGGAATGACTCTGAAGGGAAAATTCCTTTTGAGATTACATCAGGATTTGATCAGACCCAGTGGGCTAGCTTAAAATCCAAGGCTCTGAGTATTAAGGAAGCGCTTGTGGATAAAAAGCAGAAGCCAGGGTCAGAACAGATCTGAGGTGAAAGGAACATAAAAAGCAGTGGCTTTAAAACAGAATTTGTTTTATATTTGGAGGCAAGAAGGTTGTCTCAGACCAAGAAACATCATGGCTGGTGTGGTGCCAGAAAAAGTGTAGCTATCTTTAGCTGCCAAGTGAGAACTACATAGTATCCCAGAAAAACACTGGGAAAAGAAAACAGTTTTAAAAAGTGTTTTTAAAAGAGGCCTGACTAACTCAGCAATAGAAACCAGCTCTTATCAAATAAGTACACATTCTCATGCCAACCAAAAGAATTAGAAAGCTAAGAATGGAGGCAATTGATCTTCAAGAGGCACAAAGTTTACCTCAGGAAGTGGAGGGAAATGGAGACCCTCTAGCGGTGGAACAGGAGGAGACTCATGAGGGTTCCTCAGGGAGAGAAAGTGTTCTAAGCTCCCAAGATTTTGAAAAATGGAAGTTGGAACAGGAATTTAGACTAAAGGAGCTAGCTCTGAAAACCTAATAAGAGGAGCTAGCTCTGAAAAACCAATTAGAGTTAGAAAAAGCCAGAGCTGAGCAAGAGGCCAGACAAATGGCAATTGAGCAGGAAAAAAGACAAATAAAGATGAGCGAAAAAGCTGAGCAAGAGGCCAGACAAATGGCATTTGATCAGGAAAAAAGACTAATAGAGATGAGAGAAAAAGTTGAACAAGAAAACAGACAAATGGAGTTGGAGCTAAAAAAATGGAATTCCAAATGGAAATGAAAAGATTAGAATTGGCTGCTCAAAACAATAATAGTAATAACAATAACTAGTGAGGGAAATCCCTCAAAACTTGACTTAAAGAAATTTTCCCAATATAGAAAAGGAGACTGGTTTGAATCTTTCCTCATATCATTTGAACAGGCTTGCTGGGACTTTAACGTTAAGGATGATGAAAGGATGATGGTTTTGAGATTCCAAATAAGTGGAGATTTAGCTGAGCTGTATTCTCAGATGCCTCTGGAGCAGGCTAGAGATCCTGAAGCATATAGAAAAATAGTATTTTCTAGGTTTGGTATCAATGCAGAACACCTGAGGCGAAAATTTTGTTCCCTGACCAAAAAGCCCGAGGAATCTTATTCTCAGATAGGGGCTATATTTCATCAATGTTTGGACAAATGGATGGAACATGAGAATGTCACTTCTCTTGAGCAAATGAAAAATGTGATTGGGTTGGAACAATTTTATTCTATTTTGCCTGGGGAAATGCGTTATTTAGTTAAGGACAAAAATCCCCAAAATCTATTAGAAGCAGGTGAAACAGTGGATTACATTGGGGAGTTTCGAGTACAGATTCTCTGAGGTAAAATTTTAACAGGCAAAACTGGGACAACCATAAGAACCTCTTTAATAAATATTACCTCAGCAAAGCATCAAGGAAAGAAGGCCAGGGTAGTACGTCACCTAAATTAGCACGGCCTAGTTCTCAGACCCAAATGAACCCTGAGGAAAACTTAAAGTTGAACAGATCTCCTCAGAATGAGCGAAGGACTTATAAACTATGTTATAACTGCAGAGAGTTCGGGCATTATCAGGTAAATTGTATGAAAAATAAGAATAAAAATGGAAAGGATGATAATCAGCCCAAGAAAGTGTACTGTTTAAGACCAGTTGAGGTCACTGAGGGAGGCTGTAACAATGGTAGTTCTGTCTCCATGGCAACCAAGGCTACTGATCTTGAGGAGATACCTGAAGCCGAAATAGTCCATTGTTTTTACATCAAAAATGACAATACTTTTCTTATAAACGCTGGTGAAGAGATAGTAGTGGATGGAAAGAAGTACATTGCTCTACGGGACACAGGTTCTCACATTTCCATCGCCCATTCAGATCTGATAGCTCAGGACAACATAATTTCAGGCAGAACTATGACCCTAAAAGGAATTGGGAAGGAAACTGTGGTGTCGGAAGTATCAAAGGTTCAAGTAACTTATAGGAATTGGTCTGGAAAGTGGCAAGTGGCCATTTCAGATGAAATACCCATAGGGACCATCGTAAAGCGATCGCTTTTGCAATCGCAAAAACTCCATCGCTAAGCGATTTTGTCGTTCAATGGAGCGATCGCTAAGCAAGGCACCACTGTAAATTGCTTGTGGCAGGGTCGGAACCTATAAAATTGTTGCAGCAGCACTGGAGTGCTAATTAGCTCTGCAGCTGGAAAAGGCCGCCTTAAAACCTTGCAAGGCAAACCCCTACCTAGCGTATCTATGAATGAAGAAAGAGAATCGGGTAACACGCTCAGTGCATCTAAAACAAACCAATCATTTAAGATTGCACTTAAAAGACACTTGCCTGAGAATCTTAAAGTGACCCATGATAGTGGTTCCCCACAGAGGGAAAACTTTGCAAAAAAAGTACCTGCGGGTAAATTTGTGAGTGAGGAGGAAGGCATAAGTCCTGACATTTCAATGAAGAACACATCCAGGAATGTTCAGGACAAGGAGAGGGAACTGCCTACCCTTTCTCCAGCTGATAAGGTGAAGCCCTGAGCCAGAAAGAAAGCAGGCTTCACTAAGAAACGGCAAGCAGAGGACTTCCAGTGGACATCAGAGGGCCTGATGACTGCTAGTCGACCAAAAAGAACACAGAAGGAGGAGCCAGAGATCATCAGATGGACCGAGTGCCAGCAGTCGTTTGACCAGCTAAAGGAGGCGTTAACAACCAGCCCAGTTCTCAGCACACCTGACTACAACAGGAGTTCGTCATCTTTACTGATGCATCGAACATTGGATTTGTAGAGGTGCAGTGCCAAGCTGATGACAGTGGGATCATGCAAGACTTGGACTTTGTAATCCATGGCATCAGAGGGACACAGAGCGTGGATGCTGGTACTTTGCTTTGAAAACCAAATGACTGATGGGGGGGATAAACGAAATTGGTAATGGATAACAAATGTTCTGGTTGTGATTAGTGATGAAAGATTGAATATTGATGGACTGAGACGTGGAGAAGGATGCAAGGACTTCTAAAATAAACTGAAATGGACTATTGATTAACTGTTTAATTATCTATGTAAAATTTTCATGAAAACGTGTTTCTGTAGGATTGCAAAATTAAATGTAGTAAGTGCCCACCAAAAGGTAAAGTATATTATTGAATTGTATTGGAATGTGTAAAGTGAGAAGATATTGTATTACAGATATGATATTGCATTGTTTGCAAAATTGTGCCAGAGGGTAAGTAGCTATTATGCAATTCTATGTGTTTGTTTAGGATGAAAAATGTGTTTCCCCTCCCAAACAAACATATTTAAGCGGGGGAGGTCTGTAGTGTTCACCCTTTGTTAGGTATAAGTCATGTATTATTCATGTCTATGCTAATATGGTTGAGAGGTGGAGCCAAGAGAGAGGTTAAAAGGCGGAGCCTGAGAGGAGGAGAATCAGAGTGAGTTGGTGAGAGAGAGTTAGTCAGAGTGAGAGAGTCAGTGAGAGTTAGTCAGAAGAGATATAGAGTTAGAGACTGGTTAAGATAAATAGAGAAGGTGGAAATTATATGGCAAGAGAATAGTATGTACATCTGAAGAACTTCTGTGATTAATAAATTGGCTTCACTTTAATAAATAAGTTTTGTTTGCATTCACAATACAAGTGTCTGATCAAACGTTATTATTTTGTGGATTGAGGGAATCCACTGGTGGCAGTGAAAGGAAAATACGACTGGAGGCTTTGTGAGGGCACAAAATGTAGGTGCCTCAAGGAGATGATCGTCACAGCGAGGTATTCCCAGCCAATTGCAAGCCAAATGGAAAAAAGCTATCCTCTAACTATGTGTGAACTGTGTCTACTCTTCTCCTCTGATGAATGCCCAGGTTTTGGTTTCAGTGTCCCCAATACCCATCACTACCTGGCTGACAATACAGCCAGTAGGGAGGGATGCTGGAAGTTGTGGCCCTGAAACATCTGGAGAACTGCTCACTCCGTTAGGTCTTTATGAGACTTAAACTATTCCTTAATGCCAGCTATCAAAATATACTTTCCATGTAATCTTTATATTCTTCCCAAAAATGCTGAAGTTCCCATCTATCAGTTACCAAGGAAAGGGGACTTCCATGGTGGGTATCAAATCACCCCAAATCCTGCACCCTATATCCTCATGGAATCTGACTCACGATTTAAAAATTTCTGCTCTAGTAATATGATCCCCAGGGCTTGAGGTTGAAATCCAGATCCTCTAAGTAAGTCATCCACCAGTTCACAGAGCACCCCTGGGCAAGTGGCTTTCAACTTCAGTTCCCCAATTATAAAAGAGGAATATTAACAAAGCTCTGTCATATTATCAGGATTAATAAAAATAAGGACTCTGTGTCTGGAAAACCCTGAAAAGATCGTAAGTCAGAACTGACTTGATGATACATGAATAAACATAGGGTACAAAATACAAAGATGGGTGCAATAACTATCCGAATCCCAGCACCTCCTTACCCACTTTCCTCTCCTTTCTCTTGATTCACCCATTACTGGAATCAAGGCAGTGACTCCCTGAACCAACAGCCAGGGGGTTTTGCTTCTGCTTAGACTGCTCCAAGGACAAAAGCGTACATACGATTTATAACTAAATATATTAAACTGTGCTGGTACAGTAAGGTAGGACCTTCCACTTCTGCAAGCATTGCCCTTAGAGAAGCAAAGGTATCTATTCAGAAAATTAACTTGTGCACCGAGGCCTCAGATGCCTCTGCACCAACAGGAAAGACATCAAGCCACTTATGTATTCACTGCCTGAGCAGTTTGGCTCTAACAGGATCATGGCTACAATTACTGTTTCTAAGATGACTCCCTTCACCACCTCAGGACACTTACTGCTTGAAGGTATGCCCAATGCCTTCACCTTCCTTCCAACCCATGCCCTTCAGCATGGCAAGACCATAGGCTTCCACTGGTACCTCTTCATAATCTGTCTCAGTCGACTATGAAGGAAAGAGTAGAGAGAAGGGAAGGGAGGATATGAATCAAGCATTTCTGACCTGGAGTTCCACTGACTGTCCTGGGTGACATACTGTTACTCTTACCGAGTCTGGACGCAGGCTGACATCCACCTTCTCTCCATCCTCATAGCCGTCGGGGACACGGTTCTGCATGAGGAGAGGAATGGAAAAGGCAGGGTCTACCTTGGTGCCACTCTCCCATTGCTCCTGTGACTTCTTGGATTCTGAAAACGAAGGAGACAAACCAGCCAAAGCATAAGCAACTGCCACATAGTGCAGTCTGGAAAAGCTTAGAGTGACAAATTTTTGTTTCCGTGACGAGGCCAATATCTGGAGATAAATAACAGGAAGTGGACTCATGGCATTAACCTCGGGACAGCTGATACCTACAGCATGTTGGCACGCCTTCACACAAGCACACACCAAGGAGTGCATTTCTATGCTTCACCTGAACAGTCACTGTGAATCAGGACACATCTCCATCAAATCCAACTGACCCTCAACTCCGGGTAAATCCACATGAGACAAGGAGGGCTGGAGTGAGAGCAGGACGGATGATGACAGGTAGCAAAAAGTTAATAACTGGTTTGTATGACTGCAAAGATGAAGACCATGGGGCAAGGCCCTGCGTATTTGCACTGAAGGGCTTAACAGCATAAGGGAAAATGCATCAGCAAGAAGGAAAGAAGCAACAAATACTGTAAACAAGGAAAGGAGAAAGGAAAAAATGGGGAATTGTGCAGAGGATACTAATGAGAAGAAACTGGAGAGTCTTTTGGTATGTATCAACAGATTTTGGGACCAAGGGGCAGTCATGGGCTCAGACTGTATTTCCCTCAAAGGAGGGCATGCTGGTTCCTTCTTGTTCCCTCTTTTAGCTCCAGGTAAAATATTTTTTTATGAAAGCATTCTTTTGGCTACTATCTGGCTGCTGAGAAATGAGCAGAATTTATTCATACTCAATGTTAATGTGTTTATCTGTGATTATTATAATGTGTGCTTTCATTTATACCTTTTTAATTCATCATGTAGGACGTGGTGGCACTGCATGTTAAACCGCAGAAGCCTCTGTGCTGTAAGGTCTGTAGATCTTCAGCTGCAAGATCGAATCCACGCGACGGAGTGAACTCCTGTCACCTGTCCTAGCTCCTGCCAACCTAGCGGTTCGAAAGCATGCAAATGCGAGTAGATCAATAGGGACCACCTTGGTGGGAAGGTAACGGCATTACGTGTCTAAGTCGCACTGGCCATGTGACCACGGAAGATTGTCTTCGGACAAATACTGGCTCTATGGCTTGGAAACGGGGAGTCGAACACGACTGGACAAAAACTGTCAAGGGGAACCTTTACCTAATTCATCATGTGAGTTTGGAGGAAAGGCATGCTATCAGTCAATCAAATGAAAATTTATCAAAAGGCCAGTACCTTCTGAACCAGTACTCCCAAACTGCTTTGTATTCCAATAGCAGCCAGACATGTTTCCTGACAATTGTGCTGCCAAAGATTGAGTTTGTAGGACTGAAACTGCTGTTGATGTCTGCATCTCTTCCAAGTCAGAAAATCAGAGTTTGTCATAACAGGAAAAAACAAGAGCTGCAAGGAGGGAAAAGGTTGCAGCTCTAAATGAAAAAGGACGAGTAGGAGTTCCCACCTTCAATGAGTTCTCGGACAGCTTGTGCTTCAACGCCATTGACCTCATCCTGCTCCTTGAGGGGTTCTGGGGCCCCTGGTTTCTTCCATTGGTTTTTCTGGATCAGGGGAATGACAAGCTCTTTTGGTTGTGGAGCTGGCCGGACACTGCAGAGGAAACACAGCACACATCAAACAAAAACATGGGCAGGACTTGCTTATCTATACAAAGATGTGGCTGCTAGAAAAGAATGAAACACTGACAAGTTTCACCTTTATCACACATCTGTTGCCTTTTAGGAAATGACAGGTGAAAGAATTAAAAAATCTGTCTTAAACAAAATGTATGGGCCAATATCCTCCTGCCTAAATGTGAACAGAAGGGCAACTGCATAACTACCCTCCCTTGTTGTGTGACCAACTACTCAACCAATCTTGTAACCGGTATGAGAACTGGTATTCAATGTGGAGCCTGTCAGAGCAGAGGGGATCCTTACACAATTGCTTTTCTGTTCTGTGTTTAAGGGAACAGGATACTGACTACAATCTGTGACTTCAGACGTTGCTAGATTCTTATCAGAACTGGGCCACATTGCCAATAGTGAGTTGTTATTCTAACCAAAATGGGCACTCTGTTTAATTTTACACTATCTTAGATTTGCCATTATAATGTCACCTTTTTTGTGTACAAACATTATCTAGTTAATCAAAGGTATGTTGAGGCCAGAATACTTGCAGACAAACAACATCCCAGAGGTCACAACAACAACACCATCCCAAGATTGTTCACAGATTTAAATATTCTATGGCTTTGCAAATATGCACATATGCCTTAGCAGGCAAACAGAAGTAGGCAAGTTTCACAACTCTTTCCCATCTGTCTGCACACCTTTATATTTTACTCATGAGCCTTAATGAGAGCCCAACAAAGAAGTAATGTCTATAAATCCTCTGCAGGTGACTAACTAGAAACAGGAAATGCATCCACCACACTTAATTAAATGACAAACAACTAATAGCATTGCATGAAGAAAAAGATTAGGCACTGACCTTTATCAAATAACATCACGCCCCACAGAATGCAATGAATGCATCTTAATTACATCGTGATCATTTACTACTCCCCTCGCCCTCCTTCGTGGTCCATCAGGAAGGGCCATTACGGTTTTAAGACCGCCAGAGTTATCTTCTCTGGATCTGTACCGGCAAACCCCCAACATATATAAGTTAATCGTGACGGGATGGTTTGAGCAGCACTTGGGGACAAGCCGAGGTCGTGAATCCATGTCTGCCATGCAAGACTCCCAATCCAGAGCTCCCGTGACTGAAAACATCAACAGTCGACCCAGGAAAGAGCAAAGGTGGAACTCCACCCCTTTCACATATGCTTGCTTTCTACGTGCAAGGATTTGTTGGATGGCCAATCACAAGCAAATGCGTCCAGCCCCACAGCAGGGGCGTCCGATGCTGCCCAAGAGAAGCCCATCCCAACCCCTGGCCCCGAAACAGCCTCCTCGCCGGAGACCCGCCTCCGCCCCCTCCTCGCAGGCACCAGCCAGCCGCCGGGAGAGCAATGAAGCCGCCTCCACACTACGCATGCGCACGCAAAGGCTTCCCTCCCCCCCCCCGTACCTTTGCAACTCCCGGCCCTCCACGGCAGTCAGGAAATCGGGTTCCTGTTTCGGTTCGGCGCCATCCTGCCCGGTCACGAAAAGAAACCGCCTCCGCCCGGTTGTTCGGGTGAAACCAAACGACACCGGAGCAACCGAGGCTGCCGCCGCCTTTCCAGTATCCTCCGCCATTTTCCTTCACTTCCGTGTCCCACCCGCGCTTCCGGCTACGTCATTCCGGAGCATCATGGGGAACGAAGTGCTTCAGGCGCCGAGATTCTCTTCGCGTGTCCGACGCTGGTCCCGTAAAACGACTACCATTCCCAGAGTGCAATGCGACAGAGTTAGTCTCCAACTTCTGCCGCGGAAGCTGCAAAAATAGTACAACTTCCCGGGAGCATGCCGTGTAAGGATCTTGTGTTTAAGCTGCGCATGTGCCACATTTATTTGTTTTGATCTTCCTTTGCGGAGAGGAGACCGTCGGTTCGAGCTTCCTGATAGGGTTTGTTCGTTTTATTCTGTTATTTCCATGCTCCCTTCCCTTAAACTCGTCAACTGGATAAAATCCTAAAAATCGCTCGAGTTACCAGGGAGGAATGCTTGTTGAGGTGTCTGTCGAAGGGAAAGAGAGATACGTAGATGATCGTGCTTACGTTATAGCCCGTGCATTCGCTACAGCAGTGGTTCCCAATCTTGGGTCACCCCCGTGTTCTTGGACGGCAACGGCGAGCACCGCTGGTGGCGAAGGCTTCTGGGAGCTGTAGTCCAAAAACACCTGGGCTACCCAAGGTTGGGAACCACTGTGCTGCAGGATAGGAGCAAAAGAGTAATTCGGTGGGATCTTGTTAGAAAGCTGGCAGAATTAAATGGGGAAAAGAGAAGCGGGAGAGGGAAGGCAAAATATTGTGGCACTTTAAAGATTTATTTCATTGTGGTCAAAATCCACTTCTTCAGACACACAGTATATCAAAGCCTGTATATAAACACATCTTTGCTGCTAGCTTTTGTGCGTGTGTGTGTGTACATACACCACCTAGTCTGATAAAGAGTTTTATAGCAACTAGGCAGGAGTACAACAAGGCTGTATGTTGTTTCCCTCCTTATTTAACTTATATGCAGAATACATCATGCGAAAGGCTGGATTGGATAAATCCCAAGCATGAATTAAGATTGCTGGAAGAAATATCAACAGCCTCCAATATGCAGATGATACCACTCTGATGGCAGAAAGTGAGGAGGAATTAAAGAACCTTTTAATGAGGGTGAAAAAGGAGGGCACAAAAATAGTCTGAAGCTCAATATCAAAAATAAGATCATGGCCACTGGTCCCATCACCTCCTAGAAAGGTGAAGATGTGGAGACAGTGACAGATTTTACTTTATTGGGCTCCATGGTCACTGCAGATGATGACAGCAGCAATGAAATTGAAAGACACCTGCTTCTTGGGAGGAAAGCGATGACAAACCTAGACAGCATCATCTAGCAATGCTCAGATGATGAAAAGGTGACAGGGTTTCTGTACTTCTAATACTTATCTGTAGAAATTAATTTCAGCAAGTGTTACTTGCATTAAATATGGCACCTGCTGTAATTTCCTCTTCTGATCAACTATTAAAGATGTAGGAACTGTGTCCTCTTTTTCATCTGGTTACCCTATGTGAGGGGTTTTGTAGTGGAACAAACTGGTGTCTGCAAACAAAACCCTGTATGTAGAAATATATAGTGTTAAAGAGAAAACAACGTCAGAGTCCTTCTCTCTGATATGATGTGCTTTTCTGGTAAGATACTTTTAAAAAAAGGAATAGAGGAGCATTTTGTTCTGAGCCACCACTTGCATTACTTAAAAACAACAACATACAGTTAAGAAACAGGGTTACAGTACTTCTTTGTCTGCCATTTGTGGGACTGAGTCTCAGAAAACATGGGAACCCACAGGATAAAATTAACCAAAGAAATCCGCATTGAACTACATTTCAAAACTTGAGCCTCTTCGCAGTTTTAGTATCCAGCTTTGGAGTGTGGCAGGAATAGGGAGCACTTAGCTTTCCAGATGTTGTTGGGCTTCAGTCCTCAAGAGCATAACCAGTGCTGAGGAGCAATAGAAATTGCAATCTGAATTGCATCTGGGAAGCCGCATGTTCCACATCCTGGAAACATGAGGAGAATATGGAATATGCTTGGCTGCCATGTGTGGTAAACAGGACTTTGGTCTGATTCAACAGAACTCTTATTTTTCAGAAGGAAAGGAAAGTGTTTGTCAAGGTAAATTTAATATGGTTGCCATTATCTCTGCAGACTAAAACTCATCATCCTATTTATCATGGTACTGCAGCAATAATCCCGGGGCATCTGCATTCTGCGTCCCATCCTAATATCTATGAGGGATTTTCCAGTTGTTGCCCCCTAAATTTGGAATGTTAATTTTTGGTCTTCATCTCCCAGAATCCTCAACTTTAAGTTTCTCCAACACTGTATCAAGTAATTTCTTGTTTCTAAGAACTTTTTTTAAGCTTTGAGGGGCATCCCAAAGCATTCCATAAGGGAGGTATGTTGACATCAGCAATGGACGATCACTCCTTTCTGTGACTGATGTATAAGTTTCTAAGTATTTGATTGTAAGAAGCTAATATTTCTGCAAGTTCCTGCTGGTTTTGGCACAGGACAAGCGAGTAATTAATAAATCCTTCTCTCATGTTTAGGACTTCTCATGTAAGCTAAAATGGGACGTTCCTCCAAGGATAAGCGAGATATTTACTACCGTTTAGCAAAAGAAGAGGGTTGGCGAGCCCGTAGTGCATTTAAACTTCTACAGCTGGATGAGGAATATCACTTGTTCCAAGGTGGGTTGATAACACACACTTCCACATTTCATTGTGGAATGCTCAGAAGCACATATATTTTTGTTGTCTTATTCAGAGGGTTTGAAGAAGTACTGAGTCTTAAAACTTCCTCAGTCCCTCAACCCCGCAATCTGTGAGTTGAAATGTATAAGGTAGGAGTGGGGAACATGTTCCTGTCTGTATGCTCTTCAAGTACAACTGTCATCAACCCTATCTAGCATAGGTGACAGTCAGAGATGGTGGAAATTACAGATCAACAACATCTGGAAGATCACAAGTTGCCCTGCACAGGTCTAAGTATTTGCTTTGATATCTTCCACCTAATAACTGGTTGGATAGCTCAGTGAGTTATGTGTCTGTCTGTGGAGCCAGAGGTTGGGAGTTTGATTTCTCACTGTGCCTCTAAAGACAAGAGCTAGCTTATGTGGTCTCAGGCAAGCTTCACAGCCTCAAAGTGGCCCCAGAAGAAGCAAAGCAAATGCACAGGGTGCTGTTTATATAGTGCCCCATGACACTTAACACACTCTCTGGGCAGTTTGCAATTTAATTATTTAGACTACACATGCCACTGCCGTGAACTAGGTACTCATTTTACTGACTTTGGAAGGTGGATTGAACCCTGAGTCGTGAGCACAGGTTTGGCTGCAATACTGCAGTTTAACCACTGTGTGCCACAAAGGAATGGTTAACCACTTCTGAGTATTTTCTGCCTAGAACCCCCCCCCAAAAAGGACACCATAAGTCAGAATTGACTCGACAGCACATGATTATTATAATAGCACATTGCTCTGCCTGCTGTTGATACTGTTTTGTGGAATGATCATTGCAGGAAGGAGTGCGATTTGCAATTTGCAAGCTGGTTCCTTTTTTTCATGCCTTGGAACTCGCATCTCCCATATCAATTGTTAGCTGGAATTTTGTCGCTGAAGTGGGAGGCTAATCAGAAAAGGTGTTGCTTCCAAACCTGTGCAGGGTTTCTAGTGTGTATGTACCACCAGGGCAGTTCAGATATTTGGTATGCAGAAGCGAGGTTCTCCATGTGGCTTTCAACAAAGCTGGAGCTTTCTGTTTTTACAGGACCACTAGCCCTCCGCCAGGAAGGCAACCTAGCCGTTCTGCCTCCCCATTCTCTTTTCGGTTCCTCTTCAATGGCACTGCCTGACCTTTTCTCTTCTCTGGTCCTCTCCAGGTGTGTCACGGGCTGTGGACCTCTGTGCTGCTCCTGGAAGCTGGAGTCAGGTCTTGAGCCGAAAGCTCAAGTAAGCAAACAGCATTGATTTGGGAGAGGTTGCATCTCATTGAGAGTTGCAGCTCCTTAAAGGAAAAAGCGAAACTCACGTAGAAACCTTTCTATTCTTTCCTTCTCCCCACAGAGGAGACAGTGGTAAAAATTCCGATATCAAAATAGTGGCTGTTGATTTGCAAGCTATGGCCCCGCTGCCGGGAGTCATCCAGATCCAGGGAGACATTACGAAGGTAGATGTTGCCCAGTGGGGCCTAAGGTGAAGTTCACTTAGCCTCCACTCAAGCCGAGAGGCTACTCAAGGAGCGGCCTTTCTGCCTGCAGCCAGCAAGCCCCTCTCTTTTTTCTTTCCAGGTCTCTACAGCCCAGGAGATCATTCACCATTTTGAGGGGCAGCCTGCTGATCTGGTAGTTTGTGATGGAGCCCCTGATGGTACGTGTGATGACCATGCTCTGCTTTCTAACACAAACCTTTCCAAGAGAAAGACGATCTGACATTGTGTATATACAATAAATGCCTTCTGTATTCTTCCAGTGACTGGACTCCATGATATTGATGAGTACATTCAGGCTCAGCTGTTACTTGCTGTGAGTATTTCCTGTCCCCCTGCAAGGGCCGTGTCCAGGTAATGGCCAGTTTTTATTGGGTGCTTGCATACCTGGAAACTTCTTCCACCTCTACCACATTAGATCTGGGAGCTCTAGGTTAGACAGTTTCTGCTCCAGATTTTTGGCTCTAGACATGGAACACTTTGGGGTTTTAAGCTAGAGGACTGCTAAAGTCAGGAGGTCAAGTGCTCAGGAGCTGGTTTCATGGAACAAGCCTATGTGTCTCTTTTGTTTGTTTGTTGTACAATCAGAATGGGAAAAATCCTGTATTATATCCACTTGATCCATTAGTATGTCTAAATAAAGCCATGGTATGAGAACCTTTAATTCTCTAGGTGTTTCAAACTCCAGCTCCAAGATTCATAGTCTGGAAGTATAAGAAATGCTGGATAGCTCCTTTCTGCCCGGTTTTGTTTGTGGAGAGAGAAAAAATAAGGGATGATAATTCTTTTCTTGTTATCTATTTTATTATCGAAGTCGTCATGTGGTGTTGGGGGCCCACAATCTTTGCTTGCCACACTGCAGAGATCTTTGATGTGTCTCAGTGCCTAATGGGATTTACCCACAATTTCTTTATTCTGTTTCCTCTAGGCCCTAAACATTACTACTCATGTACTGAAAAAAGGAGGAACTTTTGTGGCAAAGGTGAGCGTGGTAGCTGATTGGGCAAGAGTGGATGGGTCCAGTGATGCCCCCATTGCTTGCAGATTCTTATGGCATCAAAAAAAGCCTCCAGATGCATTTTCTGTGATTCATGGGGTTGGTGCTTGACGAAACCTGAGAGTGGAAGGCCCAGTGGGGAAGCCACAGAGCTTGATTGCAGGACTAAATGTTAATTTTCATTGTGTGCTTATTTTCCCTGAGAGCATTTGATGGCGAATTCATTGTTCCCAGTGAGTTTGCCTCATGCTATCGCTTGTTGGTGTAAGACATCCCTGTTTTTGCTTAGGTAGATAATGATACCATGACAGCCAGATAACGACAGCTTATTCTCCCATCTCAGATATTCCGAGGGAAGGATGTCACGCTTCTTTATTCCCAGTTGCGGATTTTCTTCCCTGAAGTGACATGCGCAAAGCCCCGAAGCAGCCGTAACTCGAGCATTGGTGAGCAAACACCTTTTTGCAGATATAGCAATTTGCAACGTTGTTCCCAGAGAGTCGTGCACAAAAGGGGGCAGAATCTAGCATCACTAGAATCTCAGCTTCCACCTCAAAGCAAACAAACATTCCCTAGTTTCTCATGCTTGTAAAGTGCAGCTCGATGTTTGGAAGCAAGTGGTTTTGGAAAAGCTCAAGTGTTCCAAGGGTGGTGATTTTGTGCCCTTTGTTTGTATGCTGCCTCATTGCTTTCTTCTAAATAGTTCCCCTTGTTGCTTATTTGGTTGCTGTATCTCTCATCCTGCATTGCCGTCTACATGTAAAATAAAACAAAAAGCTCTCAGAAAAAAGGATTCCAGTGAGTTCTGGGTAAAACGTGACAGTTGATCATGTGAATGCAGAAGAAGCAAACATGCACTGGCATTTGATTGATGAGGTGAAATATCATCCCAAGTAAGATTGCTTGGCAAGGCCTGTACCTATAAAGAAGCTTTACGCTTTCCTTTCCAAATCAACCTTGTTGGATTGTGCTCTTCAATTGAGTTTTCTTAGAGAAGATCCTGAATGTCTTCTCTACTTCGGAACACATTTTGAAAATAAGTGTTGCAGCAGCTGTATGTGACATTGAATCTCCATAACCCTTTTTGATCAGCTGTCTTAATATGTCAGTATGATTCTTCATTTAATATCCCTTCCCCATTTGAATACCCTGCTTGGTTCCTTCTGAAGTGCTATAAGATATTCTGAAAAATATTAATGGGCAATAAGACTGAATAGAATTGAAAGAATATAGTATAAATTTGTATATTGTTTGCTTTGGTCTAGACCAGTGGTTCCCAAGCTTGGGTAACCCAGGCATCCTTGAGCTAAAACACCCAGAACCTCTGGCCAGCACCACTGCTAGTGAAGGTTTCTGGGAATTGCAATCCAAGAACACTTGGGTTACTCAAGGTTGGGAAACCCTGGTCTAGACTATGATGGTTATTAGGACAGGTGAAGGATGGCCCATGTGCAAAGGAAAGCTCTGGGTATTCTAATTTGGTCAATGGGAGGTGTGTATATTTGTGTGTGCAGATGCAGCAGATCCTCACTGGACTCTTGAAGTTGGCTAAGGCAACACAGTGTCGGAGCAAGTCCTGAGGAAGCTGCCTACTGCTGAATCAGACCAATGGGTTATCTAACCCAAGACTGCCAGCTCTGACTGGCACCAGCTCTGTTTCAGGCAGGATTCTTTCCTAGCCCTCCTTCTAGATCCCTGGCATTCCGTGGTGGTCTCCCATCCAAGTACTAACCAAGTCTCATGTTGCTTAGGTTCCCAGATCAGAGGAAATCCAGTGTGTTCAGGGTGGTATGTTGATTTTTGCACCAGTTTTGGTTTGATTGCAGAATTGTCCCCAAGAGCAATTGCTTCCTTTTTTTCCTCTTGATGTGAACACCAGCCACTCAGTTACCTCTGGCCATTCCCTCAAGGGACACCCCTGGAGCATGAGTTGAATGGGTTTGCTGAGCCTCACGTGCGGTGCTGCACAAGCCACATTCCCCCACAGCATCCCAGATGCCTGTTGTCTCTCTTGCACGGAGTTCAGTGGAAGGCGTTTAGAAGTGGAAACCATTTAGAAGAAAGCCAAGCTCCCTTTGGAGAGTTTCTGAATTTGGGTAGTGTATGAAGCTTGGGAGTTTGGCTTCAATCTTTGTAGATGGTTACAAAACAGTGCCAATGTGATGCAAACTGGGCATCACATATTACGTGCGTTTGAGGCATTGCAGGGAACTCTAGATATATATTGCAAAGCCAGAACAGTGGCTCCTAAAGCTTTAACCCCCCCCCCTTTCTACTCTTCTAGAAGCCTTTGTGGTTTGCCGAAACTACAGCCCTCCTGAAGGCTATGTGCCAAACATGTCCAATCCCCTGCTGGATCACTGCTATGGTGAGGAATCTGGAAAGAAAAGGGATGCCTCTTAAGCATGTTGTTGTGCTGGGGAGGGGGTGTTGAGCAAGGCTGCTCAAGGGGGTGGGTTGTGGGACAGCAAGGAAGCTAAGAGGAAAGATGATTTGGGGAGTGGGGAGGCAGCTGCAGCAGGATTGTGGGTGATGGGGCTCTGCAAGTGATTAGTAAGGGAGCATTCTTCCTTAGAAGGTGGTGACTCCATCCAGAAGCTGAATAGATGCCTATTAGAATTCCTATATCAGTAGATTTTTTTTTAAATAGTCTGCAGCTGGTTGGATTAGACACGTTTGGGGCTCTGACATGTCATCCTTTACTGCTTGTCTTTTCTTAGCCTGCCCTTGGGTAGAAATTCTACAGGCACCATTAGAAGCAAGAGCTCTTTGATTCATATAACGACGGCAACTAATTGATGCTTTGGGAGAGGCAGGCAAACTGTGTTCATAACTAGAGGTGGTCTTGCACCTGAGACTCATCAGAATTTTCCCTGTTACTATACAGATGTGGATTTCAATCAGTTAGAAGGTCCCAACCGGGTTATTGTTCCTTTCCTGGCTTGTGGAGATCTGAGTGCTTATGATTCTGACAGGACCTATCCTCTGCAGGTAAGAAGAAACAAAATACTGGGGCAGGATGCCTTTGCTTTAACTGAGAAGTCGGGCTAAAGTTAGCACCAGAGTCCCGTGTGCCCCTTTCTGTCACCTGAGCTTTAATGAAGTGGTAGCTGTGGTGATCACACTCTGGCTGTCTATGGTGGTGCTGTGAGCAACTCCTTTCTCCAGCAAGCTCTGATGGCTGGTGCAAAGAATAACGTCCAAGACCCTCGCTGCCTTATATTTAGCAATGGTCAGCAAGGCAACTTAGAGTGCAGGGGAGAACAGTGAGGCCAGCCCTGAACATGGAGTTGACAGAAAGGTTCCCGCACGCTGTGGCATGTGGTGATAACCCAGGGGACAAGAGTAGCTGTCTCATCTCATCTGACTTAGTTTTTTCGCTTTCTTTTCGTTTTCGGCAGCTGGATCCAGAGAAGGAGTATACTTACCTGCCTCCCACTCAGCCCCCCATCCACCCTCCCTATGAAGAAGCCTGTTTTCTAAAGAAACACAATCTTCTCACAAAGGAACCGTCGCTCCAGCCTCAGCTACAGGAGCCTTTGCAGCAGCAAGAGGAGGGTGCGGTGGGCTTAGAGGCCGAGGTCATAAATGCCCTGGAGGAACTGTCGACATGATACAGAGCCAGAGAGGCAGAGGGAAGGCATGCGTTTTGTGTCTCCTGGCCTCTGCTAGTTTGAAAGGCTTTTCATGTAATCATCCTTCTTCATTAGCTTCTAGGATTTCTTGTTTGATTCTCCAGTGGAGCTAAGGAAGTCCCGTGGTCCCTGAGTAATCCAAACAGCATTGTTTTTAATAGAGTCTTGTTCACTTCTAAAAAGCTTGGAGCCCTCTTGGATTCATGTAGCATAAACAGGTAGCTGTAAAAGCAAGACTATCTCTGCTGCTGTCTACCCACTGCACTCCTCTGCATCCTCAGGCTTAGGAAGCAGATGCACTCTGAACAGCAAGCCTCTAGAGAACAATCCCAGTCAGATCCTGATATGGGTGGTGAATGTCTCAAGAATGGGGGGCAAGGGGGGCAGATTCAAATTTCTATTCACCAGTCAAGGGGGCAGCTTCTGGTTACATGGTAGTCTCTTGGCCTGACTCACCTTACAAGATGTTTGCAAGAACAAATGAAAGGGGTAATTATATTGTATTCTGTGTGATGAAAAATACAGTAGAAATTATATTTTATAAATGTTCATCCTGCTGTTCTAACTGTAAACTCTTCTTGCTTTTTTTTTTGTTTGATTACTATTCTGGAACTATTTGCTAATTATACTCTGAATTTGAGCACTCAACGTTGGCAAGAGAGGGGCTGAAAATGTTGCTATAAAGGGGGTACCTCACGGCGTCCCTCCCTTCCCTCCCCAAGCAACAAGTCTGCCAGTGGTGGACTCGTCACATCAGCAGAGCTTGTTTTGTGTCCTTAGTCACCGCTGGGCTGGTCCCAAAGGAAGGACTGAAATCTGTAGCATAAATTTTATACAACAGTGACTCCATCGGTATCCGCATTGCTCACCTGGGCTTGGATTTGGATTCTAGTGGAAGGCAATTTAACCCCAGATTTTTGAAGTGGCAAGGTTGTTGTAAGTCCCTCTGCTGCCGGAGCCCCTGTGCACGGGCTGCTCAGTCCCCCTCTTTCCGGTTGCGTGTTCACAGGTTCACCCACCATGAAATCTAACCTGTCCAGTGGGGAATGCTCAATTGTACAGATGGTTTCATCAGAGAGATAGGTAGGGTTTGTTCCTTCCGTGGAGGTATCATCTATAGGATTTCTCTTCCTCGAGAGGGCCCCCTCGGTTTGAGAGCCTTGATGGCGTGTGACCCGCTGGGCATCTGGTTGTGGTTCAGCTCTTCGGAAAGAATAACGAGCAAATATGCCAATTAAGAACATCTCGATAGCCAGCGAATGGTAGTAGATCACTAGAAAAGTAGAAAGAGAGGTCAAATGTGTGTGCGTGGGGGGGGAATCGGGAAATGGCTGTGTAGTTTCTAAAACAATACAAATGCAGGAACTGGTGATAACTTTATTAGACCACTTAAAAAACAACAGCTAGCTTTCAATTATAGTTCATCTTCTTAAGGCTGTGCATCATGTTCTTGTGGGCAGTTCCCATTAATTATATGCTTTTATTAAAGTCCCAGAGTCTCATGGCTGTTATTGGGGCCAGGTTACCTTCTTGGAGGGAAAATCTATGTTCATATAGAAATTATAGTGTATATTCATGGAGAGAAAAAAGGACTGTAAGGTATTAATTAGGTGACAAAGTTAGCCTTTTTGCTTTCCTTTCCCACTCCATCTCAAGAATTAAGTTTCTTTGTTCTTCTGCCTGGACATATACTTTTGAAATTGTTAAAAAGGCCAAAGTGACATTGCCATAAATGACTGAGGAATGGAAGGGAGAAAACACAGAACTCTTCTGTACATACAACTAACAAAACAGGAGCAATTAATGGAAGGTAAAATATATAGATATGTTCTTTCAACGTAATTTTTACAGGCCATGAACTTGTTTTTCTCATCTTTTAAGTATGGGAGTTCTCATATTTCTGCCTTCATTTTGACTGGAATAAAACTCCAGTTGGGATTAGACCTAATGTTGAAACAGTGCAGCCACCTCTGGCTGCTGATACCGATGGCATGAAAAGATAGCCAGTTATGTATTGTTCATGTATTTTCACTGCCAGGCTGAGTAGGAGATGCTTTGGGTTTCTTCACCTCAACAGCATGACCAGCTTTGATAAAACTATACACCACCTCAGCAAAAAGTATAGAGCTAGCCCCATGTTCTGCAACAAGGAAAGAGGCCTGTAGAACAAACTTTTTGCTTAGTACAGTTTGTACTCTGCACAATGCCGTGAGGAAGCAAAAAGGTGGAACAGAAGGTACAGTTCTGTATCAAAACCATCAAGTCTGTTTACCCTGCATAGGTGGAAAAGCAAGCTTTCTAAGCCCCAAGATTTCCCCCCATAACATCCCCACAGTGTGAACTCCATTTTCTGACTGGTTGCTGCCTTTTCTTCATTTATTAATTCCCCCTTCCTGTTAGCAGTGTTACATACAGCACTGATGTTACCTGTCTGTCATGGGTTTGGAGGGAAAGTTCCATCCTATGGGGAGTGGAAGGCGGGACATCAGGAGGAGGGGCTGTACTGTATAAATATGTGAAGCGTGTGTGGAGAGTTTAGGAGGAAAAAGAGATGCTGAGAGACACTGGGTTGTGACGAAGCAGCAGCTGGGAAGAAGAAGCTGTTGTGGAAGTCTGTGTGTCAGACAGGGTACTTCTGTGTGTCAGAGTACCAACCTGATAGGTTCAGGTGTCTGTTGGTTAGCCAGAACTGATAGGTTCAGGGTCTGTGCTTCAAGTTAAGGGTTCTGGGTGAACCAAACTGTATGCTTGTATGAGTGAGAATAAGCCACGTTACTTTATTTTATTCACCTAATCATTTTATTATCCCTGTGTGTTGTATGTAAATAAACCTTATTCTTTTATTGTTTGAAAATCCATCCCTGGTCTGTGTGACTTCTTATAGGGAATGGTTGGTGGCAGCTTAGTGTAACTGTGTGGCAGATCCCAGTAGGTCTGGGTTTCTCACATTGATTGGTGTCCAGCGTGTGGGATACGACTGGTCCAGTTGTCCAGTGGTCCAGCAAAGCCTTGGCAAGTGTGCCCAGAGCAAGGGGGGTCTAGTCAGGGACAGTCTGAGGCGCGTAGGTAATCTTCTAGGTGTACCTCACGGGGAGGTGCGCTAGTAGAAGAACGTGCCAACTGGGGAGACTTAGATTAAGGTGCTCTGAGGCAGCCTAGTTTTGGCGGGAAAAAGCTGAGGCAAAACTGCATAGTAACAGTGAGCTAGCTTGCCAGCTGAGAGGCCCAGCAGAGGGGGGTAGGCTCTGACTCGATACTGTTGCAAGTTAGTGCTGAAGAACAGCAGCAATCTCTAGGGAGAGCTGGTTCTGAGGCAAGAAGGAAAAAAGTGGTCGTTTTATTTTGAGGCTTGACTTTTTAAAGCAGCCTGTTCTGAGGGGGGATTATGCCCTTGACTCGAAGCCAGATAGCAGACATGAGTGAAGTGAAAGACCCCCAGATTGACCAAGGTTCTGAGGATGAATTTGGCTCAGTGCAAGGTGACAGCACAGGAGAGCAGAACCCAGAACTTAGAAAAATACTCATAGCCCAACAGCATGAACTGAGGATGAGGCAATTTGAAGTGGAGGAAAGAGAAAGAGAGAGACAGAGACAATTTGAATTGGCATTGGAGAGAGAGAAAATGGCGTTTGAATTAAGAAAACTGGAACTGATGAACCAGAACAATAATAACAATAGGGATTCTGAGGGAGGCCAACTGTCTAAGGCTGACCTGAAGAAATTCCCTGTGTACCACAAGGGAGATTGTCCTGAGGTGTTCTTTTCCCTAGTGGAAAGAGCGTTTGTGGACTTCTCAGTGAGGGAAACTGAGAAGATGACCATCATGCGGTCTTTAATCAGTGGTAGCCTGGCTGAGGTTTATGCCGAGATGCCTGAGGAACTGATGAAAGATTTTGCAGAGTTTAAAAAACTGGTGTTTGCCAGACATGGGATAAATGCAGAACAGCTGAGACAAAGATTCAGGTCCCTCACAAAAAAGCCAGAGCAGACTTTTACCCAAGTGGGGGCCCAATTGGTGAGGCTGCTTGAGAAATGGCTATCGCAGGAGGGAACAGAGACCTATGAGCAGCTTAAAGATTTGATAGCACTGGAACAGTTCTATTCAGTCCTGTATGGGGAATTGAAATTCCAGGTGAGGGAGAGGAAACCGAGGTCTGTGGCAGAAGCCGCAGAGATCGCAGATTTTATTTCCCAAATAAGAAAGCCCTTGGGTGAGGGGAAATCTGTAGGTAAACCCAAAGAAACCTACAGCAAGTACTCTCAGGGACCAGGGAAAAGCCAGCAAGGGGGAGGGGCCCATGGTGAAGGGAAGCCCTCAGACATGAAACTAAGACCTCAGATTTTGGAGGGAAAACCAAAACAAGATGAGAGAGAATCAAAATACACCAGAAAATGTTATTTCTGTCAGGGAAAGGGTCACCTAATCTCAGAGTGTGAGAAATTAAAGCAGCTAAAAGGAATAGTGCCTCAGAATTCTAGTGGGACCAAGCCAAAAGCTGTGTTCTGTGTCCAGAAAGAGCAAGGCTCAGTGTCACTGAGGGAGCCTGTTGCCATGACTACTCAGTCTGGGACAGCTACCTCTGCTGATCAGGCTGAGGAAAATGGTCCTCTTGTGGAGGTAAAGCGCTGCTTGCTGATAAAAACAGATTCTCAGTTGTTTGAGACAGCCGGGGTGGACGTAGGAATACTTGACCGTCAGTATAGGGGGCTGCGGGACACTTGTTCCCAGGTAACCCTGTGCCATCCAGATATCATCCCTAGGGAGTTTATAATCCCAAATGAGAGCATAAAGGTGGCAGGGATTGAGGGGCAGGTAATCTCTCTGCCAGTAGCTGAGGTACCTGTCAACTTTCAAGGCTGGAGGGGCGTTTGGCGGCTAGCGATTTCATCTACTCTGCCAGCAGCCGTGCTCGTGGGAAATGACCTGGCTGAACATGTGAAAAGGGTGCTAGTGATTACACGCTCACAAGCCACCACAGAGACAGTTCAGGGGGGTAATGATGAGCCAGAGACGGAAGCAGAGGGGAGTTCAGAAGCTGTGGTGGAAACCTTAACCACAGACAGCAGATTTGGACAGGAGCAAAAGGCAGACGCCACTCTCCAAAGGTGTTTTGAACAGGTGACTGACGCCCAGCTAACACCTGAAACCCCAGTGAGATTTCTGGAGAAAAAGGGGATTTTATATAGAGAAACCCTGAGGAATATCTCAAAAGGGGGAGATGGGATCAGAAGTCAGCTGGTGGTACCTGAAAAGTATCGCCCCATGATCTTACAAAGGGGGCACTCTGACATGTTTGCTGCGCACTTAGGAGTGAACAAAACACAGCAGAGAATCACACAGAATTTCTACTGGCCTGACATAGGGAAGCAGATCAGGGAGTTCTGTAAACAATGTGATGTGTGTCAAAGGCAGGGGAATAACCGCGACAGGACCAAAGCAAAGTTGTGCCCTTTGCCTGTGATTGACACTCCGTTCAAATGCATAGGGGTGGATATTGTGGGACCTTTGCCCAAGGCCACAAAGAGGGGGAACAGGTTCATCCTAACAATTGTGGACCATGCCACAAGGTATCCTGAAGCCATACCCTTGACTAACATTGAAGCTAACACAGTGGCCGATGCTTTGGTGGGGTATATGTCCAGGATGGGATTTGCCTCAGAGATAATCACAGATTTGGGCGCATCGTTCACATCAAAGCTCATGAAACGCTTATGGCAAATCTGTGGAATAAAGCACAAGGAAACCACTGCCTATCATCCTGAAAGTAATGGGTTAACTGAGAAGTTCAATGGGACTCTAATGCGCATGATTAGGGCTTACTTGGCAGAGAATCCAAACAATTGGGACCAGAAGCTGCAATCCCTTTTGTTTGCTTATCGATCAGTGCCACAAGCCAGTACCGGGTGCAGTCCATTTGAACTTTTATTTGGGAGAAGGGTGAAAGGGCCCCTTGATTTGATCAAACAAAATTGGGAGCAGATCACCCAGGATGACCCACAAGACGTTGTGACTTACATAGACACCTTGATGAATGACCTAAGGAGAAATCTAGAGCTGGCAGCAGAAAACCTGCAAGCTCAGAAGGTCAGACAGAAAACATGGTATGACCACAAAGCTAGAGAGAGGCACTTTGACCCAGGGGAGGAAGTGCTTTGGCTTAGGCCCTGCAGAGAGAATAAACTGCAGCTCAAATGGGCAGGACCATATAGGGTCATTTCCAAGATGTCAGACCTGAACTACCTAATAGAGCAGGAGGAGAACCAAGCAAGGAGGGTGGTTCATGTGAATGCCCTAAAACCCTACTACAGAGGGGAACAGAGGGTTTTATTCGCGATAAAAGCAGCTGAGAGTGAGGAAGCTGAATTACCCTTCTGGGAGGGTAGAGGGGAAGTAAAATACAACCCAGAGGAGGTAAAGATCAGTCCTGCACTCACCCAAGACCAGCAGCAAGAACTAAAAATGCTGCTTAGTAAATATCAACAGGTGTTTTCCAACAAGCCGGGGATAGTGAAGGGAGTGATGCATCGGATCCACACAGGGGATGCACCCCCGCAGGCAGTATCCCCATACCGAGTAACGGGACCCTATAGGGACAAGGTGCGGAAGGAGCTGGACGAGATGCTGAGGGAGAACATAATCGTCCCCTCTTCTAGTCCTTGGTCCTCTCCGATAGTCCTTGTGGACAAGCCTGATGGGAGCATTAGGTTTTGTGTCGATTACAGGAAATTAAACCGTGTAACCACTCCTGATGCCTACCCAATGCCCAGGCTAGACAACCTGATTGAAACCATAGGGGGTTGTCGGTTCATCTCATCATTGGACCTGGTAAAGGGATATTGGCAATTAAGAATTGATCCCAGGGATCAAGAAAAGACTGCCTTTTGCAGCCCTTTTGGTCTCTATGAGTTTCGAGTCCTGAGCTTTGGTCTCAGAAATGCACCAGCCACATTCCAAAGGCTGATGGACCAGACCTTGGCAGGGCTCAGTGACTTTACAGTGGCCTACATTGACGACATAGGGATCTTCAGTAATACCTGGGAAGATCACCTGATACACCTGGAGTTAGTGCTGCAGAGGTTAAGTGCAGCAGGGCTAACAGTAAAGGCCAGCAAGTGTCAGCTGGGTAGCCCAGAAATAAAATACTTGGGTCACATGGTAGGGGGAGGAATGATAAAACCCCTGGAGGCCAAAATAGAAGCTGTTCGTGATTGGCCTAGACCCAACACCAAGAAAAAAGTCAAATCATTTCTTGGGTTGGTGGGCTACTACAGAAAGTTCATCCCGAGGTTTAGCGAGATTGCGGCTCCGCTGACCGATCTGACGAGGAAGAAGGCTGATGACCGCATCCCGTGGACCAGCGACTGTGAGGCGGCGTTCCAGAGGTTGAAGGAGGCGTTAATCAACTATCCTGTCCTGCGTGCTCCAGACTTCGACCGGGAGTTCATCGTCTACACCGATGCGTCTAACACCGGGGTAGGAGCAGTTCTGTGCCAGGAGGATGAGAATGGTGACCAGCATCCAGTGTCCTACCTGAGTAGGAAACTTCAAAAAGGTGAGAGACATTTGGCAACCGTGGAGAAGGAGTGTTTGGCCATAGTCTACGCGATCCAGAAGGCCAAGCCTTACATCTGGGGAAGACATTTTATTCTGTGTACTGACCATTCACCATTGCAATGGTTAAAGACAATGAAAACCCACAATAGCAAACTTATGAGGTGGGCTTTAAACCTACAGGACTATGACTTTGAAGTGAAGGTGGTCAGAGGGTCAGTGAACTGTGTTGCTGACGCCTTATCAAGAAGACCTGAAGAATGAAGACGGCGAAAGAACATGGACTATGTGTATATAATGGTGGACAAAAAGTTAAATGTACCTGGTTTTTTTGAATTTGGTTTGTATGAATAAAGGTAAATGGATGTAATGTATACGGTAAATGTTTAAAATGCCTAATTGCTATGGTTAACTTAGAGTAAGTATAAGTAAGTATTATATGGTATGTATAACTGTTGTTGTGTA